>NC_041708.1:34245027-34612386 GCF_900700375.1 Denticeps clupeoides
TGTAATTGCAAATAGGTAGTTATCCAAGAGTGTTCTCGTGACTGGCAGCAGAGGAGACAGCTTGACAAAAATGTATTAAAAAGGGGGTGTTAATCAAAGAATTACACGGTCAAAACAACTTATCAGTGGGTGGTAGTAGCCTACTGGGTAACACACTTGCTTATGAACCAGGAGACCCAGGTTCAAATCCCACTTACTGCCATTGTGTCCCTGAGCAAGACACTTAACCCTAAGTTGCTCCAGGAGGGACTGTCCCTGTCACTACTGATTGTAAGTCGCTCTGGATAAGGGCGTCTGGTAAATGCTGTAAATGTAAATGTATCATGAACAGCTGCAAATTCATGTATGGACATAAACACTAGAAATCGGTCAGCAGAAAAAAAGGCCCTTTAGTCACTCTCTCTCTCTCTCTCTCTCTCTCTCTCTCTATATATATATATATATATATATATATACATACATACATATATACACACACACACACACACACATATATATATATATATATATATATATATATAGACACACACACGCTAGCATTAAAAGCTTTAGTGTCATTTAGAAACCTTGTTTTTCATGGGGAAGAAATGAAATTAGTTTGAACAAAAATCACAAAAAAAAATAAACTGAGTAAAACAAATTATTATTTAAAAAATAAATGACTAAAAAATAAAGATACATTAACTTATGAAGATATTCTATTAATTACCAGTGATTTCCAGCTACCATAGTCAATTAAAACATTAACCCTTTCTAGATAGTATTTTTGATTAATTTGTTATGGTACAAAAGCTTTTTGTAAACATTTTTAACAGATTAATAGATAGATTAATAGTAAAATATAATATGTGCTTTTATGGTGACCAAAATAATAGTAGTAGTATACTGAATTATTGCTTGCATATTGTGCAAAAAAGTTTTAGGTCATATCATAATATAGTTATAAAATGTATTGATATATGAATGCAAATGATTCATATACTGTATTTTATTGATTTATAGATCAAATATATAATATAGGTAAAGGAGTAAATAAGGTAAAGCATTAGGTTAGAAGTCAGAAGAGTTAGAAGTTAGAAAGTAAAAGTAAGTAGTAAAGCAGTAAAGTAAAATGCACAAATGTATTTTAGAAAATTATTAAATGAAACAGACTCTCCTGCCTGGTGTGTGTGTATCCTGACCAATTGCAGTGTGTGTAGTTTGGAGATGAGTTTAAGATGACAGCTTATCAGAGGATCAGGACCTGAAATGAGTGATGTAGGCCCATTAAATGGTTTTATAGTCAGACCAGATGAAGGAGTGGCGAAGTGAGGTGCTCAGAAACAAAGCAACTTGGGGTCACTGAGGTCTGTCACTAATGACTCCTGCGCATTTCTTTAAGATAATGGCAAGCAGTCATTTGTGCACAGATATGCAGGACAGATCATAATAGCAAAATTGTCTTCATTTTCCTGTCTAAATCCAGACACTGTTTAAGTCTAGCATGTCACTTTTGAGGTGGCTGTCTGTGTTGTGCTTGATTTTATGCTAATGACGTAAAATGGGCTTCCACGCAGTCAGAAGTACAATCTCCGGCTTTACTCCGGTCTTACTTTCTCAGCGTACATCATTACTAAGAGAAGATGCTGTTCAGAGTTATATTCAAAGTGTGTGTTTGAGCTGAGAGGTTCATATTGAGGAACCCTCTCATGCGTGAGGTACAGGCAGGTTGGGTCACGTTCAGCACTAGCAGTTAAGATAAGATAATGGAGTCTGAAGGTCACGCTGAAATGTCAGTTGTGGGAGGGCAGAGATGGCATGACTGCGTAAAGGAGCTTTTCCGTAATGATGACGCCCACAGACACTCTCCCTCTGTATAAAAAATAAAGTCTACTTTTGCTACGTAAAAAAACTACTAGTTTTGTACAAGCTGAATTTGAAGATGGATTTCGCTAATTGCACCTTAATGTGATTTACAAACTGAAATAATAAAAAAAAAAAAAAACAACAGCAATGGAGGTCTTGTTTTCCTGTCTAAAATTACCTATGTGATCTACCATGTGATCTAGCATGGAAACCCACTTCAGACATGAGAAACAAATTTCATTTCATGTTACAAAGACTAAGTTTCATGAGAACCTGAGACTTTGTGGTTGTCTGGTTCATAGGCGAGTGTGTTACCCACTAGGCTACTACCACACATCACTCAGAACTGTTCCTTTAAGTCTGTCTCAGTTGGTTTGAGTCACATGCAGATCTGTTCTAAAACAATGCATCTTATTTGCTCAGTAATGTAAAGTTGAGGTTGAATATGCTCTTTAGCGTTCTCTCATCAATGGCCATGACAAGCTAGTGATCTCAGAGTCTATCTGAGCCCAGAGTGAAGTTGCGCTTTCTGGACGACTCATCCATTTCTCTTGCTCTCTGTGCTTTACAGCTTCCCATCTATCTTAACCTCCAGCCTAATTGTCATTAGATGAAACTGAGGGACTGGAGCATGGCGGGATTTTTTGGGAACTTTTTATATGTGTGCCCATTTTGTTGTGCTAAAGGTTCCCAGTATTGATCAGCCCGGCGTTGATTTATTATGTGCCCTAATGTGAGTGTGTGCCTGCGTCCTCACATTTTCACGATAACTGTGCCTGCAATAGATACTCAAGCCTTCACTGCTGTTAATGACCATACTGAGGGTTCAAGTATGATAATGTTTGCTAAATTTACCCCTCTTGTACAGGTTCACTGCCTGAAGCTTTCAACGAACCTGTTTTTTTGAAAGTATGCTATACTGGTCACACATTTGTTTGCTTGTTGTCATGCAGGCTAAAAGAAACCTGTGTCTTTGTACATACTGCGGGTGTATACAAACTTGTCATAAGAAGTGTTTGCATAAAGTCAAGGGAATGGCCATGCATTCATTTTGTGTATTTTGTTGTAAGCAAGACAGCTAGATTTCCTTTTTTATAATAAGATAAATTATCAGTTCAACTTGTAAATTGTTCACAAAGAGAAAAGGAAATGGTTAAGAAATATCTGTATTCAAATTGAAATACTGCAAAAGAGGTGTTAAATACTTTCCTTCATGTATGATTGTTGTCATCCTGTGATTTTCAGTACATTTTTCCTTATTACTAGAGAATTAAAAATTTTACACTTTTTCCATGGGCCATGTCTTCTGGAATGAGAAGGTCTTCAGTGCAACAAATATGATTAAAAACATTTTACCTGCTGCAGAACAGACAATGAACCAATCAAAGGCTCTTTTCTATTTGCTCATTTAAAATTAGATGGTGACGTTTTGGGGGGTGGGCAGTGAACGTTTGCTCTCTGTAACCTGTGCACTGTATTGACTCCATTTTTTTTCTCACTCCTCCTTCTCCCTTTCTTCTCATTGTGTCATGTCTCTTTATTCCTCCTGTGAATGCTCCTCTGCCTAGACCTTGTCAACCAGTTCTGTGATCAGGTTCTGAATTTTTTACTCTGTCCCTACTTTCCCGCCATAGCCCCATCCTCCCCTGGTGTTGACACCGTACCCTTGCAGCGCACAGGCAGCCAGAACGCCACAGGCACCTTCCAGCGCACCAGCTACTCGGCCGCGCCCGCCCCCAACTACACCGACCCCTACCGCACTCTGCAGTACTGCTCGTCGGTGGAGTCGCCCTACAGCAAATCCGGACCCGCCCTGCCACCCGAGGGCTCACTGGCCAGGTCGCCCTCTGTCGACAGCATCCAGAAAGATCCCAGGTGAGAAAGATCCCAGGTTTTATCACGCTGTAGGGGGGGCAAACACTCCTGCTCTGTTTAACGTTATGATTTGCCGGTACTTGGTTTCATCTCCAGAGGGAATTATCCCCCTATAACCCAGGGCCACTTGTGCCCGGATTTGTGAAGAATGAGCCTGATGTGAGTGGCAAAGAGTAATAACACTGTGCAGCCGTTCCAAATTGTTTACAATACCCCCCTGACTTCTCTGTAAAGTATTATTCAGTATCTTTTATGTCAGCGTGAAAGGATATTGACTGGGGACTGTTCTTCGCTAGGATTCATTGTTGCACCTGTTCGCCCTTAGGTTTGGTTTGTGAGATGATTCAAGTGGCTGCCTGGCACATTTTGATTTGGTACACAGAACGTAGAACAGCGAATGATCCACTTGTCATTTTACATGCAATTGCAGTCCGCAGCAATCCATACTCTGTCTCCGCAGATCAATATTTGCAACCAAACTAGCCTTGGGCTAATTACAAGTACTCTGCCCCTGACACCTGCTGGCGAATTAATCTGATTTGATTGTCCTTGTTAGGAATTAAAAAGCGATGATCGCGGTGGTTCACGCTGATTGCATGAGCCCGTCTTGCCTGGATTTTGTAAAAATGAAGATAAGTCGATTTCTTTTTCCTTCATCAAGCAAAGATTTTGCACTAATATGGTGAAGCAGGTCAGTACTTAGTGCACCTTGCCTCGACACAGTCTGTAAACCTGCAAAATTACAATGATTACAACATTTTTTTTTTTAAATAAGGGGATGACATCTGTCAGTGTATTATAGTAAATGATGGACTCAAATGCTGTATTAATTACATACATTTATTTATGATACATCAGTTAATATAGTGACTGACAGGGACATGTCAGTATCATAGAACATGAAGCTTTGTATACAGTTCAAGGTTGAAGACACTGAGACTGTCAAGGTCTGGCTGATCTGCTCACTACGACCGTTCCGTGTCTCCCCTGCACTTTCTGCATTGTCCCCTGGGGATGGCCAAATATGGATGTTCCTGTTCTTATGGACATCTGCATTCACAGTTGTTAAACGTCTATCATTTTAATAAGACAGTTTATTGGCTTAATGGTGATTTGTTACATTTGAAGGCTTGGGATTCAATGAAAGTCATTGATTGCGTCACAAGATGCATCAGTGTACGTTTAGTAGTCATTGACAGTTTAGAGATGATGCATTGATAATAGAGTTTTATCATGGGTTACAGGAAATTGTAATCCACCAACCAATCCACCAAGTTGCAGGGTTACAGGTTTTTTTCTTGGTTAATGCATTTTTCTAAGTCAACCCCTTTATATGCTGTCATTCAGCTGCAATTAGATTTGCACTGTATACTGTTTACTGTTTAGTTTCTCTCTTCTTGGAAACAGCAGGGAACACAATGAGCTAAAATTGAAGGAATTGTAGTGACATGCAATGGTTTGCAAAAGTTTGGACACCCTTGATTAATTAAATGTTACTGTTAAGAAAGCAGAATTTGCATAAAGTTACTGTGTGTTATTATTAGTGCAGCGTGAATAGGGAAAAGTACATTGTGCAAATGTTTTGGCAGACAAGACAGTTCTCTTGAGTACTATTGCCAAGGTTCCAGACCTTAATTAGCTTAATGAGCTGTAACTTAATGTGCTATGGTTTGCCCAAACCTTTACATAAGCTAACAATTTGAGACTAAACTGCATGCATACCACATTGTGAATTGATTACTTGAATTTTTGAATAAATGTGTTGTTCTTAATTCATAAATTGATGTTCAATTATTTTATTAGTGGAGTCATTTTAATTAAGGCATTAACCAGCATTATTACATACTTTGAGTGTGCTTGAAAATAAACTGTGTATAATGCCCTCGCCATTTAGAAATTAGGATGTCCGGTGTTTGCAGGATGGCTCATTTTAGTAATGAGAGAATGACAAAACTCACACCTGAAACTTGTTCTCATCACTTATTATTCAGACAATATTTGTACTGAAAGTGAATCTATGGCCTCTGAATTGATGCATAATGTGTTTAGTTATTAACATTTTGGTTGCGTTATTGCCCATGCCAGTGACATGGCTATTCAAAAAGCCACTGAACATCAGTTATAATTTCTACTTATTACCTCTCCCCCTCCTCACCTCCAATAATGTAATAATCAAATCATGACAGCCACCATCCATATTCACAGTGCTGACAGTACATTACCCCCTGAATCAATAATGGGCTATCATAGAGCCTGGTGTTCATCAGCGGCAGAGTAAACAAACAGCCACGGTGCCTGGAGATGATCGGCTGGCGCTAATGCAGCACGAGCTGACTGATGACATCAGCCTGAGCAGGTGGAGCGGCGGGTGCGAGAGAGGGTGATCCACCCATTGCTGTCGGAGTGGGTCATGATGGGAGCTGTTTGGGTGGTAATGGGAGCGGGAGAGCAGAGTAGCCAGCAGAACGTATGGTAGGCAGAGACTAATGTACAACTGACACTTGTGTCCAAATATGAGACAATTCCAGTTCAAAATTGGACTCCTGGTGGAAAAGATTACTTCTGCAGCTTTCATATGTGTTTGTGTTTGTGTGTGTGTGTGTGTGTGTGTGCGCATATATATTATTGAGATAGAGAGAGAGAGAGAGAGAGAGAGTGTGTTTGTGACTATATATATATTTTTATATACACAAATATAGTTTGTGACTGCATTTAAGGGTGTAACGAATTAGCTCAAGAGGAAATATCTAGAATTAATTATAACTGGTTATAATTAATAATAGACATTTAGACTAGATTTGGGGATAAGCTGTAGCAGAATTAATGTTACAATTACTTGATCTGTCCGTTCACGGAGCAGATAAATTAATTATCCATCAATTCTGGGAACGATCATCCCCCCTTTTGGCCAGGAAAGGTAGCTTTCCTGACTCTGCGTGCTAGCAGTAACTTAGCATGTAGCTTAAAAGGTCAACGTTCAGTGACTCAGCTGTGAGCAGCACACAGAAACAAACGATTGTGAATTTAAAGATTTTAATAAACACGGCTATAGCTAACATACAACAATTAGACAAACATATACATACAGGGTAAAGGAAAGTGATGAAAAGAGAATGGCAGTATTACACATCAATTAACCACAGCCTAATGAGAATCGTCAGAGAATTCTTAAGTTCACCTTAAAAAGGGGTTTACACGTGCATCTAAATAGTTACTTGCATTGGTCCTTGTTTCATGTAAGGGAGTCCTGATGCGGTAGGGTCACGATCCTCGATCCTTAGGTCTGGCGCTGGAAGTTCTTCTTGAAGGTAAATTTTGCCAAAAGAGTCAAAGTGTTGAAAGAGGTGTCTCGGAAGGAAGAAGAGAAAATCTGCGCATTCGTGCCTGTGTGACGCTCCTTTTTGAATGTTTTCTGGCACGCCCATCATGTGGCCTGAATAGCCAATCACAAGTGTGACATTTTGGCGGGAGAAGTTCCCTTTGTCCGGGTTTACGACTGACCGGAATGTTTATGGCTGGTCCAGAGAGAGACTGTGGTTTGTTGCAGTTACAATTTCTACCTTATAGAAATTGTATGATGTATTTTGTGATCACATGGTATGCATCACTGTTCCAGTAGTAACGAGAAGTTCCTTCTGACACCAAGAAAGGGACCTTTAGGAGGTAGGAAAGTAGAGATACACTTATACACTTAATTATAGGTAATTAAAGTTTACCTAATGTACAATAGAAAGTTGTAACTAGTATAATTCATACAAGGGAACGTACACACAACGCGTGCATATACGGGATCCACTTATAATCACATATTCCTAGCACAAGATACAGACAATATGTTTTAAGTGTGTGCGTGATTGTGTATTGCGACGGTGGAGCCAGGCAGGAGGTCTTTGGAATGCTTTGAAGCTTGGAGCCCCGATGAGCAGTTTGCAGACCCCGTCTGTTTTGCATCGTCTTGGTGACAGTGGGGGCAGACGGGACAATCAGGCTGAGGGTCCAGGTTGTAATTTGTATGTAAATGTCAAAGGTTAAAAGGTTCTTTGAAGATCAACCATCTATGATCCTACGCAGACGCTACATTTGTGACAGTGGGGGAAGACGGGACGATCAGAGTGAGGGTCCAGGGTTGTAATTGGTATGTAAATGTCACAGGTTAAAAGGTTCTTTGAAGATCAACCATCTGTGATCCTACGCAGACGCTACAAATCCCCCCTTGTGGCTGAAAAGTGTTCAACTAGAAACCTTATCAGACACATTGGATCATGAAGGTGGGATGACAGATGGATCCTGTAAGTCAGATGGCAGGTGGACCAGCAAGCCTTTGGGTCTTCCACCCGGGTGTTCCCTTGGTCAAGTTCAGCACTGCCTCTGCCTGGGGTACTCTCCTACGGCGGTTTTTCTTGAAAGGTCCGGGGAAATGCAGCCGTGCACCGGTTCATGGACCTTTGCACCAAATTTACTCTGTTAAACAGGACGGAGGCAAGGCCGAGAGTTAGGGTGCAACTGATCGCTGTGGCGAGGCAAAGAGCTGTGTCGGCCGCAGTCCAGGATCGGGCAACAGGAAAGTTGGTCTGGACAGGTTGCCTAGACAATGCTTGGAGGGCTGTGTCGATTGGGGTGATATCAATTATCTGAGACCCCCCCTTCCTCAATGCTCTGTTCCAATTCGGGCTCCAGGGTGAGACTGTGATCCTTGAAAAAAAAGATGGAAGTTCCACCTCGGACTGGTACTCATCGCTCGGAAGGTGGTACAACGCCCGGTATACTTGTGGGTTACGGTCGTTGGTGATGAGAAGTCCATGTTGGTCCCTCAGTGCAATGCCGGATGCTGGACCTGGGGATGTGATCTCAGGTTGTGGTTGTCCTCTGGTTAGCTGGAGGCATAGCAAGGACAGCCACAGCAGCACCCCCCTTTGTCTTTCCCTGCCAGAAGCCACATGTCTCTTGATCTGGTTACGATGGAACCATTTGGACGCTGGTTCTTTCTGTCCACGGCTTTGCTTGATCTTGTCGCCCACGTCCAGTTCTTGGTGTGATGCCTTCCAGTTGTAATATGCTTTCTGGCCGTCTGCACTCTTTTGGAGTCGTTGTTGGGCAAAAGCAAATACGGTTCTCAAATGCCGGTGCGGTTCCTCAAGGTACTGGTGAGTGGTGTAGTTGGTGTCTCCTGGCTGGTATAGCAGGTGTACTTGTATTCCCAGAAGTTTCCAGGTTTGCTGTATAATCTCAGCTGTGAAGTTGGTGCCCTTGTCTGAGTTGACTCTCAGTGGCAGCCCGAACTTTGTGAACTGGAATACGACTGTGAGGAAATACTTGTAGCCTCTAGTTGACCTAGGCAGGGGTCCAACCCAGTCACTTTGGAGGTCTGACCAAGGAGATGTGACTCCTCTGCGCTGCAGTGAGGCTCTGTGGTTTGTTTTTGTTGGTTGGAATTGGTAACAAGGAAAGAATTCTTTCACATACTCTGCCAAATCTTGCTGCATGCTGGGCCGGTATGCCGCTTGTTCTAGTGTCTCATACGTGGTACTTGTGCCGTGGTGTCTCGCGCTTGGTGTGTCGTGAGCATATATTAGCATGACCCCCCTTAGGCACTGTGGCACCACAAGCCTTGGCGCAGTGACGTCATCAGGGCAGTACCCAAGAATATTGTGCGTCACACACCGCATAGGTTTCACGTTGAGTAGTGCTTTGAGGGTTGGCGTATTGGCCATTTGTGCAGCTGTGATAGGGCGGTTGGAGGGGTCAGAGAGGTGGTGAGGGATAGTGTGTATAGCTGGGTCAGAGGCCTGCATGTCAGCAATGTCCATGGTGGTGATTTGAGGAGCCAGCGTAAGCGGCTGTGAGGTGGTCATTGAAGTGGGCTGAGTCTGTTTGCTGCGGGTTATGGCAGCCACATTAAGGGTGGGTGGGTGGGCAGGTGGATACCATAACTCGCCGTGTAGTGCACCTGCTGTAGCTAGCTGGAAAGTGCATAGTGATGACCTTGAACCTTGCTCTTGGGTCGGTGTGTTCCCGCAGTTGTTGGCGAGGCCTTCTGTGGCCTTTGTGACCTGGCGGTCTGTCTGGCGTGATCTTGGTGACTGAGGAGGCAGAGGTTCTCGCACTTGAGCCCAAATTTTTAGATGTTTGAAGTCCAATAGGGGCTCAAAGCGGTCTAGCAGGTCTTTTCCAATAAGGAGCGGGTATGTGTCAAATGGAGAGATGTACACAGGGTGTACTAAGGTCATAGGGCCGATGGTTAGGTGAATGGGAGCTAGTTGTTCTAGTTGTACATCATTTTGGCTGTATGATTGTACGTTCAGCACACAGTTCTTATATTCGAGAGTTCGATTCTGTCCCTTGGCAGCAATCTGAAGTCTGTCGAAAAGCTGGGCTGACATCAGAGTCAGGTCTGCTCCCGTGTCCACCAGGGCCTCTAGCCTTACCTCATTCTCCAAAGTGGTGGTCAGGTACAGTTTCTTGGCTACCCCCCTTTCAATTAGGTTCCCCAACAGTCTTGGTATTGGGGCTTGTGTGGTAATCGGTAAGCAGTCAGGACCAGTCTCCCGTGACTCTTCCGGCAGACAGACCACCAAGACAGCACTCTCAGGTACATCAAGGTCCTGGCTTGAGGTGTGATGCTGGGAGTTGGCTGGTTCTGATGGTTCCATAGTAATCTGCTGTGGTTGCGTGATATCACTTGGTGGTGGGACCTCTCGTTCTGTGGTCAGCAGAGGATTATGTTTGAGTTGGTTAGGAGGATTATGTTGAGGGGACTTTGATTGGGTGATAGGGTCAGACTGCACGCTTAGTCATGCCTGATCTGACTCATCCTTTTTGCCCCCCCTCTGGTGCCTTTCCTGGAGGAGTTCCTTCAAAACTCTCATGATCTCTGCTGCTTCAGATGTGGCTTCCCAGTTTGGTCCTGCTGGTGATTTAAATCTGGACTGATCCAGAGAGTGTTGAGAAGGGTTCGGCTGCTGCCAATCTGATCTTGACGCTTGTGTTGCTGAAAATTGGCTCCTTCTGGGTCGTCTCTTTCCTTCCCATGTGGCTTCATCCCTTGGGTTGGAGGGTGGTTGTGACCTGTCCCAGGATCTTCCGGAATGACCAGTTTGGTGTTTGTGTCGGGCCCCGTCATGTCCACGCTGCCCCCTGTTGGCTGGAAAGGTTCGTGACCATCTGTTGTCATGGTGGCTTTGCTCGGCGCCCTCTAGAGTGAGTTCTGCACTCTGAGTGGAGACAGGATAGATGGTGTGGGTTTTCGCTGTCTTTTCCGAAACAGCTCTTTGTTTGGCGAAGGCCTTGTGGGCCAAGTCTCTCAGCTGTTGGGTGGACATCGTCCGTGGGCATGCCAGAACCCCCAGATAGTGACTTACTGTGGGGTGCAGGTTCCGGAGGAACAGGGATCTGAAATTGAAATCGTCCTCCATTCCTGGCTCGTTGCGTGCTCCGAAGTAGGCCTGTCGGAGTCTGTTGTAGTAGGCTTGCGTGGTTTCCTGTCTGCCCTGTTTAAGGTCCATGGCAGTGATCAGTCCATGCTCTGACTCTGGGTCAGAGAACTCCCTGATTAGCGCTTGCTGCAGTTGCTGATGATCCATTTTGACGCTCTCTGGCTGTCGGTCCAGGAAACTGCGCACCTCACGGCTAGCAGTGATTCTGAGCAGATAAAGCCTGTCGCGTGTGGTAACGTTAGCAACAGTTTGCAAGTGGAAGTCCACATCATCGAGGTATGAGTGGACATCATGGCCTCCTGCAGGGTTGGGAGTGAAAATAGGAATGTTCCTCGCCAGCTTATCCAGTTCTTTGGTTGACACGCCATGACTGGAATGTAGTCTTTGAGAGGGTTCCCACCCCCTTGCTGCTGGCGGGGGGTTTGGGATGCTGGCAGGTGATGTCCTGAGCACTGGGCTCTCCTCCCTTTTGCTGCTGGTTAGGGGAAACTCTGCGGGGTGCATCTCTCTTCTAGGGTCATCGTGCAGTCTATATGAGTGCTTGAGCTCTCTGCGAACTGTGTCAAGTTCATCTTTCAAATAGTCTCTTTGTTGGGACAGAGTACTGACCTCGGCCCGGGCAGTTTGCAGGTGGCCCTCACAGGCCCTTGCCCAGGCTTCTCTTTCTTTAAGTTCAGTCTCTGCTCTCATCAGGAGGGTCTTAGCCTCGTTGAGATTTTCCCTCAGCTCTTCTCTGGCGTCCTTTTCCTGCTCTTCCCGGTGTGCTGTGTCCACGCGGAGATCAGTCAAGGCGTTCTGGAGTCTCTCCAATTCCTCCTGTAGCTCTGGGTGCTGTTTGTGTGCTGTCCTGTCCTGAGTCTCCAGTTGCTCCAGTTGTCTTCGAACGAGCGTCAGATTCCTCTGTGCTCTCTCATCCTGAAGCTTTAGTGCTGCAGTCCGCCGTTCCTGGTGGTGGATTGTTGCTTCACTCAGCTTTGCCTGGCCGAGGAGGTTGTGAGCCAGTGACGCGGTGATCTTGGCCAGCTCCTTGTGGCTGTAGTCCTGCGTCGGATCGCGGGCCATCAAGATGCTCAGGTTGTCGTCAATCTGCTCTTGGCTCAGGTTCTGCAGGTCCCCGGTGGGTTCAGGAAGAAGATTGCTAGTCAGGGCGTTCAGCCAGACTTCTAGACGATCCCAGTGGGCCTCAGGGCTCGATGATCGAGACATGTTGGCTTGCTTAAAAAGGGGTGAGAGAGAGAGAGAAAAGGGGGGGGGACAGCACAAAACAAAACCAATGCAAGTCCTACCAGTGTTAGCGACTGTGCCTATAGTACTTAGATTTGACCGCGTGACAGTCTTAAGACTTTGACAGCTTGGGTCGTCAATCTATTACTCAGCCTTCCCTGATGATTCTCAAAGGTTTGGTAAACAAACAGAAACCAGGTGAAGACAAACAAACAAATACGCCAAACACAGAGGAGAGGTATAGGATTGAGGGGGAGCACTACCTATGAGTAAACACACAGGTGTAGAATATAGAAATGGATTCTAAATTTAAATTCGAACACTGTTTAGACTAAATTTAAATAAATCTAAACAGGAGAGAGAGAGGCTTGACTCAGTAATAACAAGAATCAAGTTAAGAGGCAAAGAGTCAGAATAAGCCTTTCAGGTAAACTGGCAGGCTTGGGCCAACCAACTAAGAAAACCCACCTACTGAGACTGGCCACAAGGTGGCGTGGGTGAGCCCCAAGGGTTAGAACAGAGGGGGTGGAGTTGGAATTTAGGAGTGTTAGACAGGGTGTGGCAGGATTCCTTCGCTGCCTTTCACACACTAACAATTAAAAACAGGAATTCTTCGCTGCTTTAAAACAAATGCAATTTAGCTGCACCAAAAGGGGTGTGTGGCAGGATTTCTTCGCTGCCTCTTACACACTAAAAATTAAAAACGGGATTTCTTCGCCGTTTTTACACAAATGCAGTTAGTTGCACAGCAATGTGTGGGCAGGATTTCTTCGCCGCCTCTTACACACTAACAATTAAATACAGGGTTCCTTAGCTGTTTCTACACATATGCATTTAGGGCTCTCATTTACGAATAAGGCCTATAAAAAGATGACAAGAGGAACGTCGCTCAAATCAATCTTTATCGCGATGAAGGAAGATTTCTTCGTTCCAACAGGCGATCTGATAATATTAAAATGTACAGCAAAGAGATTTCTTCGTCTTTACAGCACAATTTTAATATTATGAACTAATGGCTGTGTACTTTAACAGACAATGGCTGTTGAAATACACATATGGAGGTGGTCTTGAACCAACCAATCACGAGAGTGAGTCTTGCCTCACTTTAAGCTTGCATAAAAACACAAAAAGATTGTTACTGAGTTTGCTCACAAAATAAGTTTGAACGTGCCCGCATTCTCCACCATTAAATGTAACGAATTAGCTCAAGAGGAAATATCTAGAATTAATTATAACTGGTTATAATTAATAATAGACATTTAGACTAGATTTGGGGATAAGCTGTAGCAGAATTAATGTTACAATTACTTGATCTGTCCGTTCACGGAGCAGATAAATTAATTATCCATCAATTCTGGGAACGATCATCCCCCCTTTTGGCCAGGAAAGGTAGCTTTCCTGACTCTGCGTGCTAGCAGTAACTTAGCATGTAGCTTAAAAGGTCAACGTTCAGTGACTCAGCTGTGAGCAGCACACAGAAACAAACGATTGTGAATTTAAAGATTTTAATAAACACGGCTATAGCTAACATACAACAATTAGACAAACATATACATACAGGGTAAAGGAAAGTGATGAAAAGAGAATGGCAGTATTACACATCAATTAACCACAGCCTAATGAGAATCGTCAGAGAATTCTTAAGTTCACCTTAAAAAGGGGTTTACACGTGCATCTAAATAGTTACTTGCATTGGTCCTTGTTTCATGTAAGGGAGTCCTGATGCGGTAGGGTCACGATCCTCGATCCTTAGGTCTGGCGCTGGAAGTTCTTCTTGAAGGTAAATTTTGCCAAAAGAGTCAAAGTGTTGAAAGAGGTGTCTCGGAAGGAAGAAGAGAAAATCTGCGCATTCGTGCCTGTGTGACGCTCCTTTTTGAATGTTTTCTGGCACGCCCATCATGTGGCCTGAATAGCCAATCACAAGTGTGACATTTTGGCGGGAGAAGTTCCCTTTGTCCGGGTTTACGACTGACCGGAATGTTTATGGCTGGTCCAGAGAGAGACTGTGGTTTGTTGCAGTTACAATTTCTACCTTATAGAAATTGTATGATGTATTTTGTGATCACATGGTATGCATCACTGTTCCAGTAGTAACGAGAAGTTCCTTCTGACACCAAGAAAGGGACCTTTAGGAGGTAGGAAAGTAGAGATACACTTATACACTTAATTATAGGTAATTAAAGTTTACCTAATGTACAATAGAAAGTTGTAACTAGTATAATTCATACAAGGGAACGTACACACAACGCGTGCATATACGGGATCCACTTATAATCACATATTCCTAGCACAAGATACAGACAATATGTTTTAAGTGTGTGCGTGATTGTGTATTGCGACGGTGGAGCCAGGCAGGAGGTCTTTGGAATGCTTTGAAGCTTGGAGCCCCGATGAGCAGTTTGCAGACCCCGTCTGTTTTGCATCGTCTTGGTGACAGTGGGGGCAGACGGGACAATCAGGCTGAGGGTCCAGGTTGTAATTTGTATGTAAATGTCAAAGGTTAAAAGGTTCTTTGAAGATCAACCATCTATGATCCTACGCAGACGCTACATTTGTGACAGTGGGGGAAGACGGGACGATCAGAGTGAGGGTCCAGGGTTGTAATTGGTATGTAAATGTCACAGGTTAAAAGGTTCTTTGAAGATCAACCATCTGTGATCCTACGCAGACGCTACAAGGGGCAGTGGTGGCCTAGCGGTTAAAGAAGCGGCCCCGTAATCAAAAAGTTGCCGGTTCGAATCCCGATCCGCCAACGTGCCACTGAGGTGCCACTGAGCAAAGCACCGTCCCCACACACTGCTCCCGGGCGCCTGTCATGGCTGCCCACTGCTCACTCAGGGTGATGGGTTAAATGCAGAGGGCAAATTTCACTGTGTGCACCGTGTGCTGAACCGCTGTGCATCACATGTGTATCACTTCACTTATTATATATGTGTGTGACTCTCTCTCTCTCTCTCTGTTTTCTGATACTCAGCAATACACAATACAATGTAAAACAATGTTCAATGTTCAATCTCCAGATTTCAACCCAATCAGTGGGAGTGACATTGGTGTCCACAGGATCCTGGCCCTTGCTGCTCACTGTGGTTTTGGCTGGTTTCACATGGATAGGAAAATCATTTTATAAAGTAGGGCACCCATAGAGACAGAGATTTAGACAGCTAGAGCAACGAGGAGCAAGCTAGCAGCACCACTGTATGTTTGCAGAGTGGCACTAGGGGATAGAGCAGAGTCAGTTCATGCAGGTTGATATGTGGGTGGGTATGTGTGTCAGCAAATGTAGGCCAGGATATAATCCTTATTGCTCTTAAAACTGAAGCTGGTGAAAACCTTAAACAGGAATACGACCTGAGTTTGGGAGGTACAAGTTTTTATAGTAGCTTTTGCTTATGACCGTCTGTAAGTGCTTATGCAGAGCTATAGAACATAGTTATAATAATGTTGAAGCCTATATTTATTTTAGATTTACATTATTTAGCAGACATTTTTATTCTGTGCGACTTACAAGCAGTAGTTACAGGGACAGTCTTCCTGGAGACACACAGGGTTAAGAGTCTTGCTGAAATTGAAAAAAGTGAAAGTGAAGGGATTGTCATTGTGAAACACAGCACATCACACAGTGCACACAATGTGCTAAAATCATTAAAGTTCATTTTTTCCTCATTAATGTACACACAGCACCCCATATTGACAGAAAAACACAGAATTGTTCTCCCATACACTGTATAAAGTAGCGTGTGCTACCGTGCCTCGCTTCTAAAAAGAACTGATTCAAGCAATGCATGATACACAAAAATGTAGATATAGTTCATTTATTTCATTGACTGTTGGAATTGTATATAATTTATTTTATACAATTGCTATATTTTTCAATTTCTAGTCAATAAATATTCTTGTTCAGCCAATTTATTTTGCATACTCTTTTGAATGGAAAACATATACTAATAGACCAGGCAGTTGTGGAGATATTCTCTGCTTAATTTTGGGAATGTCCATTCAAAAAAAGGGCCCAGGGCCAAATAAGTTAACTCCTTCTCAGTGTTGGATTTATTAGTTGACAAAATTAGTTGAATTGGATTTTTGTGTGTGCTTTGGACACAGTTTAAGGATGAACAGTTTGTGTGCTCTGTGATGACAGATGGCATAGGGCGGTAGTAGCCTAGTGGGTTAGACACTCGCCTAAGAACCAGAAAATCACAGTCCCAAGTTACTCCCATTGTGTCTCTGAGCAAGACACTTAACCCTGAGTGTCTCCAGGGGGACTGTCCCTGTAACTACTGATTGTAAGTCACTCTGGATAAGGGTGCCTGTTAAATACATATGCACCTAATACTGCCATGCCATTAATATGGGCCCATTGAACACGTTTGAACACTTTGTTGGTGCTTTGTTCCATTTGTCAGTCATATTTACACAGACATTTCCCCTGGATGGAAAGTGTTATATTGTATGTTTATGCCAGTGGGGATTCATGTGCTGAAGCTTATGCTTTTTTTGACCCACTGCCACTGTTTAGCACTTGAGTACATGTGAATTTGTGAACACAAAGACAGCACCCCTAGGTGAAGTAACACAGGGTGTCAAAAAAAGTGACGTTTTCTGACCTTTTCCCCCCAGGGAGGGCACCGGAAGTGGAGGAGTAGAGTTACGACGCGGTTTGGGCGGGGGGGAGAAAAAATGGACTGGAATTGTTTTTTTTTTTTATTGTGCTTTGTCACATGCTGTTACTTTCACCCCACGCTAGCGGTGCAGAGCTGTCTGCACAAAGGCTCCTTACCCACAGCACAACTCCAAAGCCTCCCACCTCTACACTCCTTTTCTCTCTCCTCTATTTCTTCTCCCTTTTTGCCAGCCTCCCTTTATTTCTCTCTCTCTCTCTCTCTCTCTCTCTCTCTCTCTCTCTCTCTCTCTCTCTCTCTCTCTCTCTCTATATATATATATATATATATATATATATGTGTGTGTGTGTGTGTGTGTGTGTGTGTGTGTGTGTGTATATATATATATATATGTGTGTGTATGTATGTATGTAGGCAGGCCATGCTCTTCAGAAAATACTTTTTTGCACTTTTATTTTCATGAAGCTTGTGAAAAAGGGGAAAGTGAACAGTGTTTACCGTAAATTATTTAATCTGAAACCCTGGCCGTGCCTACTGAGATTTCTGTCCATGGAGCCCTCGTGGCTACACGTGTTGGAAGCCACGACACAGTCGGCAGGATAAACCATCACCCGAGATCATTACGTTACGATTGTTGATGTGGCGCAATAAAGTAAATTACGAGAGCCGCTGGGACTGCGCGCCAGCCGATAGATGTGCAGTCGAGGGGAAACGAGTGGGAGTGGATGAAGACAAATGAATATGATTGAGGGCAATTATTCCTCTCCTCCTGCATACCTGCAGGCTGGACTGGAGCCCGTTCCGCAGCCAGACGCACATGGACTGGCGCCAACGCATCTTATTCTTCCTTTGGAGCTCAGACGTAGAGCGTCACCTCTGAGGGATGGAGGTTTGCTCTGACGGGTTTTTCCTTGCCTTCCCTTGATTGACAGGGAAGTGCTCTGCACTTTAACGCCTACTTCTTTCCAGGAGCTGTAATTCCGCAGGGTAGCAGTTGAAGGATGATTCTCGGACCTGCCCAGTGTAGTATTTCCGATGTTTGCCCAAGCTCAGCAGGGAGTGTCCATTGAGGTCTTTATTGTAGAATCCAGAGTTCAGAAAGGTCAAACATTTCCCATTAATTGTGCGACTCTTGTTTCCTATGAAAATAGAATATATATTTAGAAAACTATTAGAGCTTCCCAGTCTGCGCTAATGAGTTGTTCTGTTTCATGTTCTGTTCATATATGAAACCACTGTCCTCAAATATTTCAGTTCTCTGATGCTCAAATTTGAAAATGGTCTGTGTTTCATCCACTGGTTTCCCGGTCCTTCTCTGGGGGGCGCATTGTCCCCCTCAGTTTCAGGTTTTATTCCTCCAGCAATATGCAGGACATTCTCCTCATTTAGAAAACACAGCTCTAGATGATTTATGACGTCTTTCTCTGGTGCCAGGAAGCAGTCTTCAGTAGAATAGTAGAATGTCCTCTGTAAGGTTGCTTGTTCGTTGCCATCTTGAGCGTCGGTTGACATAGAACAAGCAGGACATGACATGAGCCTCCTCGGGTCATGTCTCTGTGGATGTGACATTATGCAGTGACCACCCTCAATCAGAACAGGGGCAGAGCTGATGGTTTATTTATGTGGAGGACTCCACCTCAACGGCTCCTTTATGTGGAAATCAGGGCCTGCCCTTTATGTGGAGGTTCTCTCTGATGGTGCTTGGTGTGATTCATTGAATGCTGACTGTGACTTCTTTATTTTTTTTTTTGCTATTTTGTCTTTCAACTAATTTAAGAACTGCAGGAAAACTCTTTCGATGATGAATGCAACCTCTCTGGGCTTCTCTAACTGCACCGCTAGAGTGACACTCACAGCAGTTACATTTTTCACCCCTGAATGGACCAGTTGTGACATTTCCCAATGAACTGTCATACTTTAGAGTCATTTATAGCTTTGCTGAAGGCAGCTGCTCATGGCCGCAGATCATTCACCTTTACCCTTTGTGTATATTTTTAGTTAAAGGACAAACCAGAGAACCACAGTTTTTTGGGTCTCTAAAGTGTAATTTTCAATTTCTGTAAGCGGTTGCCCACTGTGAAGTGGTATCAGTTGTGGCAGAGCATAATGATGACCCACCCGAAAATCACTGGCCCTGGCCTGCCTACTGTCCAGTGAATGTATGAAGGTTTGATGTGTGACCTTGTTGAGAAGATGTCCTGCCAGTAAATCTTCAGAATTTCATGGCTGGCGATGAGTATTTGGCCCGGTGGGGTCATGATGGACGTCTCACACCAGGCTTTAGTGAGGATATCAGGATTAGTGCTGGTTGGATGGAGCTGTTAGGAGGAACGTTCTGCAGTGATCGATAGGCAGTGTCATCCTGATGTGCTAAATTTGATGTCTTCCTTTTTATGCCTGTGATTTTGATGTGTTTGAAAGCTTTATGATGGAAATCATCGTTTGAGGAAGGAGCTTATTCTGAAGTGTAAGACAGGAGCATAATTGTACCGCTCATCGTAGAGGGGTACCCTGGACTTTTTTTTTTTGTTGAAATTGTGAAGAGATGGTGACTGTGCTGTCGTGCCACTGCCTCGGAAATGAAGTTGTCAGGCTTTTGTGTGACCAATTTCACTCCTGTTGTTTATGCTAATTATGACCCTTGTCAAGAGTTCCATTAGCATCCATCAAACCAATCATAGTTGTTAGGCAGCGCTGATGGATTTGCACAGTCCTTTCGGCCCTATACTTATTAGCATTGTTGCTCTTTTCATCATGAATTACTTTGTCTTTTGTCTGATGTCTCTAAGCATTGACAAAGAATTTTTTAGCCAGTGGATGCAATGGCTGTTTTTGCTTAATTTAACATGAATGCTGATTTGTTGTGTGTATGGGCTCTAATTCCAAACTGGTGCTAAATGCAGCACTAAGTGTGAGGTTGTTTGCCAATATACGGTCAAAGGCGTCCTCTGGATTTACATGAATAGATAAGTAGTATCTGAAAGATAAAAAAAGGTGAACGTGATTGTTTTTGTCATTGCGATACAGAGCAAGCTCAGCACACAATGGTGCAAACAATGAAATGTGTTCTCTGCATTTAACCCATCATCCTCAGTGAACAGTGGGCAGCCGTGAAAAGTGCCCTTTGCTAAAGGGGAATTCAGTGGCATCTTTACACACCTGTAAACAAGCTCCACACATAGGCACTGGCGCTCAGTGCCAGTGCCTATGTGTGTGTGTGTGTCTGTGTGTGTGTGTGGGTAAAGTAGACTGTATGGAGTGATAGCATCTGGTATAGATGAATGCATTTAGCTATGGGCCACGATAGGAGATGCGGTGTTGGGCTCCACAAGGTTAATGCATTTTAGTGACATTGCCAAAGCCTTAGCTAAGGATTACTGAAACATGTCGGCTAAGCACCATGGTATCTGTAGGAATAATTGCCACTGTTGAGATTATAGATGCTGTGCATGGTAATTTTGAAGTTGACTTTGCTATGTAGTTGAGAAGATGTC
Source organism: Denticeps clupeoides (assembly GCF_900700375.1). NCBI lineage: Eukaryota > Metazoa > Chordata > Actinopteri > Clupeiformes > Denticipitidae > Denticeps > Denticeps clupeoides. Next base: position 34,265,518 of record NC_041708.1, read on the forward strand.
AAGGATAGAAGATGTTAAGCATAGAAGTCACAAATCTTCTATGGTTGGTTTTGGTTATGTGTTTTGTTTTCCGCAATCCAGTGCATCTCTGATTCTGACCTTTAGCAGCAATATGGAAGAAGCCAAGCATTTAAAATCAATTATCTAACTCAGTGGGGCATTATAATCGGCCATATCGTCTTTTTATGAAAGACAAGAATGAGCTTTCACGGCACCTAAGATGGCAACAAGGAAGAGTGCACCGAGAATGCAATCTTGCTAGTGGAGATTACACTTTATTTTCCTATGCTTCTGTTCCCCTGTCGTTCCTAATTTTGCTCCGAATTAAGAGTGTGGATAAGAGCCGTGATTGGATCCGCTTACAGTGTCATCCCACAAAAGAGCTTGATCATGTAGACTGCTGTTGTCCTCTTGATTGCAGCTGGCTAATTTTCCATGAGCAGTGTTTACCCACATCTCATTTAGAGGGTGCAGCAGAGGTCTAGAGGGCTAGATTTCTACAGGTGCACAGACGCCAAGCAGCGGGAGATATCTATCATTTTGAAAGATCATCTTTTTTGTTATTGTCTGTATCCATGCGGTTTCACATTTTGACGGGGAAGGGTCACAATGGCTATACAACAGGAGGTCCAACAAAATGTGTGTAGTAGGCAAATCTGGTGGCTAGCTATCAAAATAATACACTCCAGTATTGTAGTGCCATTTCACGATTGCTGATGTCCTGAGGCCACACTACACCAGTCATCCAGGGCTGTATGTTCTTGGCACTAAATATGCTGTAGCACGTGCAGGGCATGTTTGCTAATGGATTTACAGACACAAATAAGAAAGGACTGCTTGTAATTAATCTGTATCTCAGAGAGGTGGAACTATCTACCTTCCCAGAAGATGAACAAAGTTTAAAATGGGGGGAACCTACATGCATGATTGACAATGCTCATGCACCTTACTTCCCATTTCTGGACTATTTGAATCATCTTCTTATGGCATGTCATGCCCAGGCAAAGATTTTCAGTATTCTCATGGGTGAAGTAGTTAATGTGATCAATCAATCAATGACCATGCCACACAAGGGTGTCCTGATGGAAATGATCAGTGCCAGTAGGAAGGTATTTACAGCTGTATAAGTATAAGAGCTTCGCATTGCTCTGCCCCAGGAGCCAAAAAGACTCCACGCTCATAAGTTCGATCAACACACCAAAAAAAAAAAATTCAGCGCTTGTGCCCCTGAGCAATACACTTAACCCCAGTTTGCTCCCTGTAATTAGCAAATGTAATAAGAGCACAGGCTAAATGAATGAAAAAAGGCCAAACAACTGAGGTCACGCTCGGAACGTGGTGATTTACTGCATTTGTGGGCTGCCGGCGGTGCAGCCGGCCCCTTCCGCTGTACAGCTTCACGTCAACCTGCTCCCTGAAGACACATGCAGTCTACACCTGCATTTTTCATCTCACTAGCAAAGCATAATTATCGGCCTCCGCCACTTCAGTAGCAAATTTCCCACATTGTCTTGTTTCCCTTAAACAAGCAAGTCTGCTCACGGATCCAGGCGGTGCATGGGTTTTATGAGAAACGTGATTGCTTTTTCACACAGTCGTCCAGAAAGGACATCTCATTGTTTTTGTTTAATTGTTATATAGTTGCTGTATGACTACTGGATTAGTCTACTACTGTTTACTCATTGACCAATGATCCATATAGGCCAATCGCTCAGTTGTAGCTGGGAATAATGGAGAAAAAACAGATTCAGGACAGAAACCGTTTTTTTTTTTTTTTTTCAGATCATTTAATCACAATTCAAACAATTGTCAATATTTTCAACGTTTTTTTTTTGTTAACTAAGACCCGTAAGAATTTTTTTTCATTTGTTTTTGAACATTTTAATCTCTGCTGTAAACGCTTCAGAATTGCTCTCTGTCACATTGAGTGAGTACAGTAGAAACCAAATGATTCCCTGGCTGCATCTCTGAAAAGATTCAACATTGTGGAGACAAGACCCGGCTGTCCTTGAAAAATTCTCAATTGCTGCTTAATGGATTTTACGCTTCACATCACCGACTTCTCCAGTAGAAGCCACAACTGTGAGATGAGAGGTTTCCTGTATTCCGAGCAAGATATTAAATCTAGCTGATAGACATGGAGACTGTATGGAAACTGGAAGCTTTCCATTCAGAGTGAAGACATAAAAATGGATACCATGCAATACAAGGAAAACATGGTCTGATCTGGCATCTGGTCAAGACCTCTCAACAACAGGACACCCAGGGGACCTCTAATTCTTCATCCTCCTCAACACGAACTGCAGCTGTTTAGCCCTGAAATCAATGGCCCAATAAGAATGACCACTCAACTGGGGCAGTGGTGGGACCGACAAGAGCTCTCTGCAAAAAAATTGGTTCTGAAAAAAGAGCTACTAGTTTAGAACTGGTTTGCACCGGAACAGTGTGTTCTCTGTAATAGAACAATTTAGAAATGACCAATTTACAACAAAAAAAGTGAAATCGTCACGAGAAAAGATGACAAGTTTATTACACTACTCAAGAATTTACATTGTGAGCGTATGGTGAGTGTGTGTGGCATGTGGTGGGCAGACTAGTCAAACATCAATGTGATAATAAATATCTTAAGAACAAAGAACACTGCAATCCCAGACGTTCCCATCACAGTTTATCCAAGGAAACGGGCTTTAGATTTCATGAAGGATGAGAACATTGTGAAGATAAAGTTTCAAACTGTCCTTAACTGCAGTTATTCAGAGCTTTTGGTATTGTATTTTTATAATGACTTATGCTGGAATATGTTGCCCCACACCTCCAAGGTTGTGAGTTTGAATCCTGGTTCAGACCATGTCTCCGCGGGTTTCCTCCAGGTTCTCCGTTTTCCTCCCACTGTCCGAAGGCATGCACACTTAGTGAACTGGCGACTCTGAATTGTGTGTAAGTGTGAGTGAATGATGTGTGTTTTTGTGTGTGTCCTGCCCTGGGAGAGTCTTGCTGTGAGCCCTGTGTTCCGGGATGGGCTCCTGCAAAAACTTCATGGCTCCTGCAAAAAAACAGATTAATACTTTATGCTTTTATAAAAGGAAAACATGGCAGGTCATGGCTGTTGGTTTTATTGATCTCTTGTTCATCAATCAAAAATCATTGTTAGACTTTGTGGAGAAGTTAAGAAATTTTAAAACTCCTGTTTTTCCTGCATTTTTTCCTGATGTTTATCCAGAAGCTCAGAGTGTTTTTTATCTGGCTGGACTGAAATTGATCATAATTCTCAGTGGAAGCGGCATAAACAGCACACACGAGCGAGACTGCAGGGATTCGCTTAAAGCGCAGGTTGAAGCGCCTTTTTTTTTTCAATTTCCTTCACCGTTGCACCATAGACTTCAGTCAAATTCATCAACCAGGAGATCCTGAAATCTGGAGCTTCTAATATCTTCAAAGGACCCCACTTTCACCACACAACAGCACTCTGACCTGGTTAGAAAATGAAAAGCAAATGTTTGCTGGGAAGATGCACTCCGTCTACATGAGTCATCACACCCGTGTTTTTGGTTTGCATTTCCCTGCCTGTGTGTGTCTATGTTAATTTTTTTTATGGTTTCCAATTAAATAAGTTTTAACTACACAAGCTATGAAAACAAAAAAACATCTTTTGTAATTGTGGAGATAAAGGTTGTGCTTATGAAATGTACAGGATTATAGCACTGACAATTCAAAGTTCTCCAAGATTCTATTTACTATTATGGAAGATGTTATGGAAGTAATATTATTTCTTTTTTTTTGCTTAGCTTCTTGTAAAAATTAATCAAATAACCTTGGAACTAATGTGTCTGCCTTATCCTCCATCCTGGTTTTAAGGTAGTATTGTATTCATCAATCATAACTGCAGGCTATAATAAATTACTTTACTTAGTTACTGTAATGCTATTACTGTTTTGGATATACGTTATTGGGGAAAGTAGTTATATTACAGCAACACATAATACAATGTGCATTATGTAAATTATTATTTATGTAAAGAAGTACTTTGTCACATTAGTAAGCATGTCTTGAACCCTACATCTCAAATACGATGGTTTTTGTTATCAACTTGTGTGAGTCTTTCGCTGATGCAACCCTTAGATGGGGGTACTTTTATCCACACTACAGCAGCGAGTGAAACACATTCAGCTTTAATGACCGAGGAAGTCAAGTCTCGGTTTGATAAATCATGCCATATTTTGAAAATGTCTCCCTCTCTCCACCTCTCTCTATCATACACACCTCCCTCTGTCAGAACTTGACACCACGCTGGCCCGCAATACTTCAGTGGGGCTGATGCAAAATGCTTTTAGCCTGATGGTTATCGATCTATCTCGTCACTCATCCCTCCTTCCCCCCATATCAGAGCATTACTGTCTATCAGCACTTCGCATAACACCCCTTAATTTAGTCCAAGGCTGTCATCAATAACCACACTGGAGTGGTGAATTGCCATGCACTGAAGTGCTGAAGTGTCCAAACACCATGTGTGGGCTCAAGTAGCATTCACAAAAATTTTTGTGTGAGAGGGATGGCAAGAAATTAGCTGCGGCCTCACTGAACGGCTGTCTAATTCAGAGCCAGAATTACACATCAACCTGACTTTTTCGTCCCAATGTCAGTCGGAAAATGTGCACATTCATTGACTCAATGCATTTACACTTTTGCGGTAGAGACTTATGACGTTCCATTAAGATTTTTCTATTTGCATAAGCCGTGCAACTTTTTTGGAAAACAGAAAGCAGGTACAGTGCGCCACGATAGCTTTTTTGCCGTCAGTAGAAATGCATCGCAGGCTTAACCCAAGCTAATCCTCTCCAAATGTGTTTGAACAGGCGCGGCGTTTCTAGTGTTTCTGTGTCCTTGACACGCTGAAGACGTTTTTTTCTCTTTGGTCATGCTGTTAATGCAGAGGGCTTTTGCCTGGGGAATTAAGTCAGCAGCCTTTGATCACATTACACTGGAGTCTGATGGCTAAAACCTGAATAAATGGTGTTTTAATTGTGGTCAAGGGCATGGACCTGACCTTCATCTGTGGATTTTTAAGTAATTTGCTAAAACTATTTTTTTGAGGGGCTTAACCTGTACTCAGCTGTAACAGCCCGTAACAGCTCCATATGCTGTAATTAGAAGAGAAATATACACGTACAGACCATCTTTCCATCTTTGATGAAAACTGGCCTAGAGAGGGAAGTCTGCCTCTGAATGAGCAAACATCAGGTCCAGGGCCTATAGACACATATTGATTGCAGTGGTTCAGATGAATGTGATTGCACAGTACACACAACGAAATGGGTCCTCTGTCCTTGATTGCCCTGATTGATCATTGTGTGCTGAAATTCATCTGGTTTTAATAGGAGAACTATAATTGGATGGAAGTATTTTAACATTGGCGATATCAGTAATATTGGGTCATGGGAGATTTTAATTGGACCACTAAATACAGAACTTGTACAACTTCTTTATTAGTTGTAGGCTTAAATATTAGAAAGTTTTTTTTAATTGAGTAAAATGGCCCAGACGTAACGGAAGTGGATTATCTGTTGGAAGGAAAGGTACTTCCTAACTAGGAACTAAGGATGCTTCCTTTTCTGTCTGATTTAGTGTAAGGTACTGTCATTGAACTGTTCTTCATAAAAGGAAAGAAGAGAATGTCTTCCCTTGTAACATTCCCTTGTAACTGTGATGCACCATCAGCACCCCTAAAAAATCTAACAGTTGTCTTACCTGTGATTCAGGTAAAAGATAAGCGAACATTTCATGTATGCAGCCATACATACTTCCATACATCCTTCTAACCTGAGTAATGAAAGAATATTTTATTTGTCAAAGTTTGTAGCTTGTATGAAACAGTTATGTGAAACTTCACAGGTCAAAGCATATCAAATGTACTTTTGAAAGCCATCTTCAGTATATCGAAGTTTCATACAGCAGTCCAACATCAATAAGATCTGACATTGTGTTATTGTTTAGACTAGTATAAATGCAACCTATGAACAGGAACCGGTGCGAGCCGTGAGCCGCAACATCCGCAGATGTCGACGTTCGTGTGAAAACGACAAGACAAGACTGGTGCAGGACAACAAGGTAGACAGGAACATTCTTGTTGGAGACTGGAACACACAGGTGTTGGAGACCTTTAAATACTTGTTAGATTTGTTTGTGTTTTGTGTGTGGTTTCGCGCATTTTGGTCTGAAACAATCAGGTATCTGGCAACACTGTAGGCTATACTAAAATCCAAATGTCCATATTGCTATGTGTTCCACATGTAAAAGTTATAATAGTCCATAAAAAAACACAATTAAAGTCCATGTTCTACGTGGCAGAAATTCCAACAAAAGTGTAAAAAAAATGGTTTAATCTCCTCAAGATTCATGTAACTTCAGTTATTTATTTCTGTAAATAAGCCACTGTTGATCCGCTATGGTGACCCCTAATGGCAGGAGCCAAAGGAAGAAGAAGGAATTCCTTATATGACATAGGAACACCCTCTTGAAAGGGTTTTACTGTGGTTTGTTGCCTGTTTGATGAAGATAATGTCTGCAATCACAACTGACACCATTGGCTTCAAATCCCTCTTATCAGTAATGAGCCTGAGATTCATGCCTGAAGACCATGACTAGGAACATTGTCCTCGAGCAAACTGCTGGAGAACTAAAAAAAAAGCATTGAGAAAAAGAACAGGGAGCTAGCTGTCAGGTCTGTGGAGGCGGTGCTGTATTGTGATGTGCTGGCTGCATTGGTGGAGATGAAGGCCACCCCTCTTTCGTGCTACACCTGCTCTCGGCATTTCAACATTACACATTCTCACTCATTCTGTGTTGCACTCTGGCTCAGTGACTCCGCTTTTCAGACACCTCTGTCATCAGCTTCTGTCCCATCACGCGTTTAATAACAAGCAGCCACTCACACGGGACGCATGCTACAGTAGTGCTGTCCAGACAGGCGGAGCTCTGTAGCAGCAGGGATGCGGGTGGTGGGTGGGGTTAGCTCATCTTTGTGTTTTGTGTACTGTAGAGTCATGTCACACACAGTTGTGTGGTGTGGGCAGCGATGGCCTAGCGGTTAAGGAAGCGGCCCTATAATCAGAAGGTTTCGAATCCCGATCCACCGAGGTGCCACTGAGAAAAAGCACCATCCCAACACACTGCTCCCCGGGCGCCTGTCATAGCTGCCAACTGCTCACTGAAAGTGATGGGTTAAAAGCAGAGGACACATTTCATTGTGTGTACCGTGTGCTGTGCTGCAGTGTTTCACAAGCACTTAACTTTCGTTCTTTCTTTAAACCTTGAGAGACTTGTTTCATTGTCCATTTGCTATACCTCAGTCATAATGCAAAATCTTGAACCCTTGCTTCTCAAACTGTGGAACCACTAATATTCATGGCTGATGTGTGTTTGTATGCATTGTAGTTGTTGTTCTCAATATCTTGAATATAGTACAGTTCATATCCTCAACTGCTATGTTATATTATAGTAATATTAGGAATAAAACTACCTTCTGTGTAAACGATTTAAATAGGGTTTTGCTACTGTTTTTTAATACTGGTGATAATGGCAATATATTCTGAGGTGGTACACATCATGAAAAGTTTAAGATCCATTGATCTAAATAGTTATTCTTTACATTATTTGGATTGTTTACTGTTAGTTTTCCTTTTTTCATCTCTTTAGAACATTTAATTAATTTTCAGCATATACCTGAAATCATTTTAAGTCTTGCACAGTACAAAATTGCTAACAGTAATGGGCATTTTAAATTCATTCAAATTTCAAATGGACATGGCCCAAGATAATAGTGTCTTCCAAATCAATTATGGATTTTGTGTTGTATGCTTTGAACGTTGGCAGCGTTTTTCCATTTTGCATGTGTAATGAGTGGCTTATTTTGAACACAGGCACAGAGTGCCCATTAAATTAACCTGACTAAGGATCTTGCACATGGGTACAGTGTTCATACTGCACATGCAGTAGCATTTTGCACCTTAGATTGTTGTTCATTTGCATTGTCTTGATTGTTTACTCCATTGCATTGCGCTTGTCTTGTGAATTTTGTCTCACTAGTTGTACTGTCTCGATCTTATTACTCTCACTGTTAAAATTACATTTATGAATAACATTATGAATAACATTATTTTTTTATTGTTTATGAATGCATGCGAAGACAAAGAATAAAAATTCACTTGATTGAAGGCAACATTTTAATAAGGTACATGATGAAATAATGACCGAAGTGTTCCTTTAACCACCACTGGGAGATGAGTGTATGTAATGAGGGTGCAGCACAGAAGCATGTTTCTCACTGTTCCCATCAGTCAGTACAGATATTTGGGTGAAGGAAATAAAATGACGCACCCACTCCTGCTTTCTCCAAATTATCCAAAAAGAACAGAATGGAATAATGCTGAATTGGCTCTGAAGTTTTCAGCTTCAAAACATTTTAATTCAACTTTATTTTTAAATAAATCGTTGTAGCCATTACTGCCTCGCCCACTGCTATGGTGCTGGCAGACTGTGGTAGAAGACACACAGAAAGAAAGCCGAATGAAAGATGATCCGTGGAACGCAGCCATGTGATATTTGTTTAGCATGCATGGGAAATGATGAAAGGTGCCTCGTTCTTCCTGTCAGAGTGAAGGAAACATAACAAGTTAAACGCCTCATTGTTGGGATGAATGTGGGCTTTTCACACCGTGCCTGTGCTGCTGGATGGTCGTTGTGTTGATGGGTGACTGGTTAGGACTCCTCATTTGTCATGATGGGACCAAACACGGAATGATCCAGCGGTGCTGTTCTTGTACAGGAATGACTAGACATCAAAGTGTTCCAGTTGCATGAATTAACCAGAGCTTTCTCTCTCACCTCCTCTGTCCAGCATACTCAGGCCCTGTTCTCCTCCATGAACTACCTCTGTGAGCTGAATGCCTAACCGAGGAACATAAAATGACAGACGAATGAAAAGCGAGAGAGACGGGGAGCGAGAGAGAGAGACACTAAAGCTTATCATATCAATAGAGCCCACAGCCCATGCACAAACAGCATTGATGTTTTTTTTTTTTTTAAACAATCTATCTACATCTTCATTCTCCCACAATGCACCGGCCTTTGTCTTCCGAGGCTGTGGAGGCTTCTGTTTAAGCAGCACTCCAGGCATTTATTTATTACATTTTGTTTTTCTTCTGCGCCCTAATTGCACAAGTGCGCCCACTCTTATGGTGGGTTTCGGACTAAAGCACCTTCCAACTGAGTTCAACACTCCCACAATCCCCTTCTCTCACAGGTCGGGCAATTATCCCGCTGTTAGAGTCTTTTAGAGCCGTGACACGAGTGTTTGTCGCTTCTGTCGACGCCACTTCACCTACCTCCGGTTTTCAGCGTCTGGAGTGTCTGCTTGAATATGTTTTGTGCTGCGGCGGCGCTGTGGAAGAGTGCTCTTACCTAGCGGCAGAATGGCAGGGGGGGGGGGGGTCCACTCGGTAGCTTCAGAAGTGGAGAGCGTTTACGTGGGGTGACAGTGACACCCCCGTGAGTGCGGCGAGTCGTGCGTCGCCAATCGTCCGCTCCCAACACGAATGCCGGAAAGCACGGGCCCAAGGGCCAGCGCTGCCGATCCGATTCGAACGGGCAGTCGGCCGGGCCCCTTCATTAGCCACGCTGTCTTTGGCCCTGACACGGCCAGCCTGGCGCCGTCCGTCGCCCCGCATCAGCAGCCGTGCCGACGTTGCGCTATGATGTTACGTAAGAGAGCAGAGGCTTAGCGGTTTTTGAGGAACTACTGCTCTCTTTTCTTATTTTGCGTGTTCTGTGTGCATCGGAGTGTAACGTTTAGGCCAGAAATTGTCACGGCAATTGAAGTCTTCTTCAGTTCACTCCCAATACGGCCATGGAACGGTGACTGCATGGTCTCAAATTTAAAAGACTTTCAACCGATCCATATTAGCCAGTATGCTTTTAGAATCCATATTGTGAATGGCTCAGAGTTATTTACAGAAGGAATTTGACTTGACTTGACTTGATATAACCACAATAATAACAATGAACTAGATTGAATAAACCATCTGTATAAAATAAATAAATAAGCAGATTGCAATAAATATGCATAAGTGAGCAGAATGAAAAATTATAAAGGCTGTGATGTTTCCTGGTGTGTCCTAGGCTTTATTGAGGAGACCTATTGTAGATGGAATCAAACTGCTTTTGTGGCATGACGTTTTGGTCTTGATGCATCACAGTCTCCTTCCAGAGGAAAGTCTCGACTTCATTGACTTTAGGAGGTTGAAATTCTTTAGCTTCCGCAGGACGTACATCCACTGTTGTGCTTTTGCGATCAGATGATGATTCCCCACACTGTCTCTTGGGAAGATGGATGGGGGTTGGTTGATCTGTGTCCACATCCACAACCAATCCACTGTTTGCCTCTGCACAAGGTTGCCATCTTGCCAAGCTCTCCCTGTGCACAGACTCCGGAAATGCACCGAATGGAATTTCAGGAGTTCGACATATTGAGTGGAGGTGCAGCAGTAAGTAAAGTAAATAAATTAAAGTACAGATACAAGGAGAAGAGCAGAGGAGAAAACATACAGCTTTGAGTGGCATCAGTGATGGTCCAAGAGTCAGTGACAAGCTAATTTAAGTAATTTAAAATAATATATTATTTCGAAATGAGGGAGCAATGTCAGTCACACACGAGCCCCCGACCCTCAATAATAATAATTAATACAGCAGCCGTGCATAAAAAAGTGAGTAAGTGGTTTAATTTTACATTTTGAGACATTTTCTAGATTCTTTCTTGAATACTTTTTTTAATAGAAGGATGCAGCAGTATTGACGGAGTCATACTTTGATCAGCAAATCACCCGCACTGTACCATAAACACAGTGTACCATTAAACCCCTAATGCTGAGGATAATTAATTCAGTACTGACTGTAAATGAGAAAAACCTTCGACTGTCTGCCTGTGCAAACCCCAAGTGAAACTGAATGGTAAATAAGACATGAAATTCCTCAATTTTAAATGAACTACGCTACCAGCTCAAACTGAGAGGGGAGAATGTGTGTGTGTGTGTGTGTGTGTGTGATCGTATACTTTAAAGGTGCATTATACATGTTTGGCATTCAACTGTTCTCCCAGACGTGACTCCTATGAAATGAAACGTTTCATCTTTGTCATCAAGGACCCTTTTATTTGTCTTTAATTGACCTCCTCCGATGCAGAAAATGGTGGAAACCCCCTTTCCACCTTCTCCCCTTCTCAAGGTGAAAGCAGTGTACCCTGTCTCTGTGAGAGGGGACTTGATTGAACCGACTGGGGGTTTTTGCTGTCAGACCACCCCCGAAATGAAGGATCCCCGACCCCCATCTGTAGTATGAGGAATGTCATCACTCCTGTACATGGTGGATCTTGTCTGAGCCACATGACTCATGAACATTTCATGCCAGGGATTACCGGTATGGTTGGGGGGTGGGAGGCTCATGCAAAACATTTAACATTTACGTATTGTCTGCCGTGACCTTATTTCCATCAAATTTACACCACGGAATGGGACTCCATCAGGTTAATGTGCTTTGGCATCGCAACAGTGCACACCTCCTTGCTCTCTGAAATGTTCTCATTAGAAAGCGACATGATCGCTCACACCGCACAGACCCCACTCTCTCAAACACCCCACCCCCTCTGCCATCAGCGTTCGAATGATTGGATGTCACAGTGGAAATCAGGAAACAACGGACAGTCAGTTTCCTGACACTGGCTTGTTTATTCCGTGCCTAATTATCACAGTTTTGAGAGTTGCCTTAGCCTTGGCTGGTCCATGGTTGCCGCTCTCTAATGTATTCGCAATGCAGGGCAACAGCGGAGGAGACAGGCATGTGTCTTTGGGGACACTTTCTTCAATCAACAGTCAGCCAAGCAGAGGATTCGTTTAACTCATATCTGCTAGCTGTGCTTAGCATGCTACTGAACGCACCAGCTGATTAATTAAATTAGCCCAGCAAAGAGTTTGACTCTTTAATTGTCGCTATCGACCATGATTAGAATAAGAAAGAGTGGAGTGCTGCTAGGTTAATTCAAGATCACAGCCCTTAATGAACTTTCCAGATTTTCACCATTGCATATCAGGCATGCTGATGATTCAATTATACTTCTTTTTTTTTGTTTCTGTATGAAGACCTCTTCAATTACCCTGCAGTTAGAGATGTGAAACGGGTCTCCTTCCAGCCATTCAGTCACGGACCAGACCTTGATAAATGCATAATAAGTCCAAATGTGTAAACACACTTCGAATAAAATTACATTTTTGCATTTGGTCGATGTTCAATTCAGTCAGAGACAAATGTAATGCAACGTTAACCTCTGTGTCACAGTACTCATTAAAACATTCTGTAATGATTATTAGTAGGGCTGTCAATCAGCAAAAAACAATTACACACTTTTTTGCAATAAATGAATCACAATTTAGTCTTAAGAATAAAAGCTTGCTATTATGTTACAGAAAGCGACAGGGAGATCATCTGGGATTTTCTATTTCTAAAATTTTATTAAACAAAATGTCTGTGTGTGTGTGTGTGTGTATATATATATATATATATTCATGTTTTGTTTTATTGTAAATTAGAAAAGCATGAAAATAGTGTCAATGAGATCAAGATAAAGTCTTACGTAAACATCTGTCCATTTGTGACATCTGTTGTGTTACCAGCATGAAATTTCAACACACAGCTATGCCTAACTAGATGCATTCCAATGACAAAACATAAACTTCTTATTAAGTTAATAGTTATAAACTATTGTTTTCGTAAGCTGTTGTTTAGCATTGTATTGTGCTAAATGATATGCTAATTGCCAAATGTGTCACGGTTATAGTTGTTTTCCATTATGGATATTTGTAAGGTTAGAATTAATTTGGCAAGTGTTTCAGTTCTGTAAACACGTTTGTAATTGGTGTGTTTGATGGGGAATAGTATGCACTTTGCGGATTGTGGCAATCAGCATTTTTGGGGGGGCTAGAGATTAGCATAGCATTAGCACAGCTCCTGAGTGACTGAGCACCTGTCTTTTTCCTCCTTGGCCATCTCCATTTGTTCAGCTCATTATGCTCAGCCTCTGCTCACATTCGCTGCAGTTTGGCAGCCCTGCAACTAATAACATCTGCAGCCAAGAACGCTCCTTTCTTCCCCAAAAAATACTAGAAAGTTGTTGATTAACACGTCACTCCTGTTAAAGTTTACAATTACGGGGCACTGGAGACCTATCAGATCGATCAGAAGGTTGCCGGATCGAATCCCGTTCCCGAAGTGTCTTGCTCAGGGACCCACTAGGCTACTACCACCCTCAAGTTATGTTCACATAGTTCATTAGGAATTATGTAGCAGCCATGGTCCCCTGTATAGCACCAGGATTGTCCCGCCTTTTTTTGACAGAGCACTGCTGTAATGGACAAAACTCAAATTACCGCCTCCACCAAGTTCAGGATATATTATATTATAAGGAACCATCGGTTAATTATGTTTGTACCAAAGCCTCGAGGCATTCCAAATTAACCTTTTCATGGTGACCTTGATCTTTGAACTCTCAAGTGACAAATTTGCAGCAAGATATATTCCAATGATTTGTATAATAAGTATTCCAATGATTGATTATTATAAATTATTTTGTCACATGCAAATATATATTTGCAATTTCATAAAAAAAAACAGTCAGAATGAATGGCCTGGTAGTTATATGTATCTTGTGGAAGAGAAATTAATTGCCCTTTTTGTTGCTATGTCACTATTTATTTCACCCAGAACATGATCTTTAATAATAATCACCACTATTATTATTTAAATTACGTTTGTTTTTAGGTGTTGGTAATGGAGATAAATGGACCTGGTCCAGGGACAACTTATTGTACTGACCTGGACTTCATGAGTAAATGACACAGAGTTCCGTTCCTGCATCTTGTGGTGGATGTGAAGTAATGATGTTCTCTCATGTCCGTGCTTCCACTGAGGACCCGCGCCCTGTTAATTGCCTCATTTAAAATCTAATTCCACCATTTGCTCTTGAGCAGAAATTTGATCATTGCCCATGAGAGTCTCCCGTCTTTGAAATGAGAGGAAGTGAAGGCTGGCGATTGATTGCCATTTTGTTTCTTAAATAATGTCCACCTTATCAATAATACAATTGCCCTGGGGGGGAGGAATGAGTCTTATCTCATTAAAACCTTATCGATTAACACTTTAGTCATAGGCCTTTGTCGACATTAGTCTTTTAAACACAGTGACCAAATCGGAATTGTGTGAGCCATGATCCGCGAGTTCCCTTGTGCAGCCACACCCCCTACTGCTGCATTAAGCTGATTTGTTGTGACTGGGAGAAAAATGCTGGTGATAAGTTGATGATAGGTTTGTGGTTGGATTGTAGGGTATTGCAAGGGGATTTTATGCTTTACACCTCAGTGACAGCAGCAGATAAATCTGTCGGCGTGAGGCAGGGAACAGACCGAAGGCAGTGCAGGCAGAGACACACATCCTGCGCCATTGCTTCATTGCTTAAGTATCCGTTAAAAATAACAATTTTGGATTTTCATTTCTCACTTTTGCTCAAAAAAGAGCCTATACACAGCCTTTGTTGGTTGAAAACAGTGTTTCTAGAGGGGATTTGAATTTGGGATTATTGCCACCCTTGAGACCGTTATGGTCATTTGGGAGGGGCTTGTGTAAAAGGGATAAAATTAGAGTCTTAGAGATCAAGTAAGATTAGCTAATACAACATATAGTAAAGTATAGGTATGGTATGGGTATGGGATGGTCAGTGAAAATTTGGACAGCTTTAATGGTTAAACTTAAGTTTATTTAGTTTTTTGGGGAATTAGGAAGCTTGGCCAAATTTTCAAGTAAAACCATTTTCCCCACTGTGTAATGCTGGAGTATTGTAAAATTATGAGGTAAAGAATGAAAAAGGCTATAGCATAACAAAATGTGGAAAAAGTAGAGCACTGTGAATGCTTTACCGGATGCACCGTTTCTGTACTCTATATTTTACACTGCTTGTGGTGTTTATTGTATGCACATCGTTCTCTGTGTTCTTTGAAATCCCATTTTGGATTTCTTTTTTTTATAATTCAGAGAAATAGCAACACTCTGACATAAGTGGGAAAAGGTTCATCTTTTTTTGAATGATTGAAATGCTTTTAAATGGACACATTTTAAAATATTTTAAATGAAATAAGAATAAATCTAGGCCAGAGTCGGAGAGCAACCAATAGTGTTCTCACCTGACCTGGTACTTATATCTTTTGCTGAACTATTATTTTATTTGATTTTTTTTTATGTGCTGCACACAAAAAGAATTTAATTTTTCAGCACACAGCAGCACAGAAGACCCATCTGTGACTGTGCTCTTGTCCATTTGAAATGAGTATTTATGCTTTAATAACTTCTGTAGATCACTCATAAGCTTCTATCTAATCCCGTCCCCCTACGGAGTTGAAGCACAATGTTATTTTTGCAGTGAAATTCAGGAACAATAATTCCAGGTAATATTTTTATGAGTTTATGAGAGAGTAATTACGTGGAGCCCATCCCCAGTGAACTGCTCTCTTCATAATGTGTCGCACAAAGATGATGATGCTACACTCTGTGTTTTCTCTCCTTGGGAACAGCGTTTCATCCGAAGTGTCAGTGTTCTCCCTTTCTCCCTGTAGATCACTATTGTCATTGATTAATCTCGGCGTGAGCCTCCTGTGGTACAACCATCTGCTGATCATTTGGTTGTGTGTGTCTGCCGGCATGAATATGCAGACACTGTGCTCTTTCTGGAGTTGTCATGGACAAATGTGCCTGTTATTTCCCCAGTTCCCTGAATGGAATGGTTGGCCTAGTGGGTAAAGAGGAGACCCATAATCAGAAGGTTGCCGGTTCCTGAACCGCTATGATGCCACTGATATGCCGCCTTTCATGGCTGCCAAGGTGGAGTGCACCATGTGCTATGCTGCAGTGTTTCACAATCACTTTTTCACTGAATAGTTCTGTCACTTACTTTATTAAAAGTTGTTTTTTTGTTTTCCCCAGGGCAGGTACAATGATTCTGCAGAAAAAATTCTGTAGCTAATGATACCTCCAGCTAACAGCAAATAGCTAACAATCAATCAATCTTTATTTATATGCCGTTTTTTTACAAGTCACACTGTCACAAAGTGCCTAAAAAATAGAACAATGTTCAAAGCCCCAGAGGCAACAGTGGAAAGGAAAAAACTCCCTCTAATTGGAAGAAATCCTTGAGAGGAACCTAGACTCAGACAGGGGGAAACCGTTCTCCTCTGGTCAACACTGGATCACAATGAAATACATCCAAAAAACTATGACATATGACGGTTACTGCAGTCTCCTTGTTTATAATGAATTAGCATCCAAGTATTGACTACAGTCAGGCTAGACTGTATAAGTAGGTTTTTAGCCTGGATTTAAATACTTATACTGTTTCAAAATCCCATACATTCCTCTGAAGATCGTTCCAAAGATTTCAAGGTCTATTAGCAAATGCTCCTTTTCCAGCAGTGACTGGGCCACAATCACTACCTTCTACCAGAGAATGAAAGGAGCATGGTGGGTTATGAGGGACCAGTAGGTGACTGGAGCAAGATAAACTGGAGCAAGGCCATGCAAAGTTTTATGTGTGATTAGCAGAATCTTGAAGTTAATCCGGAACTTAACTGGAAGCTAATGCAAAGAAGACAATACATACCTTCTAGTGTGTGTAAGAACTCTGGCTGCAGAGTTTTGGATGCGCTGAAGTTTATTCAATGAAGCAGCAGAGTAACCCTAGAACAGACCACAGAACAGAGAATTACAGAAATCAGTTCTAGATATTATGGTACGTGAACTAATTTCTTCCCAAATCTAGCAATGTTTCTTAGGTGGAAGTATTCCATCCTGGAAGTATTTTGAATGTGACTATCAAATGACAAGTCAGCATCAAAAGTCACTCCCAGATTATTGACAGATGTACTAAGACCATTTGAAAAAACAGCACACTCCTATCTATATGCTTTCAATTCACATCTCTCTCCCCTTTGGGACTGATCACCAACACTTTGCTCTTATCCGTGTTGAGCATGAGGAATTTGCAGGTCATCCAGTCTCTGATGTCAGTTTTCTAGTTTAGGCAGGTGGTGAACGTCATCCATCTTGACTGTAAACTTGTACACTTGGGTGTTGTCTGCAAAACTAAAATATATCCCATGTCTACAGATTAATTGGGTGAGTGGCAGCTTGTACAATGAAAATAAAAAGGGCCCAGCACTGAGCCCTGTGGACACAGTTTCTTTTAATCTAATAGAGGGGCTGCAGCTTTCTCAGACTAATTGGTGTATTTGTGCCACAAACCACATGATGGTGGGAAAATAGTTTTTTAATCAGTTTGAAATAGGCTGAATTTGTCTTTTTAAAAACACATTATTTCCCTAGAGTCTCATATGTACATGTGTGTAGGGATTTGCAAAGACAATTTTGCCTTAAATGGGTCAAAACCGCCACACTTTCAGAAGAGAATGATTCTGGGTTTTTTTTTAATCACAATAGTCTGTTATGGGTAGATGCAGGTGGGGTCCAATCAGATATTGGCACAGCTTCATAAATCACCGCAATGTAAGGGTTGAATTTAACACAATACATTGGCTCAGCATTAGCTTTGCAACATGGGCTAAAGCAGTAAGCATTGGTGGTGCCCATAGACAGCACAACATGTACATGGACATATTTTGTGGTGACATTGTGCATTGGAAATGTTTGCCAGAGAAATCTGTTTGTCAGGAAATCAAGAAAGGGCTGCTTGTTTTCTGTACCTTTGAGGGGAAGAACCAACTAACCATCCTTTTTAATGACTCAATGAAGATTAAATGTAATGACGTTTTTACAAACACAGGAGCCCATAGGGATGATTAAAATCTCTCATGCAGCGTCCTCATTATGGATGATTTAGTGAACCACGTCTAGTACCACACTAAGCCTGCAGATAGACTATCATCACTCTAACCAAAAAAATTCTTATTGGTTAAGTAGTGAGTCAAATACTCACAAACCTTCCCCATGCCATTCCCGTGTCTTTCTTATATTGAGTCCAAACACTTTTCTGTAACACAGACCTAAATAAGCAGCTGTATACATTGGATGAATGGACCCGTCAACTGGTCAGACTTGCCATTACATTTTTGTTTGTAATGGCCAAAAAATATATATATCATAATATCTGTAATCAGTCCAGTGTATCCATGAGTCAGTGCAAAAAAAAATTATCTACAGCAGAAATTGAAGGGACATAATTAGCAGCTTCCATAAATAATACGCAGTGCAGAGCCAACCCGGGCCAGGCGGCCCTCTATGGATGAGTGCCGTGATAACACTTGTCCACTCACATTAAGTGCACTGGCGGTGGGGACGACATGGTTTTGTGTGAACCCGTCACTCTCTGGCCTTATGGGTATGCACAGATGCAGGCTTTTAATTGGCTGGCAGGGGTGTTGAATGCCCGCAACAATTTCTTTCTAATAGCATTAGCGTGCCCCACAGCATCAAGAATGAACTGATCACCCACGTTGGCTGTCAGCAGCATTTCCGAGACAAGGCCTCTGAAGAGGACTGATGTTTTGACAGCTTTCATGTCAAAAGCCATGACTGATATATACATAAATATACCAGTCTTTGTCACTGCCTGGTTTTGCACATGAACGTTTGGTGCATGCAGGTGCATTGAAAACACAGTGAAAATGCTCTTTTCGGTCCTTATTTGTAGTTGATCAGGCGTCTTTAATGTTTTCTGGAGCTGAAATGACTATTTATGTGTTCATGTCTCACTGCGCAATATCAGTATCTGTGATAAAGAGGGGAAAAAATGATTCTAGATCTATTTCTGTGCCCCAGATCTGTCAGGTTGCCTGTGAAATGCTACAAATTTCTGATTGAGCAGAGGAAACTGTAATCATGGTGCTGTGCTTTTCTTCATTGCACTTTTAATCATTTTTCTATTGTCCATTTTCTTGCGTTGCAGCACCCTTGGACACCCTTTGAAAATGTACCCTATTCCTGACTTTCTCGTATAGCTTTGATGGGTCGAGACCCTCATTCCATGTACCAAGAACTGCAATTAGCTGAAATTAGCAGTTTATGGTGGTGAGGTTTCAAGGGTTAATTAATAAAAAACAAGATTCTTATCACCTTATCATTTCTGTCATCTGCTGTGTCAGGGTTGTTCCTCAGGAGAAATGGCCTCTTTTTGCTCACAGCCGATCTTATCGCCATATTTGATTCAACAGGGCCACCTTTTCGCTTTGTGCAGGTATAAAGCAACAGTGTCTGTCCTTTCTTCTATCTGCTTTTATCAGAGCAATGATAACACACATTAATTTAGAGACCTTATTTATCAACGGCTCACCTTGCAAAACGACAGGACTGAATTAAAGGGAAGGTTGTTAATAATTGCTGGCAGTGTGTGTGTGTTCATTTAGTTTCATTGATGAAAAAAATGTCCACAAACATGCCTTTGTCTATAAAATAACATTAATCTACAATTATAGCATAATGGTTGCAAAAGAAACACAATCAAGAGATTTTTTTATGCCAGACATAAAAAAACGATAAATGTCTGCATCATATACCACTTATTGTCAGTCAGTAATACAGTAACTGCATGTAACATGGGTACGGATGAGGTCCTAGAGAATGTATGCGTTTAAGATTAATGCAGTGATGGAAAATAATCCATCATACATTGATCAAAGGTTTCAGTACTTCATAAAAAAGTGGTGCATTAACTGCTGTTGAAAAGTTTGGTTGAATCCACATTTGAATCCACATTTTGCTTCACTGACATTTCAGTAGAGCCATTACACTTTCAAAGGAAAAACATAACATTTATTTTACTCTTCCATATATGTTGTGTGCTATGTTAAGGTTAAAGGAATGAGTATTTTTTAAATGTATTTCTTGAAAGTACATCAGTACTCATCTCTCCCCCTCACCTTTCTCCCGCCCTCCCTCTCTCTCCCTCTAGGGAATTTGGCTGGCGAGATCCCGAACTGCCAGAAGTCATCCAGATGCTGCAGCATCAGTTCCCCTCGGTCCAGTCCAATGCCGCTGCCTACCTCCAGCACCTGTGCTTCGGAGACAACAAGATCAAAGCCGAGGTACCGCTTCAGCATTCAGCTCTCATCAGCTCCCCATTCGGCTAGAAGCAAAGAACATCTGCGTTTGTACCTTAAAAAATAAAGTAAAATCTCGGTAAACACTCATCAGATTTCATGCCTTCCTTTTACGTTCCTCTGAACCACAGTTGTCCGACAACATGATCAGCCAGGCTGCGTTATGCAGTCCGATGGGTCTTTGATGGGTGCTGTTACTCTGGAAACCAAGCGCTACGTCTGAAACACATTTATTTTGTTTTTATGGAATTATTACGGCCGACGGATAATTCAGCTCGTTATTGGAATGTGGACATGAGTTTCAGTGGCTAGATTTCCCAATAGTCACTTTTACGGAATATAAACCATGGCGTTTTGTAGCTCTTGTAATTACCGTCTAATAGCCCAACTACACAATAAGATGAAAGCACGGTATTGACAGCCATTCAACACACACAGTAGACCAGCAGTTGTGTTCATTGGGCTGAGACAATGAGGGTGAACAAATCTTTAGAACTTTTAAATGTTATTTAATAAAATAAATAAATAAACGTACTGAAATGAATCCTTTTTTCACAGGATGGCAAAGTGAGGATGCTTTATTCCATCAGAATGCTGCAGACTTTTGCCCTCAGAGCTTCATGCTGCATTGCTTTCTTTTTTGCAGCAACAATACTGACAAAATGTTTTGTGTGTAAAATGTCCTTCTCCTTCTTAACAAAACCTTGAAAGAGCAGATTGAAATTTCCTGCACCTTTTACAGTGTCGAGTTTGCTGCATGTACCTGTGTATGTACCCTAGAAACCAATAACCTCATGTGCCTCATTTCTTCCTTTAACCTAGTTGAGAGGGTGCAATAGTGTTCGTGGAAATGTAATGACGTAAATCTGAGGTTAAGTTCAGGGGCAGGGTTTAGTTTAGGTATATCTAAATTTGTATGTTCCTGTCAGGGTCTGGGCCAACAAAAATTGGGCAACACTGGGCTTCAAGTTGTTTAAAGTGTAAATAGTGTCTTGTGCAGAACAAATAAGAACCAGTGTCTGTACAACCTTGGGCAGTGCTGGGACGCAATAGCTGTCAGGTTAGGTACCCTTCAAAATTGCTTCACTAGGAACACCCTGCAACGTCCCCAGTAAAGACATAACTTCTCAGTTCATTACCCGGGTTGCACCTGGGGAACCTGCAGCTGCTTCAGAGCTAATTTTACTAGTGAAGTAAAACCTTTAACAGCAAGCGTAACATCTGACAATACTGACATGCTTCTTTACAATTTTTTTTATCAGCGCTTTATTATTAGGGTAAATTTATCAACTGCTGATCGAGTGATCACTTATTCCCCACAGTGTTTACAGTTCCCTCTAAACAGGGCATTTGCATTCCCTATGCTTTGGAATTGATGGATGAATACCCTACAAATGCAAAACAAAACAAAAAAGGCTATTCTGGACCATGTTATTTATTTTATTATTAGCTAACATTTTATGCAGACACATAATATCATGCTTTCTTATCAGCTCATAGCTTTTGAAGCCCAGATAGGGACTATGCACAAAGCACAGGAAACATTATCATAGTTCAACAGCTCTATCTAGAGGTGCTTTCTGATTTGAGTCTGAATTCCAGGAGACATTGACAGTGGAGAAAGTACATTTACTTGCACCTATCTGTCTGGTTTATTGCTGATATTTAGTGCTGATCTTTAACAATATTTAATCAACAAAAAATTGGGATTTTGCTGCATGAATAATGAATCCCAAGCCTTCTAATTACACATACTACAAATAAGCCAAAGTCATCATAGCATCATCATAGCACCACAAATGATGTATGATCTAGTATATGTAGTACCCTTTGTAAATATTTGCTAGGCCACACTGAAATACCCTGTTTACAGAAGATGACAAAAGATCCAAAAGTGTACATGTCCTTTATGTGTGTGTGGCTCAGTAGTAGATTGTCACCGTGTTTATGTCAGTGTTGAAAGATGATGATAAGCCATCCACATGCAGATTTCATCTCCCCTCGAAATGTCATCTGGGCAGGAGACACATCTGTGTGTCGGCGCTGCAGTGGATGGAGTTAACTGCATGTGACAGTTTGTGTGGAGGTGGGAGGCTGGATGGGAGAGGGGGGGCTGAACCACTTGCTCCTCCTCATGAGAGTCTCCTCAGGGCCTCATAACACACACACACGCACACACTTCCAAGCTGCTGGAGAGGGATAGAAACAATGATGCGCATGTTAGAAGAAGCCGAGCAAATGCTTCCTTTAGATCTTCTGCTCCGGCATAAACCAGAGAGACGCCTCCCCTGCACAATATGTGTGAATGCGATGCAATCACAATCACAAAATCAGAGGTGTGAGCATCACATAACATGATAACACAACAGCCCGGGCTGGTTGGTGCAGCTATATCAAATTTCACAGGTGCCTCCAGGAACAGCCATGTGTACTATTTATCCTTTATCTACTGTTTTTTACTCATTATGCCACACTGACTGGGTCGCTAAAAGTGTGTTTGAGCAGGCATCTTTTATTTTTCAAAAGAATAAAAAAGAAGGTTACAGAACCCTCAGGTGTCAGGGGAAGTGGGTGGGTTAGAAAATGGTCACATAAGGGAGGAAGTGATGGCTTCAGCATTTAATAGGGGCATATCAGGTGGCTAAATAATGATTGGGCCAGCTGATATGGCAGACTAGCTTCGGGAGCGCTGATGTCTGCAGTCTGTTCTCTAACCATGGCAGTCGGCAGTCAAGTGCTTTGGTGTGCAGTGGTTTGATAAGGACCCAAATAAAAGACGATGCCAATTATAAGGTCACCCCTCGTTTAAAACTTTCATTACAAAATATCCTATCCTCTGCCATTCGATATCGTGTTTTATGTTGTCAAGGCCACAAATGTAAGACAACGATGCTATGAATGTATTTTATTAATGTGCATCAATTAAGACTGGCTCACCAATAAATGTAAACTAAATGTTAACCATTTCTTGTCTCATTCTGAATGAGCATGAGTCATGTGCTACAAAAAGACAGATAAATTTTATATATATATATATATGTGTGTGTGTGTGTGTGTGTGTGTGTGTGTGTGTGTGTGTGTGTTAAATGAGTAGTAATATATAGGCTATACGGTACATCAGACTGTACATACTTTTTTGTTACTAGTCAAGCTTTTTTATTTGCATTTAATATTTTTATTTAATTTGTCATTTTCCCACAATGGACCCCAGTCCCGGCCCATTACACATTATACACAGGGGCGGTAGTAGCTTAGCAGGTAAGAAATTTGCCTATGAAGCAGAATACCACAAAGTCTAACGTTGCTCCAGTGGTACTGTCCCTGTAACTGTCCTTATATATCCTCCTTACACACTCACACTCACACAAACACATACATAGATACATAGATACATACATACATGTGTGTGTGTGTGTGTGTGTGTATAATATATATATATATATATATATATAAAACTTCTGAGGTTAAGTCAATCACAGCATTAGTTGCATGTGCTGCATTGGATGATATTCAGGTTCAGGCTGGAGAGAGGAGTTCAGTGTATTTAAAGGCTCTGGGTCTGAATATCTCTCACCAAAGAGCAGCTTAAGTTCACCTTCTTCAGCAGTTTCTTGCAGGGCGATGCAGGGCTGTCGACAGGCATTTGTGAGTTTGTAATAGAAGAGCTTCTTCCTGTTCAGCACCTACTTTAATTGAGTACCTCTCAGTCTCATGTCTATCAGGCTGATGGAGTCATGATGCTATTGGTTTACAGCTCCAGGGAAATGGTAAGAAACGTTAAAACGTCTTCCGACTTCCAGCATTACAAATTGTCTCAGATAATCACACACACTTACTCCGTCAAAAAATGAGCATCGAAAAGTGAATAAAATTAGTCAACTTGTTGTCTCTATTTCACTACTTGGTACTTTTAGATTCCTTATATTTAGTTCTACATTACAGATTCTTTGTGAAATAATGAATTATTTTGAAGCTTCTAAAATGACTGTCAAAACATAATGGTGCTTTACATAAAAAAAAGATTAGCCTATCATTAGATTTGCTAGATTTGTATCAGGCATGTCAGTACAGAATTTATGTTATTTTAGCAATTGAAAAAAGGACTGTGTGCTGTGTGGTCTTTTTGTCAAGCTTTTAAGGATATACAGATTTTTTTCCCTGCCATTTCAGATAATCAAGGCCAATTTATCAAGACACAACATTTTCAAAAGGCACACAAATTTTGTTTTGTTGTTTTAAACAATATTCTAAATATTTTGAGGTTGTATTGCGTATGCTACTGTCGCACAAGAATGAGTTTGCGTGATACCATTCATCACTGTAGCCTAGAGTATGAACGTATGAAACTGATATTTGACCAAAACATTTTGAATTTCACTAGCCGGTATCTATGGTCCCACCATCAGTGACCTTGACCATTCCCTTCTTCCTGCTATATCATGTTCACAGTGACCTTGACCTCTGATCCCCAAATTCATTTTTTTTGTGTGTCTTAACCTAAGTATGAGTCTCAAGGAGGAATAATGTTATTCACAATCTTATTTTCATGTAGGTTTTTGATTATTCGCGACCTACACACTCACTTAGACACACATGAACGCAGGCAAACATTCACAAACACAAACCCCGACACCATCCTTGGTGTTATATTCAGGGAGTGTTCTTGTTTGGAGGTGGCTCCTTTCCCTGCAGTGGAGCGTTATTTTTTTTGTTCTCTTGATTCTCCGAACATCTGTTTCCTCTCCATTGCCGGCGATCAGAATAATGAGTCCTGCCACCAGAGCAACACTGAGCTGTGCATTTTGGGACAGGTATGCAGTCAGGACAAGTGCTTTCAACTCCTGGGTGAAATGCAACGACAACAACAACAATTGTTTAATGATGCACACGAGTTTGAGCAACGCCCCTCTCCGCGGGGTCTCGCTTTTGTTTCGCTCCTTCACCAGTCTACAGAGTCAGCGGCAGATTTGTTCAATATCCAGAAATGTTATCATGTGTGCTGAAGCCGTTCTCAGACCTTCTCAGTGTGAAAATGGTGGGGGGAAATGGGAAAACTGCATCGTTTTGGTCCTCTTGTGACAATTTTTGTCTTTGTACTCTTGCTACTCTACATCAGAAACCACAAAGTGTCCGTGATGTCAGTAGTAGGCTTTTCTCCAAACAAAAGGATTAAGAGGGGTGTTGGCGGGGGGGGTTAATTTAAGGAAAGAGGTGAAGTGGCAGTATTGATTTGCCGCAGCATCTCCCCCGAAGGGATTTGGCTGCCGCGTCCCGGCGGCGTCTCTATCGCGCCCGGGCGCCCGACGCTGTGGCTAAAGCTAATTCTGCAGTGCATTACGTATGCTCAGCAGGCCCTGGGAGAAAACAAATCAATCCGCCGCTGTAATCTTCAAATAATAACGCTGCCACGGCGGAGGCGTACCTGTCTCTTTTGCCAAAAAAAATGCATGAAGGGAGTGTGCGAGGGATCCACTATTTGATTTGTGGTGGAGCACACTGCCACATTTGCAGTCGGCGTGTGTTGGCAGATGATTCGATCTTCTGCTTCATGGTGTCATTATTAGCACTTTAATGAACTCTACCCTTTAATTGAGTCATTTTTTTGCTGAAAGTGCTGTGCCCTGCCTTTAAAAGGGCACCATTTCAGCACCGGTGGCCTCCACATTTTAGGGCCATAAGAACTCAAAATGCGCTTTGAGGAAGCTTTTTTTTTTGGTAATTGGTGTACTAGCTATTCCTGGAGACATTTTCCTGGTACATTTACCTAGCCTGTGGTAGTGTAATGGTCTTAATGATTACTCACAAGCTTCAGTGTGGGATAAAATGTCAGGGTCTTTTTTGCAGCACAGACAAGTTTCAGCCGCAATTCTCTTCTTACTCTTTGCTCTTAAATGTAGAATGCGTGTTTAACAAACTTTTCTGCTATGGTGTTTTGTCACTGAATTTCTTGTTTTTATCTTTCTTAGCGGGATTAGTGATACTAAGGGAAAACTTGGAAGACAGGGGCATCTGGTTAAGTAGTAAAGTGCATCTAGTGAACTCTTTGATGCAGAGTGTAAACTGTTTGATAGGATAAAATGAACTACTCTTCACATTAAATGAGCAGCTGAAGGGGACGGGGTTAGATGAAAGCAAAATTTTTGCTCTTACAGGGCATGTAGTGTTGCTTTGGTCTTTATTTTCCTGATCCCACCATCATGAAAAGAGATGCAACAGGAAGCTCAGTAAAGAGCCACTGAGAAAGTAATAATGATGTATTTATTTTTATTTTCATAGTAAATTAAGAACCTAAACATTACACAACTTTAATATCAGTCTATAAACAGTACCGTGCAAACAGCTAAAATATAGACCAATACAATTGATTATCTAAGCAGCAAGCAATTTTAAAAGCAAACAAAACATAACTGTCAAATGTTTATCAGATATTGATTTACTTAAATAGTTCTTATTTCTGTGTGACAATATATAGAGAGAATGAAACAAAAAGTCTCCACTGCTCTGTTTATCCTGTTTTTCATAACATTATTTTTCATCTACAGACATTTTAGCTAATTAAATTTTCATTATTTGTGTGTTTTTCACTTTAATGTTGTTTCTTTTTGAAGAAAACTTTTTTTAACATTTTCACAACCACGTCTGTTCATAACCAGCCTTTCATTTTCTCTGACAGATTCGACGGCAGGGGGGGATTCAGCTGCTAGTTGACCTGCTGGATCACAGGATGTCTGAGGTGCATCGCAGTGCGTGCGGCGCCCTGAGGAACCTGGTGTATGGCAAGGCCAACGACGACAACAAGGTCGCTCTGAAGAACTGTGGGGGCATCCCCGCCCTGGTGCGTCTGCTACGCAAGACCTCGGACGTGGACGTGAGGGAACTGGTCACAGGTAAGAGGATGACAGGCGTGGGCCAGCTATGTGGAGTCTCCAGCTGAGGCTGACAGCTAATTTTTGAGCCTGATAACTGTGTTATGTTTGACTGACACTTCCCACTCATCCCAGCCAACCCTCACAATTCTCCTGGGAGACTCCCACTTTTCATCGTTGTCAGCTGGTGATCTTCCTTCATCTTTTGTGTCCTTCATCTTTTGCAACCTTGTTCTTTTCATTTTACTGTCACAACTTGATGCATATTTTGATGCCATAAATGATGCATTAATTAAGAGCCCAGAAGCTGGGCGAGAAGCCCCAGCAACTGAGTTGGAAAGAGCTCCGCAAATGAGGTTTGATGTAGCTCATGTAGCTCACAAAAAGGTTGCCAGAGACCAATCAGACTCTTCTGATTTGTCCAAAGAGTCCCCCTGATACAGGAAAACAGTGGTCATCCACACCCAAAAAAAAGACCTTCCTGACATGGCACCTCATGCCATTTTCTGGCCTTTTGAGGGGAGGGGCCACGGCTTAGAAATAAAGCTGTGAAGAGATCAACACATGTTGATTCATGGACCTGTGATCTCCTTTCTAAACGCTACAACATCTCACAGTTTGTGCTTAGAAGGTATGGAGCTTTACAAGCAGGACTTCTTCCTGTACTATAAACCTAAGCCTTCTGAAATGATGCAGCCACTCCTGTAACTCGCTGTTTACACTCCTGTCTGTCGTATAAGTGCATCAGCCACTGAGTGAAAAGTATTATTTTCCCGTGCATCTCCAAGGACTTGCGGTAGAAAAGCGTTGCAGTTGAAACAATGCGATCGAAGGCGTGGAGTGAACTGTGCTCAGTGAAGCTGTGGGCAGTGGAGCTGCACAATATGTGGCACGATCTGTTGCCATCAGATGACTCATTTGAGACAAATTTAACATTACAAAGGCCTTGAGTGAAGGCCCATGTCCTTGGTCTCAGCTGCGGTGTGCTAGCAACACAGCCGTCAATCAGGATTGTTGCAGGCCTGGTTGATATTATGATCTACAACTGGAGTGCGGCGTGGGTGGCAATCGGCAGCTCTGATTGGACATTGCTGCCGGCCTGCCTCTCTCCTTTGCACCAAGTCTGTCAGCACATCTCTGACTAGAGCTGCCATACAGATGATAATGAGGGATTTTTTGCCGCCTATGGGATGGAGCAGGACGTGGGCAGAGATGGAATTTCCCCTGAATCAGTGAGCTATTCCACATGCTCATTTAATAATGAATTAAATCCTTAGGATTGAAAAAGCAGGAACCTCATTCACGTCAAGAGTCATTCGCTTTAGAATAGCCCACTGGCGAATAATACGTCCGCGCAATGGAAATAATTTAGATTAAATGCTTCACAAGAATTCCATGTTCTTTTACTGCTGAAAGGAGATTTCTTTGTTACAGGAGCAGACACAGAGATGAAAGGGCTATACATATAACACCCTCACGTCCTGTTTGGCCTTTACTCTTACTGACAGAAAGGCCTTATCCATTCCTGACATGTTCGCCATAGGTCATCTTACCCTGGCAGAGCTGGTCCTCTTAGCAGAACAATGAGGGCTGTAAATAACCATTGAGAGCAGAATGATTACTTTACTGAAAGGCCAAAATTGTCACAGGGCGAATTAATGAGGTGGGTTTCTGTGCATGTAAGTCTAACTGCATTTTACTCAATTGTGTTTTTCATAAAGTAATAACCCAGACATTTGTGAACAGGAAGGGGCCTGTTCTAATGGCTAGTTATTACTTAAATTTTTGTATGTTAGAGCCCACTTAGAGCCCTGTGGGGCAGCGGTGGCCTAGCGGGAAAGATGCCACTGAGAGAAGTTTATTGCAAAGATTCTTATTTACCAGAGTGCTGCATGATATGTTCATGTGTGAAGTGACATTTGACATTTGGATTTACGGGTTTGTCAATGTTTACATGGAGCAGTGGTGGCCTTGCAGTTAGGGAAGTGGCTCCGTAATCAGAAGGTTGCCAGTTCAAATCCCAGTCCGCCAGGGAGCCACTGAGGTGCCACTGAGCAAAGCACCATCGCCACACACTGCTCCCCGGGCTCCTGTCATGGCTGCCCACTGCTCACCAAGGGAGTTAGTTAAAAGCAGAGGACACATTTTTTTGTGTGCACTGTGTGCTGTGCTGCAGTGTATCACAATCACTTCACTTTCACTTACATCAGTTGTTTATCTATATAAGGTGTAGATCAGGGGTCACCAGCTCTGGTCCTGGAGGGCTCTTGTCCTGCACATTTTACCTTCATTTAGCACACACGACTCAACCTCTGTACTCATTATCACACAGCTCTTTAGTTGGATCAGGTGTGTTGGAACATGGACAGATCTAAGATGTGCAGGACCGGTGCCCTCCAGGACCAGGGTTGGTGACCCCTGGTGTAGAATATGGATGCAAAGTAATACTTTCAAATTTTAATTATTCATTACTGGGATTCATCTAGATATATCTAACGCATTTAAATAAATTACACCAATTAACACAACTGTGTTTTGTTTACTTCCTGTGTGGGGTCTGACCTCAATTTCTGAATCCCTAGATGCAAAGATAATCAAAACGGATTTTCATCCTTATTTAAGGTCTTTTCCCTCTTTTGTCAGTCATGAGACAAAATAAATTTTATTTTTATTTAAAAACCACAAATGTAATAACATGACTGAATATGATGCAGAGCTTGTGCTGTTGTTTGAGAAGCTTTCAGATACGTCCAACCTGAAGAAAGTCTTAGCATTAGCTGCCTATAAGCAGATTAACATATAAATTAAAAAGTTGGGCAGCACTGGGTACTTAGATTGGCTCCTGTCACAAATTAATCAGTCGGCCCAAGCTTGAAGCCACCCTCTCACCCAGAGGAATCTCAGCTCCTCAGCCCCTTAATAACGGCGTGAATCAGTGTCACGCTCTGGCTGTCCCGTGACTCCGCATGAATTTACTGCCTGTTTACCCTCAGCATGGAAGGCACCGGAAATGCCAGCTGCCAGCAGAGAGGCGGCCTCTGAGGTGCACTGTCAGGCTTTCTCCATCGTCTGCTCCGCTTGAAAGGCAAATGAGTTTGTTTTCCATTTCGCTGCTGCAGCATGGGCTTTACCTAATGGAGAAAGTGCCACTGGCAATAAATGTGGCTTTTTTCCTGTGGTTTGGCATTTAGGCACTGGGGTGGGGAAGAGCGAGGGGGAAAAAATCTTGGCAAGTGTATTCAGTGTGTGTAGGTCAAAAAAGGTATCTGCTCTAAACATATCAGTAACAAATCAGTATCATTTGATGTCTTTCATTATGAAGGGCATTCAAAGAAAGGCACTGGACTAGAGAGAGAAAGAGAGAGAGAGACATAAACTGAAATATTTCAATGTTCAGTTCCAGATAGGCCTTATGTATCAAAATCAGTGCGTAACATTTTGCAATTAATTTAACATGTTTGAATTAATTAACATGTTTGAATAAATTAATAGAGCTGTGCTATGCTTACTACCTGTCTGGGTTTTACCCATGACATGGTTGCGGAATTCATCCTAGCAAGCCGTATTTATTTATTATTTACAGACGCCTGCCAAGGTGTCCACAATGTGCTTCTTTTTTCCAGGCGGGATGAGAACATAAATCAGAAATGATCCGATGGAAATATTTATCCATGTGACACATTTTGCGTCCTTAATCGTGATTAATTCACTGCAACAATTCATTGCAACATTTTTTATTATGATTAACAGCCATAATTTAAGGATAAGACATTTGTTGCAATAACGACTTTCAATTTCAGACTTATGCAAATAGCAATAAATTACTGTATTTAGAGTAGGAGTATTTGTGTTGAACATATTAATGCACTGTGAATTTGTGAAGGCCTGCATTGTATAAGCCGTTATCTGTTTGTTGCATTTTCTAATGAGAAATGATGCTGATTAATAACGAGAACATAATGCCATTTGCAGATGAGAAACTCTTCCAGTAGCGGGCAGGACGAGGGGGCCACAGGGTGACTCATTCTGCTGCTGATATCAGGTGACCATGCCAAGCAGATGGAGCATGGGCAGACAGGAAGGAAGCTCGTGAGCAGCACAGACAACAGCAGCTCTCTCCAGAGAGGCTGACGAAGTCTTTGGCTCATAGCGCTGTTTGGTTTTCATTACTCTTTGTCGCCGCGCCGTAGAGAATGCAGACCCCACAACGCGTATTCCAGTGCACTCAGAGGGAGAAGTTCTAATTAGACACCTTCTTGCTGTGGCATGTGGCTGGAGTGGTTTATTGTGAGATTTAGAGGGAATTGCTTCTGGTTGTCCTCAGTTGGGAGAAATGAACGAATGGATTTGGATTTCATGAAGCAATACTAAGCAGGATAAAAGTAACTACAAGCAAATGGGTGCATTTTCATATATTTTCTTAGCAGGGGCCGTTGTCTAGAAGGACTGTAACATCAGAAAGCGAAGAATCACCAGTGAGTTTGTTTAGACCAATTAGAAAAGAGCTTCATTATCTGGCTTACCAACTTAATGAGTGCTGTTCTGACAGGAGTGTAACCTTTGATCGTTGCATGATTATAGTTTGGACCTCTGATCCTGACAGGTGGAGAGGGAGGAGCTAAACAAATACATTAAAGTGTTTTGGCCAGTTGTGTATGAGTGGCCTTATAAGCCAAAATTGTCCAGAATTGTTTTTTTGTTAACATTATCAATGGCATTACTGCGATATACAAAAATAAAGGGGACACCAAAATAAGACTGAATGAATTAAATATTCATATTATATACATAGCAAAATAAATAACTATTGTCTAAATTTCAGCAACATCAGTGATAGCACAATTCTGATCGGGACATCTTAACATCTCTATCTCCCTACCCCCCAAAAAAACGTATTTCCTATTTCTTAATAGTGGGTCACAGTGAAGACTAATAGAATGTTTAGTTAGGTGTTAGTGTTTTATTCATGGTATTAACCTTGTTTGAATGAAACATATACACCTTAAGACAAATCAGTTTATTACTGTCATTTACTTTGTGAATATTACATTAGATTTACCACACCTGGCAGTCAGCTTGTGAAAAATACCTTTCATCTGATCCACTTGCAATCAAATGGTTTACCTCCATGGGTCCAATTATGAAATGAAACAAAATAAGATCCATCTTAGTACTTACGTTCAGGGTGTTCCATGTTCTGTGTCCTGGAATGTACGTCCTTGCTGGGTTGAAATAATCTGTGATTACATGCCTCATTCAGGGCGACAATCAAGACGTTGCTCACTCAAGAGCAATCACTCAGGTACACAGAATCAGTGGCTATGGATCTGCTTAAAGAAGTTCCACATTAAAAGAGCACTTTATTTTGCCTGTTTTATGCTGTTACAAACAATTTCATGTCTTTTGAGTTGAACTGATGTGGGGAATCTCCTCTGTCCAGGTTAAAAATAATGTGCAATGTGCAAAACACCAGCTATGTCAGCCTTTGTATATCTTTATTTAAATCATACATTATTTTATATCATACACACCATTATGTAAAATCAATGTGTCAGTACTACACATACAGTACTGTGTGGTGTGAAAACTTGTGTAAATTAAGAATGCTTTCAAATATTTTTAACAATTTGCAAAATGCTAAATAAGCAAACAAAAGGAAAACCAAACAGGTGGTTATGGCCGTCGATTTCACATAGTGTATTATGCTTACTGAAACAGATGCAGCTGAATAGGAGGAATGGTTAACAGGCAAACCCAAACTTTACTGGTAAGGTTGTGGAAGATGTTTTCATGACACAGGTCATTGCAAGACTGTTCTGAAACATGTAGACGATCCGTGGGTTGGTCGAGGGAAAAACACATCTAGCTAAATTCTCCTCGAAATCTGAAGATTTCCAGAAGTGCCTTCAGATCAGAACTGGCTGAAAACAATGGGGCCCAGTTACACACGTCTACTGTCTGAAAATGTCTGGCCAGAAGGGGTTTTCATGGAAGAGCTGCAGCAAAAAATCCATACCTCAGACATGGAAACAAGTCCAAGCGACCTAACTATACATGGAAACATAGGGACTGGAGTGCAGAAAAATGGCAACAGGTGGTCTGGACCAAAAACATTTACATAAATGCCTGTAGCAGAAGGCAGTCTGTTCACCGAAAACCTGGAGTGTCTGCAGGTAACAGTGAAGCATAGTGGAGGTTCTTTGCAGGTTTGGAGAAATTCAGACATATACTTATGCAATACCATCAGGTAGGCATATGATAAAGTAAAGGACACCTAGATCCTTTATGTCTGTACTTAGTGTGATAGAAAGGCTTTCCAGAGTTAGAATATAGTCAGACAGCTAACATCTGGCTGCATGAGGCCCAAGTACTAGAGCTTCGGTTTTATTCAATTTGGTGAGCATCCAATGTCTAATGTCCTTCAGACAATTCTCTGTTCTGCTCAGCTGCTGCCTCTCATCTGGCATTGCTGATACATAAAAAATGTTTGTCGTCGGCATAGCAGTGAAATAACGTGCCCTACAGGTAACATGTATAAGGAAAATAGCAGCGGACCTAAGACAGAACCGTGTGGAACAACAAAGTCCACTTTACTATATGAGGACAAATCACCATTGATGTCCACAAAATGATACCGATCAGACAAATATGACCTGAACCAGGAGAGGGCTATTCCCTTAATATCCCAACAACATTCTCAAACCTGTCAAGGGGAATAACAAGTGTATAGTGAATGTTAACCACTTTAACCAGTGCTGTCTCAGTACTATGATGAGGTCTTAATCCTGACTGATATACTTTATGAATATTGTTGCTGTGTAGGTACACAGCTGCTGGGCTACAACCTTTTCTAAAATTTTAGATATAAATGGGAGATTGGATATCGGTTCATAGTTCGAAAGCTGGCTGTGATCAAGGTAGGGTTTTTTAATCAGGGGTCTGATACCTTGAACAAACTTGGTACATGGCTGGTGCTAAGCAACAAATTAATTATTTTAAGGATAGTCTTTTTATTACATCGGGTGCTACTTGTTTAAGGAAACTTGTAGGAAGCAGATCCATTGATTTGATGATGATTTAAAGGAGGCTGAAACCTTTTAATTGGCTCTGGTATAAAAATATTATTTTCCATAGTAATATTGATGGAGCTGTTAGTTATGTTCTGAATCTTATTCATAACATTTTTAGCATTAAAGCGGTCCAGAAAACCATTACAACAATGTTTATATTGAGTGATAGTATCCATGTATGTTTTATTCCTGGTTAGTTTGGCTACAGTATTGAACAGGAATCTGGGAATATTTCTTTTCTTGTCTATTAGGGAGGAGCTAAGAGCTTTTCTATTGTTAAGTAGGCTCTCCTTCCCAGTTATTCAGAATTCACACTCACACACGGTGACAGATAGTTTGCAATTGATTTAGGTTTCTCTTCTGTTCAGTCGCTGCATTTTGTTAATTGATTCAAATAAAGTATTAACATTTCATTTTTTGAAAGCACAGTACTGTGTATTGTGAGTTAAGTGTATTTTGTGAAAGTAAAAGCAAAATATTTAATTCTTTTTTTGAAGTGGGCAAGTGGTTCATCAGAAGGAGCAAGTTTTAACAGCAATCGTAATCAGGAAGAAATTGCCTCTCAGATTCTTCGAATTTAAGGTCAGCAGTTGATGAGAAAACTCAAGAGTAACAAGTCACCAAGGTCATCTTCGTTATTTCTGAAGCCACTCCACTGCCCTCACTGCTCTTTCATGAGTCATGCCTTAATCCAGCTGGGGCAGGAAGAATGTCTGTCTTTCAGGCTGTGTGTTTACTGTGTTGGGATGTGGTCTGAAAGTGAAGTGATTGTCATTGTGAAACACAGCACACAGTGCACACAAGTAAATGTATCATCTGATTTTAACCCATCATCCTATGGGGCAGCTATGACATGCACTTGGGGAGCAGTGTGTGGGCACGGTACTTTGCTCAGTGCCACCTCAGATGTGCCTTGGCGGATCAGGATTTGAACCAGCAACCTTCTGATGATGGGGACGCTTCCTTAGCCGCTATCATAAGTCTGAGAATTTTCTTTCCTATGGTGTGTGTGTAGATGAAGATTTGTGTCACATCCACCAGCAAGCACCAGTCCATGCTCAAACAACACATATCAGTCCGTGAGATATGCGTTGACATCTGCGATTGAGGACAAATTAATGGAAATTGCTCCATAGCTTTTCAGTCTCTTCTTAGTGTACTAAAAACTTTACACTATTTATTT
Source organism: Denticeps clupeoides (assembly GCF_900700375.1). Lineage (NCBI taxonomy): Eukaryota > Metazoa > Chordata > Actinopteri > Clupeiformes > Denticipitidae > Denticeps > Denticeps clupeoides. Next base: position 34,300,832 of record NC_041708.1, read on the forward strand.
GTGGACATTTTCTAACCCATATTTGTTTTTATTTTTTAATTATTATTGTTACAATTTTTTTTCATTGTACCAGGGAAAACAAGCTATAACACACACATAATATGCAAAATACTGTGTCACCCTGCTCTTAAAATATTAGCATCAGTCATTGAAACAGCAATATTGGTAAACCACAAGTTTCGCCAGCATCATAAACTGGTTTGAATGCCGATCATGTTAGAGGCTTTACATTGGAACCATATGGGAGAACTGAGGGTTTGACAATCAAGACTTCTGACTGTCACTATGTGCATCTGTTATGTGGCCCTGCCTGTGGCTGACAGTAATGGGTCTTATGGGTGTTCTCTATGAAATAGCGCATCCTCATCTCTCTTGGAAATTAGTTAAGCACTGAATGTGATTCAGTGCACCGACTGGCAGTATTTTCTATCAGGAATCGACACGAGAACATGCTTGTGATAGCTGCCACATTAATCAGCACCTTTAATTGTAGGACGATTTGTTCTGCTATAGCAGGAGGTAGAGAAATAAGCCATTAATGCCTTTTTCATTTAATATTCCTCAGCATCGTCATGTCAAAATCCCATTAAAGCGCGATCACATTATGTGTCTTCAAGACAGGATTCACAGTGATTAACTTCATTAAGTTTCTCATTTACTAACTCAGCCTGGAGCAAGTTATGGTTTTTGATATATATACCCTTTTTTATGAATTGCAAAAACATAAATTATGTTTTCATAGCATTTTACATATTTCATGTTTCTGCATTGGATTTTTCAGCTACTTATTTGAGCAATGTAACACCAATGTACAGAATATTGACAAAGAAATTTTAATTAAAAATATTAAATGGGAAGACACACACACACTGTGTCACCCTGCTCTTAAAATATTGGTAAACCATAAGTTTCGTCAGCATCATAAACTGGTTTGAATGCCGATCATGTTAGAGGCTTTATATATATATATATATACAGAGAGAGGCAAATCTTGTGAATTTGGTAATGTCCATTGGCAATCCTTTCAAACAAACAAGACCAGGCTTCTATTGAAATTAAAGGATTTTGTGAGCCATAACTGCACTGGCCATCAGAACACTAGAAACTTGCTGTTCTATGAGGAAACATTTCTGTGTTGAGTATAAAAAACCCTTCAGTCATTACATTTAAATCCAACTAAACAACTATGGAAGATTTTGGAGACATTAAATTAAATCATTCAGAAAGAAGTATTGCGTGTACTACACCTTACCACAACTTCCAAACAGTGTGCCTAAACTCACACCAAGTATGTACCAAGCTTGTAGTTAGTGTTCTTTTAATAATCTTAACATCCTTCAGGTTTGGAAGAAACTTCTTCCTGAGTCAGTCAATATATATTTTTTCTTAATGAGGGAAGGAAATGAGATTCATTACCTTCAGAAGAGTCTGTCTGGGCAAATAAGCTCTCCAGTCTGTGGTGGCTCTCAGGTGAGCTATTGACTGGGGTCAGTATAATTAGCAGCTTTTGATATTTTCCTGTGGTGATTGGTAAATGAGTGAGTGTGGAGGTAAAACTTGTCTACCGTAAAGTGAAGCAACTGTGTCTAAAATCTAGAGGCATGTTGTGTCTTTGCCTCGTAATTATTTTGGATATTTGCCACACTCAGGAGAACATTACCGTGTACAGCGAGCTAAAAATGCATTTGCTGCTGTTGAAATGCCAACCAATCCCCCCCGCTGCATTTGTGACAGCCCAGCTCTCAGAACTGAGATCTTTTTATTTATATTTCTTTTTTTTTTGGTTTGGTTCTGTGCATGCTTTCACTGTGGAAGCTCTCACCAATTAGCATGTTGGGAATGCTGATGAGCCGCATGCATGGCTGTCAAACACTGTCTGCAAATAAGATGCAGCAGCTCCCTCACCATTCTGAGGAAAGACATCTGCTCAGCCATCTGACTGGTGCTACACCAATCATAGAAAACAGGACTGGCATGTGACTGAAGGCTCAGGAGTATGCCGTCTGTCCATGAAATACTGAATTAAAAAAAGAAAAGTCAACATAGAATCCACCCACTTAGGATATACACACATTTTCACAAAGATGCAGTCACACACATCACACAACATTAGTCCGAAAAACTCCCTGTTCAATATAATGCTTGCTTTTTGGTTGTATCTACACCAGTTTAAAGTGAAAGTGAAGTGATTGCCATTGTGATACACAGCACAGCACATGGTGCACACAACGAATTGTGTCCTCTGCTTTTAACCCATCCCCCAGTGAGCAGTGGACGGCCATGACAGGCGGTGCTTTACTATGCTCAGTGCTTTGCTCAGTGGCACCTTGGCAGATCTTTCTGATTACGTGGCTGCTTCCTTAACCAATAGGCCACTACTGGCAGGGGACAAAGTTGATGCCAAAGAATGCAAAAATGCTCTTTAGAGAAACACTGAGGTGGGGAAAAACTAAAGCATCACTTATTTCTCGGTCATGAGTGGAAATGTCAAACCAAATGCATTATTTGGTTAAGGTCATGCCTCTCTGATGAATATGCATAGATGAATAATTCATTATTTAAGTTTGGTCTTGAAGTTTATTTATTTATTTATTTAACTTTTTACACAAGAACACATATCTGCTAATGTTATGTCATCTGAAACAAGATTCCTTTAGAACCATCCATGCTGGTTAAGTAATACTGATTAACATTAGGCTATACATAATAAGATAATAAAATATAAAAACATATAAACATAATAAGATAAAAAATAGGATTTAAGGTGTGAAATGTTTGATCCTTCACTGCACAACCAGTGATTATGCACAAGAGGGGTAAGATTTAAAATCACTTTTCCTGGACTGTGTGTGTAGCCTACTGAAGCATCCCTTTCCTCCCAAAAGGATGCTGTACTGCTGAAATCAACACAGCCAATTCTGTTTGCACCTGCAGCCATTTGTGGTGCTCGTGTTCCTCATGTTGCCCTGTTGTGTAGGTGTCCTGTGGAACCTGTCCTCATGTGACGCTTTGAAGATGCCCATCATCCAGGATGCCCTGGCAGTGCTCACAAACACCGTGATCATCCCACACTCGGCCTGGGACTCCTCACCACACCAGGAGGACCGTAAACTCCAGCTACACACCTCACAGGTGCTGCGCAACGCCACTGGATGCCTGAGGTCAGTATGTGTGTACGTTTAAATAACAGTATATGAGAGAGTGTTAGTTTCAGTACAGTATGTGTGCGTCCTTATCCAGAGTGAATTACAATCAGTAGTTACAGGGACAGTCACCCCTGGAGCAACTTAGGGTTAAGTGTCTTGCTCAGGGACACAATGGTACTAAGTGGAATTTGAACCTGGGTCTTCTGGTTCATAGACGAGTGTGTTACCTACTAGGCTACAACCACCCCTGTGTGTGTGCGTGTGTGTGTGTGTTTGTGTGTATATATATATATAAAGAGTGTGCATGTTTATATACACTGCATATGTGTGAAATGCATTATGCCCGAGGCATGTTCCCTAATGACTTTGCAGGTTTGCAGAAATCAAAAGGTACAACCAAGGACTAAGCTATTTATAGGTATCCTTCTATATTTGTCTCATTGAGGAATACTGTAAGTGGTTTTGGGCAAAGAAAGATATAAATGATGTTGTTGTTATCTTGGAGAGGAGGAGCCACCCGGTGTCACAACGTGCTCAAACAAAACATGTGCACACGGCCCCCCAAAAACATCTATGGAAATGTGAATCAAAATACAAGAGTCCATACGCGGCAACATGTCTTGACCATGATGGCACAATTTGCAAGTCCAGTGTGATTCGGTGTGGATTGTGGTGATCAGAAGGTGGTTGGCTTGTTTAAAATGGCAGGATTCCTTTATGATAATAGCTGTCTCATTCTAAACAGTTTAAACCTGCTCCCATCAATACATTAAAATCACGTACCGCAAGCAGTGTAGCCAGATCTCTGGTGCATTTGCCCAAAAGACACAAAATTGCAGAAACGTCCTGATAAGTAATTTACTGTTTAGCACATTTAAATAAGAGTTGAGTTCCTCCCAACCTGCTCTAAAGGAGGACATTTTCATTCAATGAAATGCAACCCAACTGGCATCTGGATGCAATGTCTCCCTTCCTGCTCTGTTTTTGTGTGCTTTCTTTGCGCATATTAACAGTTCTTCATGGTGCCATCAGTGGAATCTGAAGTGCAAGAACCATATCTGCCATCAAACCAAGAATGCAGACAGATCATCAGCCTTTTTTTTTTTCAGGAATTCTGATTGGTGAACAAAACGGCCTTGTGTAGTGCAACAAAAAAAATCCCCCACGGACTCTCAGCACAGGGCAGAGTAATAAAGCCTCTATTCTTAGTCACTGCTTAACCATGTCGCTGTGGCCCTGTGCATCGCCTTCCACATGAAAATGTCAATATTTAGCAGCCTTCACGTGGCTGTGGCCTACGGGTTTTGACAGCGGTGCCATTTCCAAACCACAGCAATGCCGTCTCGTTGCCTCCATCTGGGCAAAAAAAGGGAGGAAATCGTTCCTGTGATAGGGCAGGAAAGGACAAAATGAGCGCCAGTTTCAGTCACTCGCTAATATAGTTTTTTTTTTTTAAATACAGTTCTCAGAAGCTCCGCATCTGTTCTTTCTCAAGCCTGTAGAGGGAAAACTACCCTTTAGGGTAATGCTATTACACATTCATCCCTGCCTATCTTTGTGTCCTCAACCTGTTCCTCAACAGGGAAGATTACAGATTCATCACATATATGATTGATGCGATAATGAATAATGACATTTATTAGGGGTGCGAAATTCCTCCGTACAATGATTTATGTATGACTTCTCGCTCTTTGTGAGTTCAATGAGAAATCACCAGGCGAAAAAGTGATGATTCTCATGGGCCAAATATTCGTCTGTGTTAAGACTTTACTTGGACTCGTATCCTTGGCAACAGTGCCTTAGAAATACCTCATGAAACCGGGTGTTGGGTTTCCAGTGCTCCTGGTGCGGTTTATAAAAGAAATAAACACCCTTTGAAGACGTAATTGGACTGTTTGAATTTTTGTTAAACTTCGCCCTCATAATTTACATTTTTTTTCTTCACAGTCTCTCCCGTCTTTTGTAGGTTTCAATTGAGGGAGAAGACAGCTCCTCCCGACATACACTCGTACACTTTGACTTTTATTACCTTGAAATAGACGTCCTCCCTTTCGGCTGGTAAATTACCCTTCAACGTGAGCGACAATGTCTTGTGTTCAAGCACATTATTCACTGAACACACACAGCTCTGAGCAATTATGATCCCGTTTGTATGGCTTGTGTAGATAGGGTAGAGGTGGCGGAGCCTTGGAGCGGCTCTGTATGGAATATGTTAATGGGGTAATTGCATTTGCTGAAATAGCCGTGTGCTAAATTCAGCTACTGTTAAGTGTCAGCCGCACAATAGACAATGTTTATGTTTAGTTTAAATGGCTGACGGTTTCCTCTGCTTTTATATCATACGCCGGACGCTCTTATGAAGATAACATCCATACAGCTCTTCATTAGACGGTTCATTTTGTATTGTTATGCCTTCAAACACACTTAGGCCAACCAATTCAGGATGTGGAATACAGGCAACAGTGCAGAAATGTGTTTAATTTTATTCCGATAGAAGATTCCAATCTTTTCAAATGGACAAAGGCAGCTGTCTGCTTTCTGATGAAGCATGTACATGGATATGAATTCCTGTTAAATCCATCTTCCTTTCAGACATGCACTGTAATGATTGGATTCTGCTTTTTAAAGCAGATTACTTCATATTAGAGGTATATTTCCTGGTAATACAACTGTTGATATTGGGATTCCAAATTGCCTGACTGTGTGCCTGGATCAACACAGCAGTAGTTAATCTCTAATGGTCAATGGTCAGGCCTTAAACATTTTAATTGGCAAGAAATGGTGTGTCGTTTTCCAATGCAAAGCAACATTTTAGTGGCTAATATCTCAATTTGAGTGTGGAATTTTTGTCAGCGTGCTTCTCACTTTTAAAGTTGGAAGCATCATCGAGAGCCACTGAAGCTCAGTGAAGCGACAGTTTTGGAATTGAACCCCCACTTCCAGTGGGAGTTTGACACACTGTGTCTCTAAATCACTTCCAAGAGAAGAAATCAATTTTTTTACACCCTAGGTCTCAGTGGGAAAGAATTCTCTTTAATAGAAAGACATTTCCAGATGCACAGAGTACCATCCCTCATGGCCACAAAAATCTGTGCAATCGTTTTATTGTTTTTTTTTTTTTTTTCTCTGTGAAATTCCAAGACAGCAGAGTGAATGAGAAAGATCTTAGGAGAAATTTGTGGTTGATGTTACTCTACTCGCTATATTGACAGTCAGTTGTATTGAGGACCTAGCTAATAAGGAACTGACAACTTTTTGGCTGTATTTCAACAATCGAAGGAGCATTTTTGAACAACACTTTGCTGTGAAGTTCCGGCTTGTACATTATAAAACGATATGTGGTTGCACAATACCCATGTAATACACATAAGTTCTGCAATGTGTACAGCAGGGGCATTCGGTGGTGGATGGTATTCTTCTACCTCTGGCCAGGCTGTGGATCTTTTTACATGTAAATAATCAATTACAGTTAACCATTAGAACTTGATGGAACAGATGTGCTTGCACGTTTTCAGTTCATAAAAAACTTTATCATGTAAGTCATTATAGCAGTGCACCATAAATCTTGTGCTGTTTGTTTATGGCAAAACCTTTCTGCTTTGCACTGTCATAAAGCCATTTTTTTTCCGCCGTCAAAAGAGCAACATGTATTTGACACCAGCCAAGTTTTTTTGTGCATAGCACTTCCAGATTGTCAGAGAAGTACCCTGTGTATCATGTCAACAGCCGGTATTCACATTGTTGGCGAATGCCCAATAAGAAAGCATTGGACAAGAACGATGACTTTGACCTCAATTAACCCTTAAACAACATTCATTGCCTTCTACACATTTTCATACAAGAAAGCACTGTAAAACAAATATGAATTCCTTAAGGTTTGAATCTATGCCACTGACACAATACTGACAAATGTAAAATATATAAATTGGCAAATGTAAAATATACTGCAAAGTTAGCGTGTTATTTTCTATATTTATTTGTTTGTTTATTTGAAAGTATGGCTCCCAATACAAATACATATACGCCTTGAATCACAGGAGGGGTGGTATGTTGATCAGTACTGCCTTGGGATGGACAGCATTACGTGAACCAGAACAGAAAACAAATGGCAGACAGAAAAATGTCTCATTGCTACAATGACAAGAAAGTTAAAAAGTAAGAGAGAATTTTTTATTTATTTCTGAATGTTGCACATAACAATGTGATTAATCTTGGGTAATAATGGACACTCATGCAATTAATCTCACTAGTAAAATAATAGCACAATGAAAGAACAACAAGGGGTGAAAACAGTGGGTTCAAGAGGGGTGAAGAATTTAATACAAGAAAGAAGCCAAGAAAGTTACACTCAGACCTGCATGTACTGGAAGATTCTGTAGGACTGGCGCTCTGTTCACCCTCTGGTTTGTTGGAGATATGAATTATTATTATAGAGGACATTCATTTAGATAAATAGAATGTAGAAAGTTGTAACAACATAAATATTCCATTCAGTTAATGCAAATTGCAAACTGTAAAAATGTAACAAAAAAATACAAGTTTGTCCTTCTTTACAAATTGTTTAAAGCACTCTGCATACCAAAATATCAAATTGATTCTTTATCTGGTGGTCTTTGGCATTGCTGTAGATTCTAAAGATTTTTTTATTATTATTTTTTGGAACAGGTTTGATACATAGAATACACACCTTGACAGGCCCAGGGGGATGCTGAGAGGTTGATAAATGGTGCTGTCAGTACCTGGATCAACCAGGAATGAGCTTTCAGAAGATGGGGAGTATTTGTCAGCCAGCAGGGGCAACCCCAGTCAGCACACCCCTGTGCATTGTGGGCAACTTGTTACCACAAGAATCAGAGTTGTTTCTCCAGTGGCCAACAAACTTTATCTCAGAAAAATGGTTCACTCAACTCAGATCAGTGAATATATTATCTGGTATTAGAGTCCCTTGAATAAAACACTGTCCTTTTCATAAGCAGGGGGGAAAAAGGTGGAAAAATAAGAAATACCTTTCATTCACGTTGGATGAGATGCAAATTGAAATGAACTCAAGGCGTCTAAATGCAAATATAAAATGCTGGTTATAATGACCATTATTGGCCCATATGTCTTGTGGTACAGGAGAGCTTCTGCAGCAGGTAATTGTGCTCATTACGATTAGGCTGCAGGCTATGGAGAACAGCTGTACAGTTGGGTTCTGGTGAGGGCAAACTCTAATGGTGGCACCAAAGGTGCCCAGATGCTGTAGCTCATTCGGCCTGAGAAATGAACCACGTCTTCTTCTATGCCCTCCAGGTCAGAACTCTTTGGAATCATTTTTTCCCCAAAAAACGATTTGCCCCTCTGGTACCATTTCCTGCTAGTCCAGGTTGGGTACATGGCTGCTTCCACTGATGCTTTAAGTTTCCAGAGGCAAAACATTCCTTCTGTGTATGCAGACTGGTCATGTACCATCTGGTCACACATCACCTGCTCTCAAAGTCATTTTTGGCACCAAAAGCAAATAAAGCTTGGACAGTAGTCAAAAATATGTACAATGCATCTACAATATTTCAGAAATGTGCAGAGAAACACAATTTGCCACCAGCTGTGCGTGCATCTGAAATGTGTTCGCTGTGTTTCCATCTCTTAAATAGGGGAAAAGAGCCAAAGTTATTATCTTAATTGGAGTTTATTCGGTTTATTTTGGACCACTGAATTCCAATGGTGGACCAAGTACATAAATCATGTGCTTGCAATAAAGTAGAGAAACCAAAGATAAAATATTATCAAAGTAATATATAGATTTGCCAACAAATGTACTTCAGTCAAAAATAAAAGTATCCGGATTTATGACTCTAATCTTCTGTTATAATTTTAGTAAGATGAAGAGAAACTGGCAAAATAAACTGGAACTTGTGTATAAAGCCTGTCAGATCCACGTATGTTTACATAATTCTATATCTTAATCATGCATGTAAAGTACAGTACTTAAGTACTACTGTAAATATTGTAACGCTCAAAATATTGGTATTACATTGGTATATCAATCTCTCATTTATATTGCTATTGTATGCTTGTGTATTTAGTTTTCACATCCATAAGAAGATATATATAGTTCACATCCATATACATATGTTATTTTCCATTTGACATTATATGTAATTCTGCACAAATTGGTCATAAAATGTGATCTGATCTTTGAGGGGGTACAACATACACAAACACAGAAAAATAATTTCACATACTTTTCTTGCACCTGTAAGTGTGTTTTTTGCTTTAAATGTGTACAGTCCCCCCCTGCACATCAGAGCAGGTGGTATGTCTGAATGCAGCAGTACTTGTGGCTAATATCTCCGACAATATGACTGACAGGAAAAAGGCCGCTGTGCTAACTTCTGGGAAATACTGATCAATCAGCAAGGTTGACTTCTCTTATTGTCACGTACACCTCTAGCTCAGGTGAAAAATGGAGGACGCAGGTTGAAGAAATAACAATGCGTATTTGTTATTTGAGCTGTATTGAGCCTAGAGGGGAGAGTTGAGTTCCAGTCCTTCTGTGGGGTTCACTGTCAATTGCCGTTAAGGACAGCATGCAGTGCAGCAACGAACTCTTGTTGTGTGAGGGAGACCGAACGCAGGACTAAACGGACCGGCTGGTTATAAAGAGGAGTGGACAGACCCATTACCGTTAAACTAACCAATCACCGATCAGAAGTCATTACCCCGCTAAGCTCCCGTGATTACCACCACTTACCTGTGATGAAGAACAGGTGGGAATAATCAGGGTGCTAGTGAGCCCCAGAAGAACACACACTAACACATGGGAGAGGTCGACCGCTGGGGGCGTGGCAGAGGTGGCACGAATGTTACACTTATGTATTAATATTTTTTTTATTAATATATCGAATAAAGTCTGTCTTTACTTCGTCCAGAGTGCAACAGGGCACGTTAAAGAGAAAAATCAATCGGAGTGTGGAGATTCGCAACGTGTGCATAATTGAATATTGCAACTGTGTGAAACACATAATTAGCTAACAAAGTATGAATTTTTTCCGAAATTATTGAGAGTGACAGAAAAGAAATGAGATAAATATGCAATAAAAGTTACGCCTGATCAGGATGACGCAGATGGTGCATTTAAATAGAAGTCGTTCTGACGTACGTTTCACTCACATTTGTGGCGCAATGGCTATAACCTCTCAGTGAGCTCTGAGCGTCTGCAAATATTCCTGATTGTCAGCTCCGCTCTCCCCCTGCGTGGCGCGGTGCTCATAGTTTGTATGCAAACCGACAGAGGGGAGGAGATTGGGAAAAGAGAAAGAAAATAAATGCGGCGTAGCATCAGGTGGCTCATTTCAGATATTTTATGAGGGACGTCGAGCCGAACCTGTTTGCGGTTCTGCCTCGTCAGCAGAAGGCGGCCCTGCACTGCTCCTCCACTTCGGATTTATTTAATAACTTTTAACGTTTTGGAATATTGACAGAGGGTTCCCTGATTATCAGGCAGCCTCTGACAGGGCCTGGGCGCTCCATCAACGTGATGGTGTGATAAATCAGGACCCTGCACTGGTGTAACTGTGCACCACCTCCCCCGCAATGAATATGTGCGGAGGCCGCGAAGAATAATGGAACCCCAGGTTATGCAGCACTTCCTCTCTCACCTGCCAGATGATGCATTTTGATTCCACCCCACAAAGTGCTGGGACGTTCTCTGCTGAGCTTTTCACATGTTTGGGCGGGTGAGTTATTCGCCTGGGCTCGGCAAACGCTTACTGGTTCATCCATCAGTTTGGTTTCTAATCAATAACCACAATATCATACACACAGTCGCTCTGAATCTGAAAGGATTTGGGGGGGTGTTAACATTGAATTTTTTTTTTATTAGCGCTTGTGCAAGGCCAGAGGAGGTGGAATAGAAGGGGAAACCAGGCCACCTACCTTCGGCTCAGCCCAAGGGTCCATCCTACCAGCAGGCGGAAGTTCTCTGCGGGCTGCTAATGGACATGGTTTGCTCGCTAAGGAATGCCCCCCCTGCCAGTGACTATGCGTCTGGGCACCTTCATTTTGCTTCCTGCCTTGAACGGTTGCCAGAGGTCTTTTAGTTTAAAGCTGTCAGGGCACCATTGAGGAGGGAAAAGATGCTTTCAAAACAGATCGTTTTTATATTAGAAATTAGCAAGTACTGGTGGATTTTCTGGTTTAGTGAAACAGTTTCTTTCAAACCTGTCTCAGTCAGACTTTTACAGGGACTGTCTGGAACATCATGGTGCTGTGAAGGTGTGTTCTGATTAATAGGAATTAGGAGTTTTCTTAAATGTTGCATTCTGGAAAGACCGAACTGAACGCAAGCGTTTGCTTATGTTAATTTGTGCTGTGATTATACAGCGACCATACGCTACATTAAGATTTGCTTCAATTTTGTGCGGCCTAGTAGCCAATAGAAATTCATATCTCAGAACTGTTTCTACTTTCTACTCTATCTAAATACAAATATGCATAGCATTATATTGTATGAGTTCCTGTGTGAGTTTTAAAGGTTTCAGTCCAGACATCTGTTAATATATATACAGACACACCTTCTGATTCAACGTGTTTTCTTTATTTCCATGACCATTTACATTAGTAGATTCTCACTGAAGGCATCATAACTATGAATGAACACATGTGGAGTTATGTACTAAATAAAAAGTGGAGACCTGGCCTCCACAGTCACCGGACCTGAACCCAATCCAGATGGTTTGGGGTGAGCTGGGCCGCAGAGTGAAGGCAAAGGGGCCAACAAGTGCTAAACACCTCTGGGAACTCCTTCAAGACTGTTGAAAGACCATTTCAGGTGACGACCTCTTGAAGCTCATCGAGAGAATGCCAAGAGTGTGCAAAGCAGTAATCAGAGCAAAGGGCGGCTATTTTGAAGAAATTAGAATATAAAACATGTTTTCAGTTATTTCACCTTTTTGTTGAGAATCTACTAATGTAAATGTTCAAGAAAATAAAGGGAACACATTGAATGAGAAGGTGTCTATATATATATATATATATATATATATATATATATATATAGAGAGAGAGAGAGAGAGAGAGAGAGAGAGAGATGCTGTAAGAACAGCATTCTTATGCTGTTGTTGTGTTGGCATATTGGTGAATTAATGTAACATTGAGGTTGATTTGCAGAAACTCAGAAGTTTGCAGAAGTTGACAGCTTGTCAGGAAAATATTGATGCAAATTCAGACTTGCATTAGGACCTTTTCCAGAATGCAGGAAATAACAGATTCTCAAAGCGGATGACTGACGCTTTCTGTACGCTGGTCTTGTTTCTGTGTCCGGTGGGAACATGACTCCCCCCCCGTGTCCTTAAGCTGAACCTCACACCGTCAAAGGGATGCCAAGCCTTTCAGTGACATCTCAACATCCATGAAAGTGATCACTCAAAAACCAATGGATTTTGATTACCTCAGGAATAATATCCTTCTTATTTCCACATTTCTTTCCAACTCAACATGCTTCCTACACAACATACAACTCACAACAAAAACACAATTTATGTCATCAGTATAACATCAATACATTAATATTATAGTATTATAGAAATGCATCTGAACATGCATCTAACAGAAACAACATAGCAAGGCAGAAATGCACCCTTGTAATGTTTTGTTCCTCAAGCCACTTACTTAAACTAAGCGAGACAGGACAGTGAGAAATGGAAATGAAATCCCAGTTGAGGAGAGGCGCAATGAGGCAGGTGAATTTAAACACCTTTAATCTGCGAGCATGGGGTCAGCCCAAGCTGCAACATTCACGGATGTTGACACTTGTGATAAAAAGACAAAAAAAGCAGCGGGAAGGTAGGGAGACAGGACAGGAGAACAACAGTCTTAAGGAGAGATGTTTGTTTAATGATATTTACTTTAGGGTTGAGGTGAATAGAGCTGAGTTCTCAATACTGAAAGGCATGACTGAGCCACGGGAGGCGGCTATCTTGTCCTTTTATTGGAGTCGCCTCTCCTCATTTCCGTGGCAGGCCTGGTCACGTGAGCGGAATTACATGACAGTTATCACTTTGGTCTTATGGCACGGTGCTACAGCTTTCTAGAAAAGGTATTGTTCTTCACCAAACTGTTCTTGGATGGTTGGGAGAAGTTGCTGTCGGACGAGGTTTTGGTACCTTTATTTATTCATGGCTGAGTTATTAGGCAAAATAGTGAGTGAGCCCACTCCCTTGGATGAGAAGCAGCTCCATACATGAATGGTCTCTGTTGCGCTGCTGTTGGCATGAGACAGAACTGATGGTAGCGCTCACCTTCTCCGGACAATATTTTTTCCAGATGCTCCAAACAATTGGAAAGGGCCTTCATTAGAGAAAATTATATTTACATTTACATTTACATTTACAGCATTTACGCCCTTATCCAGAGCGACTTACAATCAGTAGGTGCAGGGACAGTCCCCCCTAGGAGCAACTCAGGGTTAAGTGTCTTGCTCAGGGACACAATGGTAGTAAGTGGGATTCGAACCCGGGTCTTCTGGTTCATAGGCGAGTGTGTTACCCACTAGGCTATCCCCAGTCATCAGCAGTCCAATCCCTATCCCTGAATTTCAGTCTGTCCGTGATGTTTTTCTTGGAGAGAAAACATCACACCAGGCCATCCTACAAAAGTCATCACCTCACTGTGTGTGCAGACTGTAGAATCAGCATGAAAGAAGGATCTCCAGCCTTGTGCTCGTCAACATTCTTACTTGTGTTAATGAGAGGATCACTAAAATGATCTCAGCAGATCCTTTTCATGCAGACCCATAATTTCATGGCAAGGACTGACTTTGCAATTCATCTGATCACTCTTCATAACATTTCGCCGTATATTCAAACTGCATAAAATACAAATGGACGCAGCAAACTATGTGAAAACCAGCATTTGTGTCATTCTCAAAACTCTTGCCCGTGGCTGTAGTGCTGGCAAAATTTAAGATGGTGTATGCAGACCTATTTAATATTTAATGGGTCAACAATGGCAGCGCTCTAAAGAAAATAAATAGCTCTGCTGGTCATACTAATGCTGCAAATTATCAGCGCAACATAAAAGGGGGAATATATTTCAGAAAGGACAATATGCTTTAAAGAAAGCGAAGGTTGTTATTTATCACCCCTCCGCCAAATAATCAAGCAGTTATACTAAACGAAACCAAACGGCCCAGAAACAGATGAGTTGAGCGGGTAATGCATTGGGCCGACTATCCAATCCAGGTTTGGTGAAATTGCGCTCGCCTGGAGTAAATTTACATTTCACGGTGCAGACAAAACACGTGTGTCATTTCCTTGCCCACTGGGCTTACGAGGGCCCTGCTCAAGATTAAGCGCTCCCCTCGGAACCTGTACCAGGGGTGGAGTAATGGAGTCTTGAGCATGGCTTTGATTTACTGCAATATTCAATAGACACCTGAGGGGGATTTGAGCTGAAATATTTCGGCTGTCAATGTCAATGTTTTTTTCTCACCCCTGCATGGATCCTAAAGAGTCGTTCAGCCATAATACTTGCAAGTCCTTCTTGAACGAAACTTGTTTTGTACCACATGAACTTGACCTTCTCATGTCAAGACTCATTTTGAGGCAGATAATATCCCTCTGAATGAAACATTACATTTGCAGGTTAATGTGTCTTGTAAAGCATAAGTAAAAGCTATTGCCTGACCCGCCCCATGTAAGTTATGCAAATCATAACCATTGAAATGCCTTTTCAAATATTTTTTCCAGCTCTTATAAATAACCAAACAACCCATAGTGTCAACACTCCCACAGGATACAGTAATCAAATATTTGTGTGTGTGTGTGTGTGATTAGAACACTGGAGTGAAACAGAAGATGAAGCCCAATTTGCAGATGGGCTGTGTGAGGTTTGTCAGCAAGCGGGCAACATGGATGTCCCTGGTGAATGACTGCACCTGTGTGGTTCGCGTGACAGTTGTATTTTTATCCCCTATGAGCAGCATTTGACCTCTGTGTGTGTGTGTGTGTGTGTGTGTGTGTGTGTGTGTGTGTGTTACAGGAATGTAAGCTCTGCTGGGGAAGAGGCACGGCGGAGGATGAGAGAGTGTGAGGGTCTGACCGACGCCCTGCTCTACGTCATCCAGACAGCTCTGGGGAGCAGCGAGATTGACAGCAAGGTCTGACTCTGCCTCCTTTCTGCTTGACTCCCTTTATGGCCACACCCCAAAAGTGTGTGCTTTTGATTGCCGCAAGAGATGTTTGTTTAATGATATTTGAGTGTGTGGCTAAACGCATGGGCTTTGACTAATTAATAAACAGTTACAATAGTATAGTACAACAGTTAGTAATATTATATTGAGTGTCGGTAAGGGCCTAGAGTCATAGGGTCATAATATCATATCATGCCATCTTTACAAAATGTTACTGTATGTTTTGTAGCATTTAGCATGTAGTTTTATCATTTATTTTAATGTTGCTTTAGTTGTTTATATATTTAGGCACTGGCTACAGTCCAGCATGACCAGGCCAGCTCAGTAGGTCACTGAGTTTTTTTTAATTTATATAATACAGGAAGGGTGAGGACCGCTTATGTTAAATAGATGTGTCACGTTGGGTTGGACATGGCGAGGAAGGAGGACACGTACGCACAACGTCACAGGACAGGGGTTTAATACAGACTGCACACGACAAGGGAACATCACCACACAATGACCTGACGGCGAACAGACACGAACAGGATAGCTTTACACAATTCTATAATTATGCACAGGTGAAAACGATCAGGGAACATTGCACAAGACTAACATCCGGACCGGAGTAACCTGTGCCGGACCGGATCAGGACAAGATGATTCATGCAGGTGCTGCATTGAGGTGCAATGAAATCACATTCAGACTGACTGTTAACAGTGAAAATAATGAAATATGTCCCTGGTGTGTATTTATAATATGTACAGGACTTCACATACATTATTTCCATTGTCTTTTGCAAAAGCAAAAATTAGTGTGTCTTTCTGTTTGAATGAGTGTTTGAGAACATGCTAGATGGATGCTCAGAAACAAGTGGAGATCTTTGTGCTTGGCTGCACTGTCAAGGGTGCTGAGTCTGGTGGCTGTCTCCACAGAAGGCCATCTTTAATCATGATTTAAGTGGCAGCCTCCTCCACATACTTTGTGCTGTTATGGCAGAAATGTGTTTTTTTTTTTTTAGGGCCAGTGGTGGCCTACACACTGCTCCCCAGGCGCCTGCCATGGCTGCCCACGTCTCACCAACGGTGATGGGTTAAATGCAGAGGACATATTTTGTTGTGTGCACCGTGTGCTGTGCTTCACAGTGACAATCACTTCATTTTCACATTTGCTGTGTTCATAATGAGAATTGAGTGGCTGGCTGTGAAGAAAAAGAAAAAAAAAAGAACCTTGCCGGTGCCAGCTCATACCGGTGGTCATTTAGTCATTATAGACTTCCTGCTGGGCCCTCGACTTTTATCGCTGTAAGCCCTTATTACTGTCCTCCTTTAGCAACCGCTATGAAACTTAAAGGCAGGATTAGGATGTCATTTATCACGTGAAGTTTTAATTAGTTGAACTGTAGGCTTGTGTTTTGTGTGTCTTTTTGAATTTATTGCATTTTATACCAAGGACCAACCTAAGGTATCTCAAATAAATTTTTTTAGTTAATATACATCCTGGAGGAGGTCCTCCTTCACTGTTTTGGACACAGTTTCACTAATGAGCTTGTTGGAAATGACTAAAAGCTGTTCAGCAATGGCATATCTCGATGGCTTTTGGGGAGCCCTGTTTTCCAGTGTGTTCCAGGAGTTCCCAGGTCACATGCATGCCCATATACCTAATGTGCAACAGTGTGGTCAGAAAAAAAAGCTTTATTACCACGGCAGGAGTAGACACAAAATTGTGTTAAATAATGCAGATGGATTGTAATGAGTAAAAATAAATAACATAAATAACATTTTATAGACTCCTATAAAAGTCTCAAGAAGGAGCCCAGACTTCCATGTAATTAAAATAATAAGCTCTGGTAATCATGGTGTCACGATGACTGGACATGGCAAGGAAGAAGGATGCATACACATGACCTCACAAGACAGGGATTTAATACATGACAGAGGAAACATCACCAAACAACGAACAGACACGAACAGGGCAGCTTTTTACAATCAAACACAGGTGAAAACAATCAGGAGTAGCCCCTTCTGGACCAGATCATGACACATGGTTAGTGTATCAGTTGCAGAATATATAGTAGAATAACCACTTAACCCTTCTCAGAATTGCTTCTAATTCAGAGTCACCAATTCACCTAGTTCACATGCCTTTGGAAGGTGGGAGAAAACTGGAAAATATGGAGGAAACCCGCACCATTTGGTGGAGAGTATGCTCCTCACACGCAATACCCATGCCAGGATTTAAACTCACAACCTGTAAAGCCGTGTCGCTAACAATGCACCACCATGTGACTCTATTGTTTTTTGAAACACCTTTAAATGCAAATAACTGTGTTCCATAAGGTTGACTTATGTGTCTGACATTAATAATGAGATTATATTCTTGGACTTCAAATTGATTGTCCTCCATCCAATGCTTACCATCTAGCCGGGCACGTTAGGAACCCAGGCCACCACAGAGCTTTGGCGAATGTCCTAATTGTCTTGGCTCTGAGTTTGTTGCAGAGTTCCCTCTGTTTGTCTCAATGCCGTGTCCCCTGTGTGGTTGTAGGTGGTTAGCGCCTACATACACGTTGCATTTCGACCAGTCAATATGTTTACTTTATTCGAGCTCCTAGCATGTAGTAATGGAGTGCATCAGAAATGAAAAAAATTGCAATGGTTTTGGATGCATTATTATTAATATATGAAATTTTTTATTGAATGTTTTTTATTTTTCATCATATTGAAATCCCAAAAGCATTATAAAACCAATAAGCCACGCAAGGCCATACATTACAGTGATTTATCTGTTGTGCAGTGGTCCTTAATGGTGATAAAATAACTGTGACACACAAATTTTCTGTAAAATACTCAAGAGTATTTTTTTTTCCAACGATTGCTTGTTGGAACTTGGTATTGGTATTTTGGTGGCTGGGGCTTTATTTACTGAAGCCATTGAGGATTAGCGGGGATATTAGGAGTAGTGTTTGTGTTTGATTGTAAACTGGAGCCGTTTATGTGTTCTGCATTAAAGGAAAAGTGTGACATCTAACCAATTTTGCAGGAAAACTGTGAGTTTTTGAAAGCTCATCTCGGTAACATAGCTCATCATGTCCATATCCTCATTTCACCTCAAATGTCACTTATGCACGTCCCGTTCTCGATATAATTAACCCAGGAGTGTGCCTGGGAAATCTTACAAGAAAGTGTTGATAGTGACATGAACACACATGTTGTCCATCATTTGAATTTGGTTCAGATGATAAATCAGGTGATAAATTATATATTTAAAAAATTCAATATTTGTGTTTTATACAAATGTAAGTGATAAAACGTAAGTCAACCAATAAAAATTGGCAATAAAAATCCATCTCATCTCTGTCCATTTCCTCTCTATTTTAAGTTTAACAACTTGGGCCAGCCTTTATGTTCCTGTACCAAAACCATTTGTCTAACAAACTATAAATCAATCTTTAGACAACCAGTGAAACAGTTCTTAACATTCTCATAATACTTTCATTCTAAAACATTTATATACTTTTTAATAATCCTTAATTTACAACATTTAACATAGTTACCAATACTCCCCTCCCCAACTCAATGCCATTGTAAGTACCTAGATCCGCCCTTCCCCAATACCCGGTAAACCATCCTTGCAGCCTTTTTACTGCTGAAGGTATCTGTCACGTTCCAGTCTAGGGGGAAGGAACTTGGACAATGTGAACGTGGTGGATGGGGACAAGGAGGAAAACAGGGGCCGAACCATGCACAAAGCGTGGGCCGAAGTGCACAAAGCGTGTTTTATTGTACAGAGCGGGACGTGATATTTACAACAAGACCGACTAGTGCTATTTACACAACCAAAAACCCCTCAACCAAACACACACAACATATATAACACTGGCACCAAGCCAAACACACTAGGCAGAGGGGGAATCCACAAACATACATGTGCTTTAAATCCATTAATAGAAGAACCAGCACTATCAACTCCAGCAATCTCTCTCTCCACGCCAAACTCCTCTCTGAGTATTAAGCCATCGACTTCCTGTTTCGGGCCTCTTCTTATGATGGCAGTGGCAGATTAGCCAAAAGACCGTGTGCAGAGCCAGCAATCAGACATTCCTAAAAAGGAATGGCAGAGACCCCACCCCCAATTACAATCACAATCAATAAATAATAAATAAATATCAATATAAGCCAACATCTGGCTGCTTAGAGTGTTTAATTCCAGGCAACGCACCTTAGCTCTGGTACACCAACCACCACTGTTGTGTTGCTCTTGTGCATAAATTGCTGTTCACAATTACATTCACCATTTGTCTTGTATTGAGAAGCAGAGATTTAGATTGGGTTGATAATGTTTCATCCTTAGCAGCACTCTGCAGTCCTGAAGTGTCCAATAAGGTGAATTAATTTGATTAAGAAAACCTGTAATGTACGATGTGATTTTGTAACATGGATTGGCTATGTTGAATTTGTTACAATAAAGTGCTGTCTCTGGCCTGCGTCTCCTGGTAAGAGCTGGTTTGAGTAAATGTGACCATTGTTGCCATATGGTACCCAAGACCCATGGCCCGATGGGTAGCATTTCCAAAAGGCTTGGATAGTTACCTTTTAACAGCTGTATATTGACCCAGCCCAAGAGTCATCTCTCTCTCTCTCTCTCTCTCTCATTCCAGACCATAGAAAACTGTGTGTGCATTTTGAGGAACCTCTCATACCGGCTAGCTGCAGAAACGTCTCAGGGACAGCAGATGGGCACAGATGAGCTTGATGGATTGCTCTGTGGCGATGCCAACGACAAGGATGGCGAGAGCTCGGGCTGCTGGGGGAAGAAGAAGAAGAAAAAGAAGTTGCAGGACCAGGTGAGGGACCGCTGGCAACACCAATTAGTTCAGTTTTTTATTCACCTTGGCCAGGCAATGGTTGCAAATCCATCAGATCTTTTTTTTTCCTGACTGATTTATTATATGTTGCAACAGGCAGATACATAGGAAACAAAGAGGCAGCTGATTTGCAAATGTCTAATTTTAACCAGGAAATTGTTATGGTAAGCTTTTATTTATTTTATGGAATATAAATAAATGTTCTAGTGTCTAGTTCTTGTGTGCACCATGTGCTTTGCTTGTTGTGTTTCACAATGACATAAACAATCACTTTCAGAAACAAAAAAAACAGGTAGCATATATATGAATGACCATGGAGGAAAAATGCAATTGGTGAACTGGAGAATTGGTGTCACCTGGTCGGATGATGAAGCTGATATCAAATTCAAAATTCAAATTTTATTTGTCACATACATAGTCATACACGGTATGATATGCAGTGAAATGCTTTTTGCGACTGCTACAGACCACAGTATTGCAAATGTTGCAAGTATACAACGAACCAATATGCAAATATTGCAAACATAACCAGATATTACACTTTTATGTCTTTAACATAAAATATGTGTAACTGGTAGGGTGAAGGTGTGCAAATGAGTGAAAGACAATGTTTAAAAAAAAAGAGCAATAAAGTAAAAAGATATGTGACAAGAATTAACCCCCACTACACTGTACTGCATAGTGATCATCATTAATTTCAAAAGCAATTCTTATTGAGCAAGACTGTCAATAATTTGAATTAGCACTTAAAAAAGTAATTACATTGTTCTATTCTTCACTGACTGCCCCAGCTGCCAGGATAGTGAATTACTTATAAGTCAGTGGTTTTCGCATTCAGTGGTGTGCGTGTTTGTGTGTGTATGTGTGTGTGTCTGTGATCACACCACTCAGTGATCAGAAGTGAGTCAACTGTGGATAGTCGATACAATAATATTCAGTAAGGATAACGAGGAATGTTCTTTATCTTAAAATGAATTAATGAATCATTGTTGCCTGTATAGTGCACTGGTCGCTGCAGTGATTTTAATAACTGCAATGATTTAATGTGCTCGACATACGTTAGCAAACTTCATATGCTAAACTGGGTGGAATTACGTAATTATTTATGTGAAAAAACTGGACTGTCAAAATGAAAATGTTAATCATTGCAATAAATTAATAATGTTTTGTGTGTGTGTGTATGTGTGTGTGTGTCATTGTGTGCCTCAGCCTAGCCATACACAATAGCTAAAGATGGAGATGAATGACAAAGGACTATTGGGCAGAAAGATTCATCATTAAAAATTGTCAGACAGAACCAACAAGAAATTGGTTTACACAGTCTTTCATAGCTGCTAGTCTTTCATAGCCAAACATTATTTTCTTTTAGTTTTAGTTTAATTAAAACAAGGTTATCTTATTAATATATTATTTTTACTTTATAGACCAAAGAATTTTGTACATCAATTCCACACGTTTTCTTTCGCACTTCATTGTAAAGAAAGTATGTCCAAAGGCCGCTTCTTTTTCTCCCAGCCATCTGCTAAATTACCACAAGTCTTCTAAAATCGAAACAATGCTCATCTGTGGGACTGGAGGAAATAAAACTGCTACATAATAATAACACGATTATATGTGCTAATATAATTGATATCTGTCCTTGATTTTGAAATCAACTGGCACTATATTGGCCTCATCTGGACGAAATTGCAAATTTCATCATTGTGGGTCTGTGACTGAAACATGCTGTTTTAGTGTTACAACTAATGTGTAGGAGCCAAACATTTTGCAAGCAAATAAATTGGGCATTTTGGAAATAAGTTTGAACTGGGAATACAGCTATCAGATGTAAAATAAAATACATCAGTATTTTAAAAGTACAAAACATGCTACATGACTAAAATGACACTTTATTAAGTTAGTATCCCAATGGTGATGAATATAGTAAACAGTGTTAGTATGCATCTGTCTGGGCCTTTTATTCATCTGACTGTTTACTGTAACACAGTATTCTGATCTAGGCTTTTTCCTGGGGTTTGTGGCATCAAGTGAGCGCGGACTGAACACTGACTGTGTTTCTGCTTATTGGAGCAAGTCAAAGTGTCCACCCGGGAATTCAGCACCAGCTCTCGGCTGCACGTTGTCCTGGTGTCAAATAAATGCTGCATGCAACGTTTTCTTGGCATCCAATTCTATCAAAATGCTTCCAAACATTAAACAGCGACGAGGTTAAACAGCGTCAAGCAAATGCAGCTACAAAACACAGTGAAAACACGTATGCTGTTCAGAGGGCATTCATGGACGAGGCCTACTCGCCTTTGCATTGAGATCACAAAATGCTAATGTCACAAATATTATATTTATTTTTACTATGCATTTAATTTTCTCTCTTTCTCCACTGGACAGCAGTTACACTTTATTACCAAAGATTAATCTCAGTGATGTTATAGTGAAATTGGTTCAACCATTTATCTGATTGAATGTGATCCAGCTAGATTCCCAGTTGAGTATGGTGCCTTTTCCTCTACCGGAAAGGGGCAGTTTAGCCGTGATGATAAACTGCCTGGAAGAGGTTCTGGTGAAACCAGGGCATGCCCTGTCTCTCCGAAGTCCAATACACAGAGGAATTGATTCTTGGTGCATCTTTGACACATGAAACTTTCATTTGGCAAACAGAAGAATCTGTGTATTACAGCCTTGGATTGGCACAGTATTTTTGTGGTGCCCAGGGTTACATTTCTTATTCCTGGTTTGTAAACAATGTGATGTGTCTTGGCATCCATGCTGTCACAAAGAAATTGGTTGTGAAAAGCTGAGAACCTTTCAAATTGTGTTCTTTCTTTTTGATGTAATAACATTCTTGAATTCAGAACCGAGCCGGTGTCATTTTATTCGGCTGAGTTCCATCAGTCACAATGTAAGTGAGATATTAGCAACAACTTCACATGAGGAGAGATCAAAGAACGCAGGGTGTCAGGAGTGTGCCGCTCCCAGTAGTTAACTCGCTATGGAATCAATTCATCCCACCACCCCCTGCTTCCATCCTGTCTCGCACCTCAGACATCCTCTCTGGGGTGTTTATTAAAAGAACACACAGCTATGATGTGGTGATGCCTGGCTAGCTTAGAGTGTCATACAGTAATCAAAACAATAATATTGTCCTGAATAATAATAATATTGTCCGTGGGTGGTAGTAGCCTAGTGGGTAACACACTCGCCTATGAACCAGAAGACCCGGGTTCGAATCCCACTTACTACCATTGTGTCCCTGAGCAAGACACTTAACCCTAAATTGCTCCAGGGAGACTGTCCCTGTAACTACTGATTGTAAGTCGCTCTGGATAAGGGCGTCTGATAAATGCTGTAAATGTAAATGTAAATATCGATTGTTTTCATAGACAAATTAACACACTTGTAACACAGTATTATTTTATATATTATCTTAATTAAAAATGCTGTCAAAAGAAATACAAAATTCAAATGTTTGTTGAGTACAAACTAACATGTCATGAATATAATTATATAATATGACATAATATAATTGACATGACATGTTTAGATTACATTTTACATTCTAGATTCTTATTTACATTTTAGATTCTTATTTTAATATATCAGTATTGCACTTTTTTTTATTTCCACTAAAGCATTTTAGTGCACAAAACAATTATTTCCTGTTAACATTTTATTTCTGCACACAAGGCAATTCACTCAACAGTTCTTTAGAAGAAAATGTAATAAACAATTATACATCACAGCTTAGCTACACTAGTATTTATAGTAAAAGTAAAAGTATTTTAAAACATCATTTTGTATGTAGAGAACAACGTTGCTGAACACATGTATTCCACTGTATTGAGCGATCACTTCATGTTTTGTGAAGTTTAAAAGGAACGTTTTTCATTTGTAGTTTTCAAGATTAGGTTCACAAAAGTGTTGTTTTTTTTATGAGAATGGGTAGGTCAGAGTTTATTCTTTTAAGGGGAAGAAGGGGTTGTAAAACCATGTAAATTGCATGTGTGTTGGGATGAAATTATTTTCCACAACTTCAAGGAGTTCTGGGGCTGATTTTCATTTCTTTCCCAGAATGCACTGCACCTGCCTTGCTCGCTCAATGGAACTGAAACATCCTCATGAGTGTTTCTCTTGCCTCTAGCAGTTAATTGAACAACACTAGTCTATCTTTGGAGCAGGAAAGTGGGGGTGTACACAAACTCATTAATAATGGAGGGAGGGACAGAAGCTGTTGCTCAGTAAGCCTGGTGAGTAACGCCGAGGTATTTCACAAGTCACTGTGACTGAAACTGGGTCAGGCCTGAAGCCTTGCACTTGTCAGATTGATTTAGTCCTGCAGAACAGGATAAACACTGGTACATCAAGCCAGCCTCCTGTGACACAGGAATCTTACACATGAGAACATGAGAACAAAAATAAAACCTCCTGTCTAATTTTGTGCACCCCTTCCACCTTTATGGCCCCAAAACCATCACAAGACCTGGTTGGACCGCAGATTCAGATGATCACTCAGATTCAGACGTGGTGAAATTGGTGGACTATTCAACACCTTGAACACTTTTCAGATTGTTGCAAATACAAATTGCATTGTCCTGGAAGAGGCTTCCATACTTGGAAGGGGTCTGTATTGGTAGGTTAGGCGCATGGGTATTTAAAGGTCCCCTAATATGAAAATTTCACTTTGTGAGATTTTTTTTAACATTAATACAAGTTCCCCTAGGCTGTCTATGGTCCTGTAGTGGATCGAAATGCCGGTGTGTATAAAGCGCGCTTTGGCCATTCTACTTCGCCATTCAGAGAGCGGCAGCTCAGAGGGCCGGACCTGGAACTTAGTCCCTTATGTCGTCATAAGGGGAAGGGTTACCCGGTTACCCTCTTTCTCATGCTTTGTCCGCCAAGAGAATTTAGCACCCCTCCCCTAAAAAGTAGCTCCACTGAGCGTCATGGGTTGTAAACGTGCGTAGCATTGCAGCTGCTCAGTAATTGGATGTAAAAATGTTTAGCACAAATTTTTTTTTTTTTTCATTCAGTCAAGCGAGACTGAAGAACCAGTGGTGTTAATTCGATTTTTTTCTGGATTTTTTTCTGGTGTTAATGACACAGAAAAAAATAAAGCCATGGGACCTTTAAATAACTATTACATGAATGCCAGGATTCCTGGCATAATATTTCCCAGAACACAACTGCAGCATGCTCAATTGCAGAAAGTGTTCTGACACGTTCATATCATTATTTATTTTCATAACACAATTTTCTATTTGAAGTATTTTTAAATGTTCTATTGGGCTAACATTTGCTCCCCTGTCACTGTTTCAAATGTTAAAGTTTCAGCAGTATTTCATGTTATCTGACCTTTAATGTTTATAACAGTTGTTTTAATGTTTATAACAGTTTTGGACATCTGTGGCCTCTGGTAATACTGCTTGTGCTATTTTATGATGTATTGATAATTAACAAAATAAAAGGTACTTTGTTGTTTTTATGTAGTAAATCCTGAGGGTGTACTTTATGAGACTAGCCTCATGGACTGTATGCAATATTGTGCTTTGGAATCAAGGCCCTTAATGTTAATTGATGTAGACAAAGCGGAGGTGGTTTTTTTTTTCATGCTATTGATTTTTTTTAACACTAAGGGAAATCATTTCTGTTTATCTATAATAGCAAACATCCAACCTGCTCTCCTGCCCTGCTCTCCACACTGACCATTATGGTCAGTGTGTGGCAGCTATCCATTATCAGGCCCCAGTCTCTAGGCTAAACACTATTATAACCCAGCATGTTTGTCACTCTTTTACTCCAGTGGGATGGTGTTGGTCCCATGCCAGACACTGCCGACCCTCCCAAAGGGATCCAGATGCTGTGGCATCCTTCCATTGTCAAACCCTACCTCACCCTGCTCTCAGAGTGCTCCAATCCTGATACTCTGGAGGGGGCAGCAGGAGCGCTGCAGAACCTGGCAGCAGGCAGCTGGAAGGTAAGCTTTACTTTTTTATTACAAGGATATATGATGGATCCAAGTTTTTATCCTTTTGGTTTAGAATATTACCACCACCACCAAGGTCCAGGATGACCTCAACCAACACCTTCATGACATGTTCCAGGCAGAAGCAGGTGCCCCTGTTATCCACTTTTTTCTCTTCAAATTGTCTTCCTTGAACATCCTGTCATTGTCGCTACGAGAGATAATCGGGTGCAGACAGTCAGGGACGCACAAGGCAGGGTAACATCAAAGACTCGGTTTGGATTCAGACTGATAGGAGAATTAAAGAATATACTTTGGTCTGAATATAACACAGGCTGAAAAAGTGTTGTCTTACAATTGGGATCAACGCAAAAAAAAAAATTAAATGAAAAACCTACCTTATCTTCAAATAAAATATTTTTCTCACTAAAAACCGTGTTTTCACTGAGATTTGTCTTGAAAAGCTGTGAGGTCAACGCAGTAACATTTACAGCATTTACTACCATTGTGTCCCTGAGCAAGACACTTAACCCTAAATTGCTCCACGGGGATTGTCCCTGTAACTACTGATTGTAAATCGCTCTGGATAAGGGTGTCTGATAAATGCCATGAATGTAAATGTAAGTGTACTACTGATGCCAGCTACATTTCCATATTAACTTATATAAACTGAAGGAAAATATTACTGAAAAAATAGAAAATGTTCTAAATGCCTGTTAAGTCATGCCATTCATGCAGTACTGACTTCTTAAAAGTCCCATTGTCTTTTTAGAGCCAGGCACTTTGTGATGAGGTCTTGTTGTAAAATCACATTTACTTTTCCTCAGATGTCTAAACCAATGAGGTTTAAAAGCTTCCCGAGTCCTCGCCCCCTCTTCACACCCTGAGACAAAGGGGCGCTTCAGCCCACTTGTTAGAGCTGTTTAATCAGAGTGAGAGCCCAGAAGGATCAATACCGCAACAGCCAGTCTCCAGCATGGGACTGGGTGGGCTTTAAAGTCTTATAACCCCACTGTTTGGTCACAAGCATTGGGCTTTTCTGGACAAAATGGAGAAAGAGCACAAAACTCCAGAAATTCACAAATTACTAGTGTGCCTGCAGCAAGTCTGTCGAAGAGAGAAACTGTGGCCCAGGCACGAGTGTAACAATGCGTGTGAGAGATAGAGCAAAAAGGGTGTCAAGAGTGTCTTGGTGTGAAAGAGAGTGATTGGTTTCTGACTGTGTATGTGTGCGTGCAAAAAAGTCTGCAAGAAGGAAAAAAAGAGCTTTTTAATAGCAGAGAGAATGAGAAAATCTGTGTGTGTTGTGGCTTCAAATACATAAAATGGTTAAAGACCTGGAAAGAAAGGCAGGTTTATAAAATATTGGTGACAAATGAATGGGTTCACTGGTAGGGGAAAGCTTTGTCAGATAGAAGTAACTATATAAATTTGTTTAACAGTACATGTTGTCCTTCAGTTCGACAATGTTCAGTTTGTCCAGAAGGATGGAGGATTCTTCTTCTTGCTGTGAAAACATCCTGAGCACATTGATTTCTGCTTAGGCTGGTAGAAAACAGATGGCAGCATTTTTCACTTAATCAATGCATCTTTTACCCTCTTTTACCTCCTCATTGTGCTGACCATTATCTCGTTTTGTGGACACAATAGAAGTGACAGAACTCAATTACAGTCTTTACCAGTGATCATATCTCTTCTACTCTCCGTTATTATTGAACAGCTTGGATTTATCAAGCTCATTTAATATGCTTTGTAGATGCTTCTGACTTCATAGTTCTGCCACACACACGCACAGAATGCTGAAACGGATGCTAAGGACATCATAAATATGGAATATGTATCCTGAGTCTGAGGATCATGTCAGCCCGGGTAGCACAGCACTGGTAAATGCAAAAAGACAAGCAGACGCTGATAGAGGCCGACTGTGGGACACACCGGATCAAGCAGGATGCCCCATGGGGTCTCGTACTGTACAGCTCGGACTTTACTTAGATTTGATGTTGCTGCCATAGTCCAGTCAGAGAGAGAGTTAGCGGATATGTTTTTAACAATCCATCACTCTCATGGTCCACAACACAAAGTGGAGTTATTATTAAATATCCCATATTAATCAATCTATTTATCTTTATTTATATTGTGCTGTCACGCTGGCTGGACATGGCGGGGAAGAAGGACGCATACGCACAACGTCACGAAACAGGGGTTTAATAGATGGTGAACAGGACAGGGGAGGCGTCAAGTAACAATAACCCAATGGTGAACAGACACAGGCACATACACAGGTGAAAACAATCAGGAATGACACATAATATCACATGACGAACATGAAACTCCGGTCTGAATCCCAGAGTTGCCCCTTCCGGAACGGATCGTTACAGGCACTTTTTACAATGTGAAAGTGAAGTGATTGTGATACACTGCAGCACAGCACATGGTGCACACTACGAAATGTCCTCTGCTTTTAACCATCACCCTTAGTGAGCAGTGGGCAGCCATGTGTGGGGTGCTCAGTGGTACCTTCCTCAGAGACACCTTGGCAGATTGGGATTCGAACCGGCAACCTTCTGCTTCCTTAACTGCTAGGCCAATACTGCTACTCAAAACTCCTGGTGAGCAAGCCAGAGGCAACAGTGGAATGAAAAAAACTCCCTCTAACTGGAAGAAAACCATGAGAGGAACCTAGACTTATCAAGGGGAACCCATTCTTCTCTGCTCAGCACTGGGTTACAATGAAATACATCCAACACGTTTACAGACAATAAAACATTAAGGGTCCGATGACATGAAACATTTGCTTTTACTTTACTTGGCAGGCGCTTTTATCCAAAGTGACTTACAAGAGGAAGACACCAGCAATTCTCATTCGGTTTTCATAGATTTTGAGTTAAAAAACTAAGAGCCCTGAAAAGGCCTAACTTGTCAGGAAAAGAACATGCTTGGGAGTAGTTAAGTGCTAGACGATTTTTTTAGTAATTTTTTGTGTGTGTGTGTGTTAGTGTTAGACTTTTTAAACAAGTGGGTTTTCACCTTTTCTTAAAGGTGGTGGTAGTCTCGGCTAGTCGAATGGAGCAGGGCAAGTTGTTCCACCAGCCAGGGACAACAAAGGAGAACAGAGTCGGTTGGGATCGGAGACCCCGTGAAGAGGGAATTTTTAGTCTCATTTCATTTGCAGATCTGAGAGAGCGTGCAGGAGTGTAGCTAGCTAGTTGTGTAGCTAGCTAGTTGTGTGTTGATATAAGAGGGTGTACTTCCATTTACAGCCCTGTAGGGAGCATCAAGGGTTTGAACTCAATGCGAGCAGCTACGGGGAGCCAGTGGAGAGAGGTGAGAAGAGGCGTGGCATGGGTGTATTTTGGCTGATTGAAGATGAAGATATTTACATTTACAGCATTTATCAGACACCTTTATCCAGAGCGACTTACAATCAGTATTTACAGGGACAGTCCCCCCTGATTTGAACCTGGGTCTTCTGGTTCATAGGTGAGTGTGTTACCCACTAGGCTACTACCACCCTACAGGCTTGGTGCAGAACTAAATCCACTATTAGCCAGTTTAGCCTGGGGAAATTAGATTTCCCCATGACGCGCCATTTTGGTGTGTGTAGCTTTAAATGCAAATGACGTAGAGAGAGGCGGGACAAGCTGAAGAGTGTGGCCTACAGAAGTGAGCGGGCATTCACGGAAATGACCTCATCAACACCATTCACCAACCACAATGTTTGAATTTGACAGGAAGTCATGTCTGGGTTTTACCAGAACAAATTAATTAACCTACTGGTTCTTCAGAGGCTCATGTGATGGAACTACAAATATACATTTGTACTTATTTTTACTGTATATCCAATCATCAAGCAACTGCTCATTTGGAAGCCATGATGGTTGGTGGAGTTCTTTTTTTATGAGAGGGGTAGGAAATTCTCTGGGCAGACAAAGGATGAGGTAAACTTTCCCCTTATGACAACATAAAGGGACAAATTCCAGATCCGACCATCTGAGCTGCTGCTATCTGAACAGCAAAGCAGAAAGCACTCTTTAAACATATCGCCATTTCTAGCCCTTGCAGGACCATGGACAGGCTAGGTGAAGTCGTATTAATGTTAAATAATCTCACAAAGTAACATTTTCATCTCATGGGACCTTTAAATATCATCTATTGAGTGACTCCATGCTTAGTGCTGCACATTAATGCTCTGATAATAGCATTCTTCTGTGGTTTAACTGATGTGGGGTCGTGTGATATTGTCGGGTATTTTAGAACTGGAATAAACCATTTTATACTAATGTTTTATCTGTAGATTGCCCAGATCTGTGAATGATCCTGCAAGTGCTCTCAGCAGGACATAAAGCCCTCCAGTTTGGAGACAGTTTAAGCTCCACCGAGAGAATATATAACGGAGAGAACGTGTGAAAATGCCATTTGCTAATTTCCCTGTCTTATCTCTTCCAGTGGTCGGTCTACATACGCGCTGCCGTAAGGAAAGAGAAGGGTCTGCCCATCCTGGTGGAACTGCTGAGGATAGACAATGACCGGGTGGTGTGTGCGGTGGCTACAGCTTTAAGAAACATGGCCTTAGATGTGCGAAATAAAGAATTAATCGGTAGGTTTTTCTCATTGTCTCTGCATGTTTTTGTGTTTTGGTTTGGTTTTCTGTGTTTTTCCCTGTGATTCAAAGAATCCAGAGTTTTTAAAAGATAAGCTCTTACCACGAACAGAAAAAGGTTATAAGGACTGCTTACTTATGCAGCCACGGACCAATCTCACAAAAATGTGACATTCATAACAATTTTAATCCCCCAGGTTGAGTCAGTCTATAGTTTTCAAAAGGGACAGACAAATTCTACAAAATCTACAAATGATGCAGCTCTTTTAACGCCAACTGCAAATGGACCCTCATTATATGTTCCATGTATCAGAATCAGAAAACCTTATTAATCCCGAAGGAAATTGCTTATGATACAACTGCACAGAGGGAGCGACATACAATGTAAATACCATGTATGTACAAGACAAACAACAAGTGCACAGACAGACAGACATACATTTATGAGTATATATAAAAATTAAGTAAAATGTATATGCTGAATACAGGAGAGGACTTGTCTCTGCTTTGGTTTGGATTCCTAGAATAAAGCGCAGCCCATGCTTTAACTCTCCCACCTATTGTGAGTCTAAGTGCTCCAAAGTCGCCTCTCAGCTCCCTTGCTGATTCCACATTGCACTGCAGATGGGTTGTAAGTGACCACGAGAACCTAGAGGGCCAAAAAAATGATGAATTTTCAGTGCTTATCTGTGTTTAAAGAGGTACACCTCTTTTGACCAACCCCAGATTTATGTGATGCAAATTATCTGTGCATGATATGAGGAGGTCCGCATTCTTCAGAAATGGACCTAAATCTTAGACTCTGAATAAAGGGATGGATCTGCACCGTGGCATTTGAAATTCTCTCTGTCACACCATTCATCATTCTCTAATAAACTTGGTTTCCTGGTGGGCCTTTCTCTTCTCCATGGCAACAACTCTCCTCATCTCCAGTGGCTGGTTTCCATGCTGGTGGGAAGATTCCAGTAAACTGTGATGGTAGGAATGGGTTTACCATGCAGACTGTCCACGCGTTAATTAATAAAAGGCAGAGTTCATGCAGATGTGTATCCAACACCAAGTGCCTTCATCATCTCACACGGCTCGTTTGATCCTCCCTCAGTCAGAACACATAAGTATTAGTGAATTTTATTTTATAATGGTGTTAATGAAGTGTTGCTGTTGGTTGTGCTATATGCTAATTATTTTACGCTGACAGTCTGACACATCTACTGAAATATTATTTATTTCATATTTCATTGCCTAATGAAGATGCTTTTTATAAGCATGATTGCCACCACAAATAAATATTAATGGGTAAATTGTTGTATAATTTCAATGGTACACTGGAGGTGTGGAGGAGCTATCAAAGATAGAAGAAAACTAAATAGTTACAATAATGCGTAACAGCACATTGAATAATGAAATAATATAATAACACTTTAACCAAGAGTTCACCAGTCAAAACAGGATGGAACGGGTGGGTTAAGTCCACCGCGGTAGTTGTCAAATGTTTAACTGGGGAGATTTGGTGCGTTCCACAGATAAATTGCTAGCTGTAATAGCCATAGTGTGTGATGGGACTCCTTCTCCCGAATGATGGGTTAATTTAAGTAGTGTGTCTGTTTTCCATCGCACAATTGCTGACAATTTATTCACAATTTGACTGAAGCAACAGGATTTTTAGGATTTAGATGAGGAATATATTAATACATTTTTCCACGAAATTACCAATTCTTGCCACTTCAGTCATTCTGTGCACTCTTAACTCCACCAAAGCAATATAAACAATGGAGGAAAAGTTCATAAAATTTCAGCATAAAAGGCAGCAGATAACAATATTTATCAAAACATCATAAACCCTCTAACGAAGGTGCCTGTTCATCAAAAAATTGATAAGAGAAGTCACCCAATAAGGCTGAGCTGTCCCTTTAAAATCTTAATTCTACACGCTCATGCATTTCACGAATGTACATGCCAAAGAAGCTTAGACTTCATATTCATACTTCATATTAAATAAATGCTGATAATATCCACAACTACATACATAATGCAAACTGCAACATACTGCTTTTTTCAGAACAGTGCTTTTAACAGTACTAAAGTTCTCTTGTTCGGTATCGGAACTGAACAGCCTGAAGCTATGCAATTACTTCGTCACACACTTTCTCAGTGAAAATACAGGAAAGGCAAAAGTCAGTTAGCCTACGAAAATCCAAAAAAATTAACCGCATAATTGTTAAAGCCGCAGTCCTCAAAGCATGTGAAAAAGTAGTGGTTTATATGCCGGGAACTTTAGGGCATACAAGTATGAACGTTGTCATCTTCAATATTGCCATAATGACAGCACACAGTGTTTATGAAGACTTTCAAACTTTATGATTCAATATTTATTTATGTCACAGATTATTTATTCATGTAACAGACGTTCTTCCATGGTGGACATGGGCCTTTTTTTCAATACTCTTTTGCGCTGACATGTTACATCGAGCTCATAGAGATTTTATATCAAGATCTTTTTTCTGCAAAGTGCCTCTGAAAACATGATGAACTGCAGTGACAGATATTTATAGCTCTCGCCACGAGTGAAAGGGAAGGCCCCCTCCAGTTTAACATCTTTTAAAAAAAAAATTGTTTATGGCCTCAGTGTCAAACACTTGTGTTTATTTCAGTTGAACACTTTGCCTTTCCTGGCACTTCCCTTCCCCTGCCTGCAAACCGTCTCATATTTCTCTGATTTGCTACTAATTGTGACTCTTCATTAGTGATTTTTGCCCAGTTGGGCTGGGCTCCCTGGGTTTTGAAGATGATGATACCCACTTTTAGCAGCACATCACAGGAAACAAAGGAGAACGCTCAAGGCGGGATGATTAAATGTTGGTTTCCTGAATTCACCGCAGACCTTTGTATCCTCGGGGAAGTGTGCTGATAGAGAGAGAGAGAGAGCACCCCCTCTGGTCATTGTGCCTCACTGCAGTGCAGTTTCATGGCTTAAGGCAAGATGACTTAGAAATTCTTTCACTTTGAAGATATTCTGCACTCATAAAAAGGTCACCAGCCCTGTTGAGAAGAAGTAGGGGCTGTCACAGATATAAACATCTAAGTACACTGTGTAATTTTAAGGGGAAAGGGGTAAAAGGCTAAATTAAGACCTCACCGCAATTTAACGTAGGTGTGCGGTGCAGCCTGAAAACGCTTTAATATTATTCCTGAGATTATCATATTGAAGAATGGGGTATTTTGCTAATACCTTTTGTTGTGGAAGCATTGAAAATGTAATGTGTGGTTATAAAATGCCGATGCCGTTCAACTACATTTATAATAAACTGGCTGGCAGGCAGAATGTTCCGGTAATGACCTTGACACTCTCTGATACATTGCTCAGCCCCAACAGCATTTGAAAAGTCATCACCATCTGGAATTGTGCTCATGATTACAATGGCAGGGTCGAAGTATGAATAATCTTTAAACCGTTAGCAAAGGGAAAGCGGACACCACTCTTCCTGCATGTTCTAGTGTACGCACTAGAATATTGAAAGCATTGATTAGGATGTATGTTTCAGAATAATGAAAAGCAATTATGCAAGGCTTCTAGCTATGGTTGTTGGCAATTGAAAATGTTCTATTTTAATGCAGCCACAAAATGTTGTTTGAAATTACAGTTTGTACATCCATTTCAAGGTCTTATCATCACAAAGCATTAAGAAGCTGCTGAAATCTCATTAATTTATCAAAGTATCATAGTATACCTTAAATGTGCATAAAATCTTAACTATCTACTGTAACACTATTCAACATCAAATATGGTTGCAACCAAACAAAGACCGTTATTTTGTAAATAAATAATACCGATTGGTGATCAGAATGTTGTCCATCTGTTTGAAGATTGGACATTTCTGAGCATGTTTTACAGACCATGGGGATTTCTGGTCAACATTGTATGATTGGTGCCAAGTTTTTGCTTTTCTCCTCAGTATTACGGCCATGAAGAGATTAGGCTTGCTCAATTTGATTATTTAATGCAATTAAATTCAGTATTAGTTGTTTCAGGGGAATATTTTTATCATGCTATATAAGGCAAAGTCCACTAGGGACATTAGCAAATGTAAGATTCACTAGTTCACCAATCAGAACTCTTGAATAAAAGATCTGATAACTAATTTGCATGCTTGGTTTGGAAGTGCACTTCTTGTTAGTCTCATTAAAGATCATTAAATTTGGTTTCATTTGGTTGACATTAGATGGAGTGCTCCTGACCACTATCCCAGGTGTAAAACGAGGCCTGTATTTCATTGGTCACTGGCACAGCACAGTAATGCTCAAAACCTTTTTTCAGATTACATTAATCCAGATCAGAAATAGCATTTGTAACACCCTAAAATGACTGAACTGCACCTCTCCACAAAATGACTTTTGGCCTTTATATTGTGTGTCTTATCTGAGAAAAAACGAATTACAGCGCTGCATATTTGGACCCATAATGAGAACAAAGAAGGTGTACTGAGTAGAAAGAAAAAAGCCCAGCCATATGTAATGCAAATAATAAAAGTCTCTAAAAACTCTGTCAATGAACTTTGTCTCTGAAGAGCTGCAGTGCATCGTGAAGCTGAAATGAAGCTCCAGCAAATTAAAAGTCTCTTTCAGTGCACATTTTTCTCCACAATATTCCAAAACATAAAAGATCATAGAAGAGTGTGGCCAAATGAGAGTGGTCTTGAATTAAAGGACACCAAAAGGAGATCAAAACAGACCATCCAAACCACTGGCAATTTGTACTTTTTTCTTTTCTCTCGATTTCACACAAAAAATTTCATGTTCAGCAATTGATGTCTGTTTAGTGCCCACATACTACTGATGTGAAGAGATGTGCCACTGTATGAGGGTTAAGGCTAGCTTGACACACAACTTAAATTTTATGAAAAATCGTATACATACATACATACATACATACATACATACACTTAAACTATTATTTGATTGAATGTACTTAGTGTAACCATCAGCAAGCTTTTGGCATAATTCTGACTGGATGTTGGCAGAATTTGTTCAGTCCACACATTTTCAATACAACCGAGGTTGCGGCTTTGGGAAGGCCATTTCAAAAATGATAATGTTAATAATCAATAATGATAATGTTAGCCTGCTTTATGCAATCTTCAGCCAGTTTTGATGTGTGTTTGGGACTATTGTCCTGTTGGAACACCATGTTGAACCATCTAGCTGTGGGTTTGAGGTGCTGTTGAAGAACTTCATTGTACCAGTGAATCAGCAGCAGCATACTCCTTCATCACTCATACTCCTTCATCTAAATGTGTATCCATCGCACTAAGCTTCTGTTTCCACATCCTATCTATTTTTGTCTGTTCTATGCATGTCTGAGGCCCAGCAAATGGCCTTTGATTTCCAGCGAATTTATTCTATTTTCATATGTTCAGTCAATAATACATTTTTTATTTATGTTGCACCTTTTAATAAACCCTAAGGCAGCTCTTCAGTTTATAGTTACAGCTTAATATGTGAAATTGGACCCTTTGGGATAATGAAACACCGTATTTAAACACTGCCAATTGAATCTATAGGAAGTACTATAGGAAGTTGTCTTTAGGTAAAATGCATTTCTTTGTATCAGCTCCATCAATACATCTGCACAGTTTTATTTATGTTGCAGCAGATGACATGAATGTGTGATGTGATGTGTGTTATTGTCATTATGTAAGGGGTGAGAAACCCCTCGCCCTGTTGTTCCCATCATGTTTGTTTATGGGGATATAATATGTGTAAATTTATGCAGTTGGTGTGGGTATGGCTCTCCACTGCAATCTGTTAATATATAACTCTGTGCTTTTCAACTCATCGTGCCCCTTGGTATTTTATCAGGAAGTGTCTGAAGCTGGTAAAGAGAGTTCTGAAGGTACTTTTTGAGTGCCATTGAACCATTTCTTAAGGTCAATGTCTCTAGAACTTTTGCTGTTGAAGAAATTCTTCAGGTGATGCAGGTAAAGCAGGCATGTCGACCCACTTAAACCCATCATGCAGCAGCAGCTTCTGAAGCCGGCACAGCTAAGCTGTTTGGATTTGCTCTAAATGTTTGAAGTTTGTAGGGCTTTTTGGCTGACAGCACAGCTCTCTAGTTTCAGCGGCCCAGCGTTTGGTCCGAAAAAGTCATAGGATAGGAAAAAAGGGAAGGATGTGTCACCTGAAATCGAATGAAGGGCTGGGCCCAGATGTAGGGAGCTCACTTTGAAGAGCATATCCAATACCGCATGAGGGTTTTAGAAGATGCGCAGCAAAGGGTAAAAATATCTATTTATACACACACACACACACACACACACACACACACACAGATTCAGTATATCTAAAACGAGTGACGGTCTGACTGGCGTCATATCGTGAATTGCTGGGGATTTTCACTAAATCGGACAAACCGTAATGACATTTAGGGAAAATGCCACTTCATGTTCCAGAGCATCTACATGCGGGCGTATGAAAGTGATTCGGCCTTATCACGCTCCGCATCTGAACCCGGCACCAGCCTCATTCTCTTTCATGGGTGCCGCGAGGTGCCTGCAGATTAATTGAAGCCATGTGTCCTCCCAGGGTGTGTTCTCACGATGGGAGCTTATCTGCTTTATTCTTTGATCTCCTGAGACTGACATGAATGTGTGTGTGTGTGTGTGTGTGTGTGTGTGTGTGTGTGTGTGTGTGTGTGTAATAGAAATGACAAGTAAGACAGGCAACATTGCTAATAGAGAAATCAGGGTTCGTGGTCAAATGTAAATTAAAATTTTAAACCTTTGTTTTCCAAGAAGGGGATTGAAGGAGCTGCTTTTCATTGGCTTGAAAGAAGAAGGCAGAATTATTTTGTTTGAAGGAACAAAAGAAAAGGTCACATGTCTTGTA
Organism: Denticeps clupeoides; assembly: GCF_900700375.1. NCBI lineage: Eukaryota > Metazoa > Chordata > Actinopteri > Clupeiformes > Denticipitidae > Denticeps > Denticeps clupeoides. The sequence goes on from NC_041708.1 coordinate 34,338,434, forward strand.
ACCATTTAAATGTTATTCCAGTGTTAAGCCAATCTGATGAATCCACTGAGTGACATTTTTTAAGCAGCTGCTCTTGCGTAAGGCTGAACGGAACATATTATTCCAGCTGACGTGGATCCACTTCAGTATATGTGAAGAACCCTTTCCACCTCCTCCTACCATCTCACTTCTTGGTTGGCATGGCAATGGTGCTAACAGCAGCTAACCTGCCTCACCCAGGGCCTGTTCAAATCAACTCCGCAATATGTGACATTTATATGTCACTTTGGCGAGTGTACATCATTGTATGCTGTGTGACCCATACAGGCACTGTGGTCTGATTGCCTTTTTTTCCGCTTTTATGGACTGAAGGGCTCGCACTCACCTCTGATTATCTCAGAGCCCTCATATTTGTAAGTGCCTACGGATGAGGCTCTCCAAAGGGTCAAGGTTGGCCCTAAAGTAAAAAACGAATCAGTTGATTTCCACGTATTGTTCTGGAATCTTGTTTCATGTATTCTTGCTATTCTCACAGATATGTGGAAAGAATATGAAGTATGCGTTTATGCTATATAGACACAGTGGCGGTGATAGTGGTTGGCCTAGCGGTTAAAGTAGACCCATAATCAGAAGGTTGCCGGTTCGAATCCCGAGACGCCAAGGTGCCACTTAGAAAAGTACCGTTTACACACACTGCTCCCCGGGCGCCTTTCATGACTGCCAACTGCTCACTAAGAATGATGGGTGGAAAAAAAGTGTTGCTTGCTCTCTTAATAATTAGTTGGAGGTGTGTTTTAGGAGTAATGGAATGGCTTGTTTCCCCACCTTTGAAAGATGTGATGAATCTAGCAAGAATTATGGTTTAATTTTGGATTAAATTGTGAAAATTCTGTTCTGTTATGGGATGCCAACTTGGGGTGATGATATTTCTCTCCTGCTAGATGTTCCATGGCTGACACTGTGTGCTATTACTGCAAAATTTAAAGTGTTTATTTAAAAGAAAAACCTAACCAGGAAGTGTCAGGCCACGCAAGGCAACAGAGCGGGGTGGCAGGGTGCTTAAAAATCGGAAATGCTCTGTTGATTCAGTTCCAACATCTGGTCCAACTTCAGTGCCTGATGTCACAGATGTTGTTCGGGGATAAATAGGCACCAATTCCCACACACACACTCCACCGTCTTGTGGAAAGCTTTCCCGGAAGAGTTGGAAGTTGTAATACTTCAGAGCGAACTCCATATTGATTCAGCACTATGTAAGACATGTGCATATAAGTTCGGTAATGTGAAGAGTTATAATATTCATAATATTCATGTCACGACCAGGGTGGAGTGAGGGAGGACGGATGCTGAAGGTTGAGAAAGAAAAATAATGAAAACCATTGCGTCTTGGCGCTGAACTGTTCTGACGGCTGCCACCGGCTTGTAGAGGCCCCAGCCCCTGACGGCTTCCGCCTGCCACCAGCAGTGTCCCCTCAGGGGACCGGGAGCTGTCCGTGGTTCACTGGGGAGAACAGGGAAGTCGGGAAAGGTGGAACACAAGACGCAAATACAGTACCACACACCAGTGTTCGTGTTGGTGGATGACTGTTCAGTTCCGGATCAGGCGGGTCTTTATAGGGGAACCATTAGCCTCAATCAACCACGCCTGATACCGGTTATCCTGAGGAGGGCGGAGAACATGCATCATGACACTCAGATCCTCCTACCCTTGTATTCTGGAGCGTGTCGTGGGGGGCCAAGCAAAATTTAAATGCTAAATTTCACGAAATGGACAGCCGGTTTTGCTATGCTTTACTCTCTGTCTGTGTGCGTGTGTGTGTGTGTGTGTGTGTGTGTGTGCGTATATATTCCAATCCTTCTGAAAATCACAATGCCACTAACAATTAATTATCAATCATCACAACTAGAAACGCATCACAGATAAACAATTACTGTGACTTTTTAGTCAATTTTTAATTAATCAACATGTAATTATTGCTTGTTTGGGTACTGTACATGGGTGCCACTGCATGCATCTCTTTGTGTTGCACAAAATACAGCAGAATGGTCAGAACCGTCGAACTGTCAGAAAAAGAGAATTAATTGAACTCTGCTCTATAGTCATTTTTCTTGTTTTTATTGTTAAGGAAAGGAGGCAAATGTCATCTTGCCGTCATACACAGTCAGGTAACTATTGGAACATCGACACAATTCTAATCCATTTGGCTCTATACACCAGCACAATGGATTTCAAATGAAATTAACAAGATGTGCTTTAATTGCACACATTCAGCTTTCATTTGCAGACTTCTTTTTCCAGACTTCATCCACAAGGCATGGAGAGGTTTTTGGACAAGCTTTTGCCTGCTGTCTTCTCAGGCAAGACACACGTCTATGCCTGTGAGACGAAGATAAGCAGACACCTATTAGCTTGGAGCTCACTGATAATAAATTGGGGACCTTCACACGTCGCTAAATGCATTAAAAAAATTACATGTTTATCATATTGTACCAAACAGTAGCCACACCCTGGGAATAAAAGGGCTTGTAGAAGGTTGATTTTGTGCTGTTTCTCCTGTACGTTCCTGCAGGTGTCTGCTGAATTTCTGTTTTTAGAACTTAAAAACAGGAGTGCATTAGCTCCCTCATACTTGACAGCACTGAACCACAGAAAAAGATGCTTGTGATGCTGCGTTTCCCCCCTCCCAAGGGACATGAAGTCTATAAGCAGTGTGATAAGTTTTAGAGAGACAGTGTAAACAGAGGCTGCTTTCTTTGCCTCTGGTGTGACCCGAAGCTGAATTAATTAACAGTGTGGAGGAAGTCGGCAGCTCACTGTGCTCTCCTTTGATAAACAGCTGAGCAAACGTTAAAAGTATCACCACGTCCGTCCTCCCTTTTACATCAATGCCCGCTCGGGCAGCGCCCGCTTCTTGTTCAGCTGTGTTGTCTTTATTGCAGAATCTGTGGGGAGAAAAGTACAGATTTCTTTGTTTAAAAAGCTCCCCCTTATCGGCATATTCAATTAAACCATTTCATGAAACTTAACAACAACATTAGTCAAGAACTTCCAGAATGTGTGGAATAATTCGTTGTGGCACATTTGTTATTCTTTCATCAATTTTTATTAAAATTACGACAAACCATTTTAATTCCACCCTTCCATGGCACGTTTACTGTCAAACCCCCTCATATTGTTTTTTTTTTTTATTCTTCAAATACCACGTCCTTAGTCATTTTCATTCAATTTCATCACAATGCCTTTCTATGGAATAGACAGCACAATGACTACAAATTTGGCATTTTTCAAGATGGATTTAGCGTGCATGGACACCTTCACATGAAGATGTATTGCACAGAAATGGATAAACACTCATCACTTAGCCATTTATTATTTGTTGGGTTTGCAAAATAATCTTACTGTAAATGTTACTGTTTGAAACTGCTGACACAGCCTGACAAAGACCAACAAATGTGCAAAAACCAGATGCCTTGAGTGCTATAATAGAATTGTTGGAAGGAATTTCTTTATACATTCCATCCAATTTATCTGGGATTAATTATTGTATTTTAATTTTAGTTTGCCCTTTTGACAGAGGGGTAACTCTAGTTCATGTATGCTCCATGTGATTAATGAACACTGTGCCCTATTAACAAATCATTAATTCTAAGAAAAACATATGTGCTTGAAAATCTAGCCTTTTGGGGCATTTTTAGGCATTATTAGGTATTTGCTAGCAATAAAGTTTGTTATGTTTCAAGGTAGATCACAAACTTGCTTGTCTTTCTTTAGGCAAGTACGCCATGCGGGACTTGGTGCACCGTTTACCGGGGGGAAACAGCAGCAGCAGCGGTGGCGGCACCGGAAGCAGCAGCACCGGCAAAACCATGTCTGATGACACTGTGACTGCCATCTGCTGCGCCCTGCACGAGGTCATCACCAAGAACATGGAGAACGCTAAAGCCTTACGTGATGCCGGTGGCATTGAGAAGCTCATCGGCATCGCCCGCAGCAAAGGAGACAAGTAGGTGGACCTTGCTGGGATTTCCTTATCACCTCCTGGTAGCTCAAGCTGACCAGATGAAGGGCAGTCTCATCACAGGGCAAAATGTGTGACACTATGGTGCAGCATGTGCAAAGAATGTGTAGAAAAGAAGGGTGGCCCTTCCAAATGTGGGGAGTTATAGGCATTACAGGAGGGTTTTGTGTAATTGGGAGAACTTATATTATATAATTTATACTGTATGTTCAGTTATACTTTTAACAAAAACTAAAGCAAACAAGCAAATGATGAAAAAGGCCCTTCACTTGGAGGGAATGCCCTCTCACCCACACCAAGTTGATGGTGACCCCCCAAAGCCCAACCTTCCCCCCACCCAAATGGCATATGTTTAATCTGGTATGAAGTAATTGCTGAAGCCAAAAATATACACTTTAACATACATTTGAATATTTAACCATATAAAGCATAACATGTCACACACATTCAAGTAAGATGCGATGGCATTTACATTTACATTTACAGCATTTATCAGACGCCCTTATCCAGAGCGACTTACAATCAGTGATTACAGGGACAGTCCCCCTGGAGCAACTTAAGGTTAAGTGTCTTGCTCAGGGACACAATGGTAGTAAGTGGGATTTGAACCTGGGTCTTCTGGTTCATATGCGAGTGTGTACTACCATCCATATTATATCATCAAATGATCATTTATGAAGTCACGGGTGCGAGTGGGGATTTTTCTCAAACAGGTTGAAATAGAATAGAAGTCCACTCATACAACTTCCCATCATCCACCCTGTCATCCCCCGACCCACCACTCGCAGTGGGGCCGATGCTTGCAGTGGTGTTGATGCCTGGCAACTGGGGATGTCACCGACAGGGATTCTCAGCATTTTTTAGCCAGCATGACAGCAAGTGACGAATAGGTGCATGGTGTCTTCGACCATGATGAACAGTGCCAGGTGCACTGACACACCGCAGATCAAAGTGACACAGCGCAAGAAATCGTCCGGCTGTCCATCACCCAGTCACCACCACCACAGTGGCATCACACCGGGGGCGAATCTTCACACGTTATACGTGTGAGGTTATGAGGGGGACAGTGCTGATCCTCTACTGCTCACTAAAGGTGATGGGTTAAGTGCAGAGGACACATTTCATTGTGTCACCATGTGATTTACTACAGTGCATCACAATGACGATCATCTTTTTTATTTTATGAAACCTTGCAGCTATTATTAGAATTTGCTACACTTACTTTCACATGCAAAATATTTATTTTAGACATTTTGATAATGTGAAGGAATTCTGTATAAAGAGTGCATGAAATGCATCCCAATCAGGAATGACACTGTTCCCCAGAAATGTTCTTTAATTTTCATCAATGTTTAATGAATTATTGAAAATGTTATATAGAGAATTGATTGAATTAGACAGACACTTGTTCCATTATTATGTCTAAGAATCTTTTTTAATTAAATTGCTTCTCTTTTTTCCCCTTTTCCTCCCAAATGTACTGATGGAACAGATGTCATTTTTGGGGGGCTGTTATGTTATGAGAAATCATTAAACAGAAGCAAATTAAATTTCTTCCATAGCTGCCATGGCTTCTTATCACAGTTCTCAGAGATCCTCTTTTAAATACTGTTTAAATACTGTTTTTGTTATATAATTTGATTGTTTTTGTCATTGTGATACACACCTTGGTAAAGGTGGCCTCAGTGGCCAAGCCATGTTACCACAAACAGATTAAAAAAACACATGCCATGCAGTTATCTATAATATCATGTATTCAGTGCTGGCCAGTAACAAAATTAATGGAACTCCTTACTGTATTTAAGTAGCTTATTTCTGTATCTTCAATATTTCCAGTTACTCGCCTACATTTCAGTGTCATTTTTTTTGTCTTCATAACCTCATGTGAAAATATATAGAGTTCCAGATTTTGTGGGGAATTACATGACTAAAACCTAGGAGTATAAACAAATGTGCAGCTGTTAGTGGCACGTATCTTACTTCTGCATTTCAAAACTAGATTTTAACCAATTAAATCTGATTTGGCCATTTTATTTTCATGCAGAGAAATGCAAAAAAGTAAATATCTTTTTTTCTCTGATAATTATTTTTTTTAATATAAGTTACATCTTGAGACCAACTGAAACTTGGACGTCAAATCCTGCTATTTCATAGCAACTTGGTTCTAATATAGAAAATGTTTTAGATTTCAGTGTTTTTATTTATTTATTTATTTATTTATTTATTCATGCTCAAATATTTTATTAGACATCAGTTTCAGAGTAATTAAGGACATTCTATTAAAAGATGTGTCAAGGCAAAGGCAAACAGTATACAGTAAAGGACTTTTGCTTAAATGGGAGTAATATTTTACCTTGAGTGAGTAAATTGTCCACTAATACATGTATTACATTTTGTGAAAAGTGCCATTTTAAATTTATGTAATTTATTTCTTAAAAGGTAAACCTTCAACCCATCAGCCCATATCAGGTGCTCATTGTGTAAATTAACAGCATTTTCAGTTCATTTCTTATTGGGAATAATTTAAGAGAAAATCTAAGTCAATTATGAAAACAAATTACCTCCTTTGTCTTAATGCGTTGTTTACTTAAAATGCACTGTAATTCTTCCAAGATGAAAATTTGTCTCTTTGTTTCTCTCCCTTTTTTTTTTTTAATTAATTTGTCCTCCGCCCTTGTATCTCAGGCACTCGCCCAAGGTGGTGAAAGCAGCATCTCAGGTCCTGAGCAGCATGTGGCAGTACAGAGACCTGCGAAGCCTCTACAAGAAGGTGAGAGTGGTGCCCACCCACCACATACCCCACACATAGTGCTGACACGTGGGTGACGTTCCTCTGCTGCCCTGCATTCAGGACGTTTTTAGCTTTTAATTTTTTTTGTCAGTGAATGACGTGTGAACCGTGACAGAAATGCCCAAATCTGGGCTTTGTTGTAGCGGCACAATGGTGAAAGTAAAGGCCTTTTGAAAGATAACTCCGGAATATTTGCAGAAAACGTCCAGTCAATAAGCGTTTGCTGTGCCCAGTGCACTTTCTATTATGCGACTCTATTCAGCCTCCCCGTTCTCGCTCTCTAAAGGATTATGCAGACAAACTATTTGCTGAAAGGATGGCCTTCACTGGCACGCCACTCGCCAGCATCAGCGTCATTACCTCTTACTGAAGCCCTAATCCTGAAAGCAAACACGCTTGAGGCGAGCAGACTTCAGATATGAACTGCGAAGCGCTGGAAACACGGCGCAGTCTGTCGCTTTAATTACCAACATATTCGGATATTTGCACATTGGACCGGTGACTCCCCACGGCAAGGGAGACTTCTGTATGACTCATTTCGTCAGCCCACGGACATACGAGTTTGTACTAGATTTTGGTCTTGCAGGATATTTGCACTGGACTTTGGTCTTGCGGGACTAAAACGCCCAAACTGCCCTTTTTCCCCTCACTTGAAATGCATGATGTGAAAATGCAGCAGACTAACTAACTAAGCTCTCCTAAAAACTCTCTCCTGGCTGGAGCCTCTGCAGTCACCATAAAATCACTCCAGATGGTCCAAAATGTGGCAGCCCGCCTCATCTTCAATCAGCCGAAACACACCCATGCCACGCCTCTTCTCACCTCTCCACTGGCTCCCGGTAGCTGCTCGCATTGAGTTCAAGTCCTTGATGCTGCCTACAGGGCTGTAAATGGAAGTACACCCTCTTACATCAATACACTACTAGCTAGCTACACTCCTGCACGCCCTCTCAGATCTGCAAATGAAATAAGACTAACATGTCTAACATGTACACACACTGCACAAAATAATTTTTTTTTAAAATCGTCTCAACAACTCCCGAGCATGTTCTTTTCCTGACAAGTTAGGCCTTATCAGGGCTCTTAGTTTTGTAACTCAAAATCTATAGAAACCGAATGAGAATTGCTGGTGTCTTCCTCTTGTAAGTCGCTTTGGATAAAAGCATCTGCCAAGCAAAGTAATGTAAAGTAAAAAGGCTATCACAGAGATGTGCTTTGACCCCACACCACCAAGGTCAGGGATCAAGCAGGGATCAATGTCCTTTTGTAACATCCCTTGTATTTTAGAAGATATCGTTAGAAGATGTAAGAATCCTTTCAATAAAATACGTTTTGAAAATGTTTACATTGCCAGTCTTCCCACTGCTTTAAAAGCTGCCTGTCAGCTCTGTTGTTAAGCTGAGGTTGGAGTGCAGAGGCTGGTATGTGCCTTTCACCTACCATTTGGGAAATTAACAAAATCAGGGAATTAAGAAAAACACCTTGGCAAGATGACATTACAAGTAAATAATGTATGAAATGACCTTTATCTGGAGACTCTGGAGATTATCTTACAGCTGGACACATTTCTGTGGACTGGTAGGGTGCATTCTTTGTGTCATTAAATTGGTAAGAGATATCTGAAAATGACTGGGCATCATCACCAGGGAAGTTTTGCTCCAGGCCACTAATTCCTGGTTATTTTACTGCTGGATATCATATGGATATGTATATCATATTCACTCACTTGGTGCTCCCACCATAAGTGTTGAGTTGGTTTCCTCGTATACTCATACCATACTGATACTCTTCAATCATTCACTCGTGCACTGTGGATGAAGCACCATTAACCAAAAAGCAGGATTGCCAATTTATCACTTAAACTTCACCTAAAACATGGCAATGAAATGCACTACAAATGGATTTCCCCACCCATTTATTCACATTTAAAAATTTTGGCCTTTTTTTCATTTTACTGTTGAGACCATTTTTCCACATGGAATTCACACACAGCAGTTTTACAGGCCTGACTGGCACATGGGAGTGGGGTGGCATGATGTTGCCACAACACTACCATCTGCACCACTGAGAGGTCAGAGCACCAGCGTCCTCGCAGAGTGTTTTATGAGCCCCTCTGTATCGATTCCTCTCCCGTCTCAGCGGTCACGGCTGATGCCTTCTGAGCTCACAGCCACTGGCCTTTCAAAACTCTGCAAATGCCACCAGGGATGGCATTAAGCAAAGCTGCTGAGATACAGATTGCTATTATTAACATTTTCACAGCCCCTGCGCTTCATTTCATCATGTGGTAATGACTGGCTCTGCCAGGACCAAACGTGCGCTCTCGCTGTCTGCTGGTTCAGGCGTTGATTGGAGGAAGTTGTCACCTGAGGCGCCGTGTTTGTCGGGGCAGGCAGGGGACATTGGGCGTGACCACGGATGTCACAACGACTGACATTTTCTTCTGTCACATTTTTTTTCATGTGTCTGACAACCCTGCTGTACATTTTTTGTCTTTTTATTATATTAATGTTGCATCAAGAAACAAGAATCTACCTTCTTTAGCTTCTTTATTTTTTACAAGGCCATGTTACAAGGTAAATAAAATGCATCACGGCTGTCAGAGCTCATCCGGAGGGATTGGGCACTTGACGGGGACTCACACAGGGCAGGATGCCAGCCCACCGCAGGCCCATGTGGCCCATAAATAATAATTATATAGCATACAGTATAGAGCCCGACAGAATCCAACCTGACAAGTACAGCTTTTTAAAATCCCGGTTTTCTTTTCACGAACCAGGAGCGCAAGACTAAGAAGGAACGAAATGTGCAGGGAAACGAGCAGGTTCTGAAACCTCTATTTCACCTTCTCAGCATCCAGTTTCACGTCTCTCTCATGATAATTCAAATGCAAGCAAGGGTGGCCAAGAATTGTAAATCAAATTAACATTACATTAATACATTTTTACTAATTTAATAAAACAAATTTACAATATGCGAAACACTTTAACCAATCACTTTCACGTAAGGGGAGAGGAAGGCACAGTAGACCAGTGATGCAGTAATTATCATGCTGCATATCGAATGGGGCAGCAGTGGCTAAAAGGGTGAGAGGGTTAAGGAGACCCCCTGAGGGGAGCCAAACACTGGCCACAGATCCCGAGTTTGAACAGAAGGAGCTGATCTTCACATTGCATGCCGGCCTTCCAGCATCTCCATCCATCCAGGGAGGAGGGGTCTTCCAGATCTGAGCTGCCATCCAAGCTGGAGAACCATCCACTTCCTCTAGAGAAACAGTTGAGGAATAATGAGTGCCAAACTGCAGTTATCTTTCCAGTTTGCTCAAAAACAGGGAACTGTGTGTGTGTGTGTGTGTGTGTATGTGTCTGAACAGATGCTGCAAGGCCTTCACAGAATCACGGCCGCATTCGTGCCTAATTTAGCGTCGGATTTGTGTGAGAATTGTAGCCTTATCTTGCAATGGCAATTAAGCCCATTTCCTCATGTGTAACATATGCCACAGCATGTTAAATTCAGGCCGTGTGGAGGGTGAGTAGATCTGGGTAGTGTGGTAGAACACATTGTCTCAAACCATCACATTAGTCTTTAGTTCTATACTGTGTGTTGGACGAGTTGCTTTAATATGTCCTTCGAAGTCCATCAGTCACTGGCGCATTAGTGGCGCGAATGAGGACAGTGAAAAGGATTAGGAGATAAAAGAAAATGTTGCAATTAGAGGACGTAATCGCATTGAAACTCACTCTTGCTTGAAAGCTGTGTCTTCAAGTGGGTGGGTTCACCAGCATGCATCTCCACATCAAAGAAAGACGTCAACCATGAGACTGCCTTTGTTATAGTGGGTCTGTGTTATTGTCTTTGGAGAGAAATATGTTGTGTACTCTTCACACCCTGCTCACAGCTCCAAAAAAAAAAAATCTTTAAAAAACGAAATGAAGCCGAAAGAAAATGGACGTGACAAACATTCCTTATGGCTAGGCCTTCAGCGCTATTCACAAGTAGCAGTCATTCACCGTTTTGTGGCTTTCTGTTCACTGCATGACCTTGCTTGAAATACCTGTCCAACATCGTTATTTGCAACAGGCACAATGGTTGCACAGCAACCATAGTCTCTCTTTGCCATCGGAGCTTTTCAAATAGCAGGGGGAAGGTGTGAATGTGGGAAAACGTTGAACTTCAAAGTGTCAGAGTCCCGGACTTCAGACTATTGTACCCTTTTTATAACTGTGTGTCATAGTACAAGAGCATTTCTTGGGAATGTTGGGTGATTCTTTATTATGCTAGTCAGCTGTTACGGTTAAGATTACTATGTGTTCACTGATTTGAAGATGATCTCATTTATTTTCTGTGGTCAGCAGGTTAAGGTTAAAGTCAATGCAGCCTTATACATTTCATCCTTCATATTGTTGTCATGATTAGCGATGTGGTAGAAGTGCAAGACACAAAAACAGAACACAAATGGCCATATCCACATTATCATCCACACAATCCACTCATTAATTGTAGAATGAATTAGCCATATGAATAACATGGATTACATTATAGATATCGGGGATTAGGTAGTAAATGTTTTGATGTTTTAGTGTTTGGTAGCCATAGTTGAAGGTCACTGAGCCCTTAGAGTGGCTTGGGGAAGTATTTAGACCCCCTTAAATTTCTCACTCTTTGCAGCCATTTGCTAAAATCGTTTAAGTTAATATTTTTCCTCATTAATGTACATGCAGCACCCCACATTGACAGAAAATCACTGAATTGTTGACATTTTTGCAGATTTATTAACAAAGAAAAATCACATGGTCCTAAGTATTCAGACCCTACTCTATGATATATTGATATATATGATAACTCAGGTGCTATCCATTTCTACGCCTTCATTTGAGTTTAGTTGTGTTTGATTAGAAAGCCACACCCCTGGCTATATAAGACCTTCCAGCTCACAATGCTTGTCAGAGCAATGAGAATTATGAGGTCAAAGGAACTGCCTGAAGAGCTCGGAGACAGAATTGTGGCAAGGCACAGATCTGGCCAAGGTTCCAAAAGAATTTCCACTGCACTTAAGGTTCCTATGGGCAGATTGGCCTCCATAATACTTAAATGGACGATCCAAAGATCCAAAGATCACTGTCACTGAATAAGATTCTCTGGTCTGATGAGACCAAGATAGAATGTTTTGGCCTTAATTCTAAGCGGTATGTGTGGAGGGCAGCTGTGGGGTGGTTGCAATGACTGGTTGCAATTGAGGGAAAGATAATTATGGCCAAGTACACAGATATCCTGGACTAAAACCTTCTCCAGAGAGCTCAGGACCTCAGACTGGGCAGAAGGTTTACCTTCCAACAGACAATGACCCTAAGCACACAGCTAAAATAATGAAGGAGTGGCTTAGCAACAACTCAGTGACTGTTCTTCAATGTCCCAGCCAGAGCCCTGACTTCAACCCAATTAAGCATCTCTGGGGAGATCTAAAAATGGCTGTCTTTGTTAATACATATGCAACAGTTCTGTGTTTTTCTGTCAGGATGTGCTATGTGTACATTAATGAGGAAATGGCTGCAATATAACAAAGAGTGAAAAATCTTAAGAGGGTGTGAATACTTTCGGTACCCACTGTATATTAACACAATGAGCAATATTTTCAAAGGGCTACAATAGAATCAGCACAGAGAGTTCAGGAGGTAACATCAAGTGAGATTCAGGAGTACAAGAAATATACAGATACAAACAAGATAGAACTGCTTGCTAGATCTGTATCTTGGAGAGGAGCAACTAACTACCCACCCAATCCTATTGTTTAAGTGTCAATATATCTGAAAGCCAGAATGCAAATGTTTTAATAAGCACAACCACGCCTGAAACCAAACAACACATGCAGAGATATTACAAGAGCTTTCCAGAATGTGGTTGGCAGCTAATGAGCAGTGAACAATTCAATCCTGTCATACATTTTCACAAACCCCATGAATCAAATTAACAATTTTGGTGGTCAGAGATCAAGGTCAGTGAATGGTTACCTAATTGGGTTTTGCAGAGTGATATAACCTTGTGTCTGTATTTCTGTGCACTTTGAAATGTGGGTCCTTTTTTTCCCGTGTCGAGCCCTTGTGGGTGATTAACCACACAAAAACAAATATCGCTGCTGAAAGGTCACCTCCTATGTCTTCAGGCTATGCCTCCACCCTGAGAACTAAGCAAAAGTTTTGCCCCCCGGTCTCTGCTGAGTCATGGTCTCTTGTTTTTAATGGGAATGATCAGGGTGCAGAACGTAGCGCTGTTCCACTGCTGTGTGTTCAAACCATAGGTAAATCATGGCCTAGCGTCTGCACTAATTCCGTCGAGGCCTTAATTAGGCTGCTTCCGATGGATTCCAAAAATCTAACTAAACACCTTATCTGCTGCTGCGAGGGAGTTTCGCTTTTTTTGGTGGCAAAGCGGGTGACATTGGCCGGGCTGAGGCGGTGAAATATGACCCGTCCTAGGCGGGTGAGCAATGTCAGCACTCTGGCCCACGGAGGGCCAATTGATTCATGGGAGAAGGCTGGGGGGGGACTCATCGTATCTGGGATCAGCTTTTCCGTCCCACCCTCATTAGACGAACTTGGACATCCAGCCCATGGTGGGCCTTGACAGCAGGATGGAGAGCTCTGTCACGCACTGATCGACTGGTATGGTGACTGAAACGTGGACGTGACTGCAGCCCCCCCCCTCTTTGTTTTCTCATTTGAACCCTTCAGTGAGTCTTAAAGAGTGAGCAAATCCCAGCAATAGTTTGGTGAGGGACACTTTGACAAAGTAAAAAAAGTGCTCGGAATTGCAGAGCCTCGCTGTAGATATGTTAACATACGGCGCCTGCTGCATTAAAATGTCTTTACTTGTATGTGTTTTGTCCATAGGATGGCTACGCACAGTATCATTTTGTGGGGTCTGCATCCACAATAGAACGGGACAGACAAAGACCTTACTCGTCCTCCCGCACCCCCTCCATCTCGCCGGTCCGGACCTCCCCGAACAATCGATCTGGTGAGTCCACGCCTCCCCCGGAAACAGCACTGACCTCAGCATTTAATCGCCTGCCGCTGGCCGTGGTCCCGGAGGCCTTGAGAACAACACACTGCCATGCATGTCAGTGGTCCCAATTACACTGAGGTGGGATCCCAAACTGAGCTCCCAGTAGACGTGCAGTCATTCTATAGGCATCGCAGTCCCTTCATAGTTTTATCAAACCTTTATCAAAACAAATTCATCTTGCGCAAAACATGGACGTTTATCGTATTACCATAATATCAATATTAATCGATTATTGTAATATGGCAATTTCAATTTGGTCTTATTAAAGCAATTCCTCAATCAAAAAGCAATCCCCTCAGGAAATTTAGGGTTGCTTTAAGCTTGTGAGGTAATGCAAACATCTACCACTGCTTTTAAACTTTTCTGGGGGTGGAGGGGATGTTGTTCGAATAACTAAACTTATTTCTACTGGTAGTTGGATGTAGATTCTGGTATAAGTAATACTGTCTTAGTCTACATATTTTTAGAAACTGCATCAATATACACCAGTACATCAACCAGTTCAAAAACCTTTTTGTGCAGTGGTTGGCCTAGTGGGTAAGGAAACGGACACGTAATCCAAAGGTTGATGGTTCAAATCGCGAACTGCCACGGTGCCACTGAGCAAAGCACGGTCCCCACACACTGCTCCCCGGGTGAAGGGTTAAAAGCGTGCTGTGCTGTGTTTCTCAATGACAATCACTTCACTTTCACTTCAGGTCTAACAAACACAACTGACCTCTTCCATAGGATTTATTTGGATTTAATATGGTTTCGATGAGGCTAATGAACTTGCTCTTTCTTTTTGCATGTATCACCTGATGTTTCCACCAGACCTATCAGCCTGACAAGTCATTATAAATCATGGTGCATTTAACTGATTTGGATCCTGCTGGCTGCTGCCCATGATGCGTTTTTATTCGGGACTTAGCACCACCAATGAACCATTAAACTGCCTTTTTTTTCCTGAAGTCAGCTTTTGCGAGTCCTTTCATGGGGTTTCCTGCACTCTGTAGCACAAAGCTGAACTTGTGGCACTTTAAGTGGAAGTCTGCTCCCCCTGAAGGGCATCATTTGTTAGGGCGGTACAAACGACCATCTGAAAATGCGTGTGTGCAGCCGAGCCAGGCTAGCATTTAGCTAATGATAACATTTGATGCAATCAAGATCATTTTTCTTGATTCAAGGGATTCGCCAGAGCGAGTTCCACACCCTTCAAGCCGCATCTGATCCGTCCGGGTGGGAGGTGTGTGAGATGCAGAGATCACAGGAAGGGGCCTGTACTCTGTGTCATGGAGCGGCGCTAAGATACACTCAAGGCCTAGGGCGATACGGCTCATGGAAACTGACGCCATCACCTAATTCAATAACATGTGGCAGGGCTGTAATTATTCAGCGACCCCCGGCCTTGTTGTTGCTGCTGGAGAGGAGATGCCAGGACCAAGCTGCTGACTCGCAGTTCCTTGTTTCTGTGCATCTCTCTTATAATCCTGACCCATGGCTCCTCCCACAACTCATTAATTAAAACTCTACATCCAGAAAGTGTTATGATTATGCTGCCTGTAGCTCATACAGCTTCTTGCTGTTTTTGGCCTCGTCATCCATACTAATTTGTCTTTGATGGACCACAGTGAAGTATAATGACTTTGTATAATGTTGATCCTCTCAGCTATGAATTGCTCTTTAGGTCAAATTAAAAAGTAATTGTCTTTCATGTCTGTTTTTTGGTTCTTTTTTTAATGAATTTCTAAGACATATACTAGTGCCTACAGAAAACCAACACCTCCTCCACCTAGCCTGTCCGTGGTGTGATCAGTCTGAAAAGGTCTCCTGTCATCTCTGAAGGTTTTCAGGTCACACAATGTTCTTCAAAGGACTTCTAAAGATTGTCTTGTCCTTCCTGTCTCCTGATGTTGGTTTTCCATAATTTACAAAAAAATGTGCCACATAAATACCCGGTGGGCTTCCATACATCCTTCAAATAAATTTTTTTAGGGTCTGCTCTTTAAATCTTGGAGTGTAGGACACTGGGATGTGGTGGTGGCAGCGTTGCCATAGCAGCGTCTCCATGGCTTCCAGTTGCCAGGCTCTCTGCACACGGGAGCCTGTACAGCACGGGGGGGCATAAGAGCAATGCAAGTGGTGAGCCAGCAGTTAGCCCGCTAAAGTGAAAGCACTCCAGTGAGCCGTAGCTGCTATATGGAGCTCCTCTAACCAGCGCTAATGCCAGTCCTAAGTGGGGGACTCATTACCCAATGTGAGCTCAGACAGAGTTACTGGGCCCTCAAGCAGCGGCAGTAAAACACCGCCACGTGAAGAGTCGGGCCCTTTAAAGTGCAGTTGATGGGCCTAACTGCTCAGCCCTGCAGTGCACGGGGAACCATAAATAGACCAGGAGGCCCTCCGAACGCCACTTCGCTCTGTTTTCCTCAGCGTCGGCCGTCTCCTGTTCCACCCATTTCATGGACGGGTCTAATTCATCTTGTCGAAACGTTTTCCCAGCGGTTAATTTTAAATTTAATACACATTACCTTCATTTACAGCTGAAGGTGTTAATTCGCTACCTTATTGGCACTGTGGTGACAAATGACAATTTCCTACAAATCAATATTGAAATATTTTCAAAAATGTAACTAGTCATTTGATGGGCAGTCCCTTTTTTCAGCGTGATGGGTGATGTAAGTCTCAGGTGTTCTCCCGAGCTTCTAGCCACACCAGCACACTAATTACTAATCGGTTTATTTGCTCTGCAGCCACAGACATTAACGTTGCATCTGCTGATTTATTCTGTCCAGATGGCATGAGCATGGGGAGACAAAACAGCCATTTTCTCCCTGCGTTTTGTGGCCATCACTAGGCAAAGTATGGAATATATATCTCTCTCCCTCACACACACACACACAAATAGCGTTTCAACAGAGAGCATGTGACAGGATGACTCTTTCATTCGTGCCACTAGTATAGTAAAATGTTAAATCTTGAGACAAAATCCATATGGTTTTAAAGTCCCTTACGAGGAAATGGACTTAAGTTTGCATTTTTTTCAACTGGGAGTTAAATATGGGATTTAAACGGCTTCTCTGAAATGTCATTTTTCTTGTTTCTGGGAAGTGAACCCCTTGAGAAATGAGGACATGTGCAATGAAATCTCATAGTCAGGACTATCAGTTGCACCCTGGTCAACCGTGTGCATGTGGATACACTGTACCTTAAAGAAAGTTGTAGGGCATGGCAAACAATTACAACATCAGGAAAATAAGTGTTTTAAAAGTCCATTCCAGGCTGTCATTGTAAATATTAATTATTACATTTTGATTCAGGCTCTTGTGTATTTTAATGAAAAATTTTTTTGACGTTTTAAATATATTTTTATAATTCATTTGGGCCTGTCAGTATGACAGACTATTTACTATTGTACTGGGAGCAGGTTTTCTGCCACCTGTGGGTAGCTGTTGAAGATAGTGACTCAGGAGTCAATGCGAGGTCAAAGGCCTTGCCAAGATACACAATTTGACATATTGGTTGCTTCGGTAGGTCCTATGGGTCGCCCACAAATCGGGACCAAATTTTGAAAAGTTGTAATTTTTTTTTGTTTTAGGATTTGCAATAACACGGTTGAGCACACATACCAATCTTTTATGCCATGTTGTAGGGCTTTCCTTTCTTCGTGTTTTGACATATGCCTGAATTCCAAAAAACGTTTCCAGAACACCTTTATTATTCTAGTCTGAAAACTGACTTTTTGATGCCAGACTGTTAGACGTAGAAGGATAAATCTAAAGTTGACCCATAGGTCTGGTCAAGATTTTGATCTCACCTCCAATAGACTTTATCCATTGAATCCAATTTATTTTGGTTCTGATTATGGTCCTTTATCCGGCTAGAACACAGTTTAACCAAATCCCACCAAATGTTGCTTTGTTGGTCACTTGAACATGACTATGGGGTTATTTTGAACCCATGCTTGTTTCTCCAGTTGTTTTGACCCCATTTTAGCATTTGCCCCATTGAACTTGCATGAACCCTTTAAACCACCTACATAATCATTTCCAACACTGTCCTACAACACAATCACAAACTGGCCACTTTATCAGGACACCTGCTCCTTTATTAGGACCACCTGGTCCTGCTCCCACTATATTAAGACCTCCTGGTCTTTTGGTCTTAGGAATGCCTCATGCTGTGACCAATGTCCCACTTTATGGGAGAAAGACCCATTCCTGCTGAAAATGCCCAGACAGGCTCATGAAATTTTCTCTGAAATTTTGGTGTATAGTTTAATATTAATATTGTATTTTTATATTGATGATTATGACTGATGGCTCATGAAAATCAGAGAACCGCTATCAAATATTATTAATTTTACCTAAAAAAAATCCAGAAATGAAACATTTTTTTTTATTCTATCTGCATTGCTAGACTCAATACCTGGACTGAAGGGTGAACTTTTTTAATTAATTTACAAAAACAAATTATGTTTCAGTATATTAAAATTTTTGCTATGCATTGGTACATTTTGTAATGCATGTATACAATAATTTATGATGACTAATTGTCATGGCCAGTTTGTTGGACCTCATCATAAAATGATGTGAGCCACAAACCACAGACTGACGATCTAAAGGAAAGTTCAAGTAAAGAATAGTCTTATATTAACTACAGTAAGACAGTAGAAGTCTGACAAAATATCAAGCATGAAAAGGGTTTATGAAAAGGGGCGCATCAATGAGTGCAAGACGATTCCCAGACTGGGCTAAGATAAACTGTTCCTACAATGAACTCCCAATTGATCTTGGCTGACACACTCCAACAGGCAATTCACAGGCTCTACATGGCCTGAGGGGGGCGCAGGGGGGTGTAACACTAATGCTGTCACGCTGGTGATCTTGAATGATGACTGGACATGGCGATGAAGAAGGACGCGTATGCACTACGTCACGAAATTGGGGTTTAATATATGATGAACAGGACAGGGAAGACATCCAGTAACAAGTACCAGGGGCAGTGGTGGCCTTAGCGGTTAAGGAAGTGACCCCCGTAATTCGAATCGCTGGCCACTGAGGTGCCACTGAGCAAAAGCCCCATCCCCGCACACTGCTCCCCCGGCTGCCCACTGCTCACCAAGGGTGATGGTTAAAAGCAGAGGACACATACACTGTGCTGCATTGTATAACAATGACCCGACAGTGAATAGACACAAACAGACCAGCTTTATACAATCTTACACAGGTGAACACAATCAAGAAACATTACACAGGACGAACATGAAATCCCGGACCCAGAGTAAATCCTTCTGGACCGGATGATGATAAATGCTTAATTTCTGGATGCAGATATGTTTTTTTTTTTTTAATCTAATTTAAAGTTGAAGCTCAACAAAATGATCAGACAAGGTATTTTTTTACTGTTTTTCTGGTTTCTGAGTTGTCACAGTCCCAGGCACAAGTAGCTTTCACAATATATTCACAATCTCTCTATTGCTGTCAATGCATTAGTCCATGAATTAGTTATAGCAATAAACAAATAAACCACCTGAAATATTATTACATTACAAAAACAGAGGTGCAGAGATGTATAGTACATATGTACTTATTAGTAAAATATTATGTGATGTCCAATTAAGATTAATAACTTAGTTAAACATTTGTATTCATACTGTATAGATATACATTATGAGGGCAGTGGTGGCCTACAGGTTAAGGAAGCGGCCCTGTAATCAGAAGGTTGCCAGTTCGAATCCCGATCCGCCTGTCATGGCTTCCCACTGTTCACTCAGGGTGATGGGTTAAATGCAGAGGACAAATTTCACTGTGTGCACCGTGTGCTGTGCTGTGTATCACATGTGACAATCACTTCACTTTACTTTACTTATTTGTATGTCATAGCAAGATTTAGGCATCTCAAATGTACGTTTTGGTCTTATTTTTCATTTGGCACCCCTATGAAACACCTATGTAATTTAATGTGACATTTAGTAAAACTAAAGTATTTATGTATTTATGTATGTATGTATGTATGTATTTGTTTACTTGATGTAAATATGGGGACAACTGTCCTGGTCAAACAGTCACCCTGGAGGCACTCAGGGTTAAGTGACACAATGGTAGTAACCTGTGCCTTTGTGACCTTCTACCACCCACGTAATTCGATTTTATTGCTATAGTAGATTCACATTACTTATAAACAGTGTGAATCCCATGAAACCAGACAGGAAGAGGAAAGTGCTCATGCAGATTTAATCTTATTATCATATTGTGTGTGTTCCTGAACAAGGCTGTGAGTATGAGCTGAATGTTTATTCCCGTGTGCAAGGAGGTCAGGAAAGTGTGTGTTTACCCAATGAGCAGTGTGACTGTGTCTGTTTGTGAGGGGCAGAGAGTGAGAAAAACAGCCAGGCCAGAGGAACAGCTCGGTCTCTAATGCAGGTGTGCCTGTAATGGCCAAAGACAGATCTGAAGTCCCGCCAGGGGGGCAGAGGCCTGGTGAGAGCAGAGCCAACAGGGCCCCGGAGCACCACTGTGCTCTGCGCTGATACAGCCCTGTCCAGGTCTCTGGGCTAAACGGGGGTCCTGTGTTTGGCGGTGGAGATGGCTGAAGGAGAAGCTGCACTGATTTGGGCAGTTGTGTGACTGGCGCAGCATCCTCTCCCGCTGCCAATTCGGTGCTTGCCATGTCCAGTTAGCTTTGCTACTCTCTGCTGGGGGAAATCAACTTGGTACAGATTGTGCTGAAATGACTAGCAGATCATGTAAGCTTCACCCAGGACACTAGAGCTAGTCAAGGCTGCAACGAACTTGAGGGAATCTATATTTGTAGAGAATTAACAAATTTCTTTGCTCTAAATAAGAAACAACGCATGGGGAGTTTTTGTTAATGTCAAACCCAGAAGATTAACATGGGAGATACATGATTAGCATGATGCCTGTAGGCATGACTGACACCTACTTCCTCATTCTGGACAATTTAAGTGCCTTCCCGTCAATGCGTCACGTTCTTTTCAATCCTAACACCCCTGTACCAGCTTGATCTTCTCATTGTGTAGGAGCATAGTCAGAACGGCAAGTATTATTTCTGTTCTTGAGGTTAAAGAAGTGAAAATGGTTAACAGAGACCTCCCTCCCTCCAGGGAACCTGAATCGACTTCACACTTACCTAAGGCACAGTCCCTAACTTGGATTTTGAGTGAGGTGATGTATATTGTTGCCTGACTACCTTAACCACTTAGTCCTGTTACTTGCCAGTCCACCACAGGGTGCACACACTCGAATCCTGATCCGCCAAGGTGCCATTGAGGTGCCACTGAGCAAAGCCCCACACACTGCTCCCCAGGCGCCTGTCATGGCTGCCCACTGCTCACCATGGGTGATGGTTAAATGCAGAGGACACATTTCGTTGTTTCTCCATGTGCTGTGCTGCAGTGTTTCACAATGACAATCACTTCACTTACCAATCACAATGACAATCACTTCACTTACCACTTACAGTGGTGGCCTAGCGGTTAAGGAAGCGGCCCCGTAATCAGAAGGTTGCCGGTTCGAATCCCGATCCGCCAAGATACCACTGAGGTGCCACTGAGCAAAAGCACCGTCCCCACACACTGCTCCCCGGGCGCTGGTCATGGCTGCCCACTGCTCACTCAGGGTGATGGGTTAAATGCAGAGGACAAATTTCACTGTGTGCACCGTGTGCTGTGCTGCTGTGTATCACATGTGACAATCACTTCACTTCACACATATAGGGGCAGTGGTGGCCTAGCGGTTAAGGAATCGGCCCCGTAATCAGAAGGTTGCCGGTTCGAATTCCGATCCGCCAAGGTACCACTGAGGTGCCACTGAGCAAAGCACCGTCCCCACACACTGCTCCCTGGGCGCCTGTCATGGCTGCCCACTGCTCACTCAGGGTGATGGGTTAAATGCAGAGGACAAATTTCACTGTGTGCACTGTGTGCTGTGCTGCTGTGTATCACATGTGACAATCAGTTCACTAAAAAATATAGGACTGGCATCATTTTTGCACCTTATTAAAAAAGTTTTATTCTATTGAAACCCTTTGTTTTATTTGGCGCGTGAGGGTGTTGTGTGTGAATGGGTTTAAGATGGAGAAAGAGGAGTTCTGAGGAGAATGAGGAGGGCCCTACATCCTGAATGCTCTTGGTCTAGGTCCTCAATGCTTCAACTAGTTTGACTTGAGGTCAAACAAAGAGCATAAGCTCACTTTTTAATAGCCGAGGGAATACAGAATCTGGAACAGCCTTCTGTCAAAAGAACGTCCTGATCAAAGAAGGGAGCGTGTTATTTGATGTTCTGTTTAAGTAAGCATTTCATTTCGACTAGAGGTAGGCATTTTCGCGTGGTGCGCTGAGGAGAATTATTTAAATATGGTCTGACTGCTACAAAGCTCTTATGAAATCATCTTCATGCTGACATGATTAATGTCTGTAATGATGAGTAATGACTGTACCACAACTCGCCTTATTCCGCGGTGAAGAGAAACACAGAGAGAGGAGTTGGTAGAAATCCACAAAATGAACCAAGCGAGAGAGATCATAGTTGCTGGTTAGTTTGTGAAACAAGAGAGACAGGGATTGAAAAGAAAACGAGACGAAGCAGATGCCCGCAGGGGCCGGAGCGTGAAGGAATGCTGGCCGGATTGTGGCGGGACTGTCACCGGCGCCTGACACTTATTGGGAATTATGTGGGTGATTTTCTGATTTGCAGCGAGCGCCCCAGCCTCACCCCGTGAGATGATCAGCCTGAAGGAAAGGAAGGCAGACTACGAGTCGACTGGAACCAACGCCAGTTTCCATGGAAACAAAGGCGAGCACACGTCCAGGAAAGACGCTATGGCAGGTACGCCGAGCCTCGTCTGCTGCCCCAAAGATCCGGCTGCCCAGTCTCACTGCACTTTGTTACAGGAATACACTTTGGCCAATTAGCACTAAGATTTCTTCCTGCCGCACAGACCTTGTAGGCACTGTCCCTTCCAGGAGGTGAAGATGACATGTCACCGATGTATATTATAATAGGTGGTGGCTGGGAATGTGCGAGTGCAGTAATGCTGATGAGGAGGTGGTAGCTCAAAGATGGATTTGAATGCCCGCTGTGAGGCAGTAATCTTTTTTTTACGTGCACATAATTGCTGCTACATGCACGGGCAGCTGAAAAACAGTTAACATAAAGACTGGCATGGGAGGAACTAAGCAAACAGCATTCCAATTAAACAGTCAGTAATGTTGAAGTTCATGATTTTTTTTTTATATTATTTTAAAAAAACATTAAGTGCTGAAGCTGTTAGATGTTGGTTGCAGGTGATGTATTTGGTTATATACGGTAACACAAATCGTGATATAATATTGAAAATGTTTTTGGAATCTGTCTTCCGCCAGTGATTTCCTTGTCTTTCTCTGTTTGATCCAAAAGTTCAAATCTCCTGTGGAACCTCAACACTGTACCGGAATTCATATGTCACGGCTAATGAGGAGATCAAACACAACCAGGTGGGAAGAGCTGCACACCTTTATCATTTATTCACTCAAATAGCATGTAAATGGATACAATCATGTACATGTGCTGATTTTAAAAAATCATCCAGATAGAAAAAATACCTACATAAATATATGTTTAATGTTACTAATGGGATATGCCTACATTATACGATTATGACAACTATGATAATTGGAGTTATTATTATTATTATTATTATTATGTCCAGTACTTCACCCGCCACCTGCCATGGATCTCAGTATGCAGCGGAAGCGTTTGTTGCGTGAAACAGAGAGATAACTGTCACAGCTCGGGTCAGTCAGAAGCTGTTTGTGCGACTTGATAGGTTCATCTGTGCTAATGAATGCCAGCTCTCTGCTTCCATATGCCCATATCTGATTTCAAGTCTTATGAAACATCTGTTGGTCTTACACTGGAAGGTAAGTGTTATAATAACTTAATTGACGAAGAAGGCTGCCTCTGCTAACAGCTGCTGGGCTTTGATGAACCTTAGAGCACTTTTTCGTTTTCTTTCTCCACACTTTATTAACTTTCTTCAATTTGCCTTAACCCCTTTAAAACTTCCAGAATTGAGCAATGCGTCTACGTGTGGTTATTGGTGTTGGTTGGAAGATTTATTTATTTTAACTACACATTTTTGGAGGATTCAGCTTGCTGAAACATCAGAGAACCTTATTCAGCATTGCATATAAATTCTACTGAGACAATATATATGGTGTGCATCTGGAATTATACCTCATACGGGGGTAATTGCAGACGCCTCGAGCTTTGGAATATGTGCTATCAGCCCTCCAGCAGATGAGCTTGCTCACAATTTATCTCATTTGATTGTAGCCAGCCACTTTCTGTTCTGTTAAACACTGTTATTTTGATGTATTCAAGGACACCGGTGACGCAAAACAGTGTTTTACATCTTTGAAGTCTCTGCAACTAATGCCACTGTATGAGGTTTAAGAAGTTTGAAAAACGCTGCAGAGCTGCACTTTACAAATGGCAATTGCTTTCAGAAATCGCTTTTTGAGTCACCCAGCCACCATCTTGAATTTTACAGTCTTTTAGAGGGACAAATGTTGTCACTGGACTGTTGCACTGCAACCTCAACAGCAAAACCTTAGAAAATGTGGCCAATATAGAAGCATATTGCAGGTTGTACCAATCACATGGCATGTTTTCCAGGTTCCTGTCCAGCCAGCTGTTCCGGACAGCACCCGGAATGACTTTGAGACGTATCCACCCTTTCAAAACTCCACTAGAAACTTTGAAGAGTCCTTTTTTGAGGATCCAGCACACCGCCCTCCACCTGCCACTGATCTCAATATGCACCTGGGACTGAAGTCAACTGGCAACTATGTAGACTTCTACTCAGCAGCCCGTCCCTATAGTGAACTCAACTATGAGACCAGTCACTACCCCGCCTCACCCGATTCCTGGGTCTAGGGACCTTCGGCACTGGAGCATTGAATGGGGGGGGTTTGGGGGAGGGTTGCGGTTCTGGGGAAGGCAGAAGACTGTGCATGTGCATGAGACACAAAACATTTTTCAGCGAGTTTAGTTCTGTTAAAGCTTGTTCCATCGAGAGCCTGAACTGACGACGAGTGAGAATGAGAAAAGAGCGGCCTTGATGAGCAAGGGAAGAACAATGGAAGATGTCAGAGAGAAAAGAAAGTGAGGGAAAGAGAATTTGAATGTTTGAGGCTGAAATATAACGGGGAAATGTAAGGATAAGCACAAAGGAAACTAGTTGTTTACATGAGCTACAGGAACAGCTTTTCACATTTTCATTTCCTTTACTTCATGGTGAATCAAGGCGTTATCTTGAATTTATGGAATGTCCTCTGTATTAGATTTTTCCATGCCTTTTTTCTTCCAGATTTTTGTTTTTTAATCTTATTTTTTTATTTGATTTTACAATTTATCATTTTCTATATGTGAAGTATTTGGTGTACATTACAGATATATACGAGCGCATTGTGTATATTACACGGATGCCACATTGACCCTCCAGTTGCGTCAGACATTGTTTTATGGTACACAGATTAAAGAAAAAAACTTTCCACACTAAATAAAAGCAGAAGAAGGGAGTGGTTATGTTCATTCTAATAGTGTCTGTGCAACTAAACCAATGTTTTGAGACCGTTTAAACCACCATTCCACTCTCCTTCTGAATGAAGTGCTTTTTCACTGCCTAAACAAAATAGATGTAGATATTTGAAACAGATTCCTTTGATTTTTCACTGCAATTTTATTTTTCCTTCCAATCAAAATGGTGTTAAAAGATAATAAATGCAATTGCTTGTCATCCATATTTGCATAAAACCTGTTTGTTCCAGTTGTATCTCGGTTCTCTGTGCTGACATCAAAACGCCGATCGACATTGTGCCAAACTTTATTCAAGTCTTCACATCCTTGCTGGAGTGCATTTGGGACTTTGGTTGATGCTGACATTCTCTGACTGACTCTTTCCTGCTTTTTTCTGATCATAACTGTGTTCAATGGAATTAAGCTGTATCTAGGCAAAACTGGAATATAAAGAGGAGGGCAAAATCTTTAAGAGCTTAATTCCCTCCAAAGATGTAAAAAACAAAAACAAAAAAAAAAACTGTCTCTCAGTGTTAGCTGAGTGTGTGCTGTATGTCCAGTGTTTGAGGTGAGAGGCATTCTTTCTACTGGTTGGCTTCCACAGTTTGATTTACAGACCACGCTAAAAAAAAAAAGAAACATTAGACTGAAGTGTTAATAGAGAGTGATATATATATATATATATATAATATATAATTATATATATATATAAATTTTATGTGAAAATGTTGGTGTTATTAAACGCAACAGAATTGTAAGAAAAAAACCTTGTAGAAACAGACTCTGTTCACTGTTCTGATCCCAACACAGAAAAATGGAAGAGAAACAGAACGAAAACACTTGAAGATGTTGACCTTCTGGTCTGAATTGTGTTGTTTCAAAGCTACATAAATTTTTTTTTTTTTTGAATGATGTTCTGATGCCAGGACAATAAATTATTCTTTACCATCTTTACAGTATTTTGGCTATTAACCCTCTCACATGTTCATATTAAACTATGATTAAACTATGATGTTGTGTTCTCTGCAATGGCGGTTTTGGAGCGGTGTCCAATGCTAACCAAGATAATTTATTTCATGACTCCCAATCCCAACGTTCCTCCCGTGAAGGTACTTACCCTTGCATCCGGCCCCAATCTCCATATCCTGATAGTGTCATAACAATCCATGGTCCATCTGTCAAGAATCCCGGCTCCATCATTACTCCACTGGGTAAATGAAAAAATATATCAACAAGGATCCTGGGCAGCTGCAAGGAGACCACTTATCTCCCCAAACTAGAGCTTCCTGTCCACATTTCATCTCAGAATTCCTGAGTAAATAATAATCACTTGCCTTACAGCTTCTGCATTAATGTTCCACGAAACGTATACGTGAGTACAGTAACCCTAAACACCTAATGGTGTGTTGCAGTAGTTATCACTCAATCCTTAATTATATTGTTTCCCCCAGACATCCTTAGACATTATTCTTATCTATTTCCCTATATTATTGTTTTATATCTCTACAGTAAATCCATTACACCCCCATTACAAGTAAACAGCATGTGGATTCTGAGAAAATTTGAATCGGCAACACAGGCAGTAATTATACTTATTTATGGGGTCTTTATCACATAGAACAAAGATGATGACTCAAATATATATAAGCAAAAAAAAACATTCGCTAAATGTTTCATATTGCTTTTCAAAGCAGCGAGCATTTGCTGTGATGACAGCGTTCGACACTCCTGGCTTAAATTAGGCAATGAGGATGGCCCCTGGGCTGCAGAGTTCTCTGTAGACCTCTTGTTGCAGCTTTCCCATCACTAGTGTTAATGATGAATATTATAAAGACGGTGGTGATTATGATCTAGCTATCAGCTATTTTGAATGCAGTTTGGCTGTGGGCACTCTTGATTGGCTGCCCCTCATTTAGACCTGATAAATTGGCCATTGTCAAAACCTTTAACACACCCCGTACCAGTTTCTTTTTAAACAGTACGACTCGTGGTGATTCTTCAGGGTCTGGGTGTATAGGTCCTCCTAGAACAACTGAAACATTTAAACTCATCTTAGGTTCTCGTCTGGAGTGCACGGAGATATTTGTCTTTTAGATCTTGTCAGCGCAACTCGGGAGCCAAGTTTTTACTACATGCCCTCTATTTTGCTGCTGTAACTTTGGAATATCTTTCGAAACCCAATTTTAGCTTTTCGGTTTTCCTGCAGGACAAGAATCGTGAGTGCTCTTTTGTGGTTTCTGTCGATCCTCTATTGCCATTGTGCTAGTTGTTTATTGAAGAAAGCTTGTCGGGAGATAAATGATTAGGATTCAGTTGTAGGAAATGACTGCTTTAAACATTTCTGTGCTTTTCAGGCTCCAACGTCCTGCTCCCATGCTCCCTGACACATTCTCAACCCACGAAGGTGCAGGCAAGCAGAGGAGGGACTCGTCATTCCTAAACCCTGGAATACACAATAGCCTTGGGGACGTCTTGTCCAAGGAACCGTACATGCTGAATCCCTGGGACCCTTGGAGAATAGACCCATAGCCCGGCCCTTATTGTCGCGCCAGGAGGGATTATATTTACTTGTCCTAAATTCAGCCTCTTGAGAAGTTTATCTCCCCGTTTCCTGTCAGTCAGGGTATTGTTGCGGCCTGCCCTCTCCTCGCTGCTCCTCTATCCTTTTATCATTCAATCTACAGGGGGAAATTAGGGATCAATACCGAAGAGAGATCGCCACACCTCAGAGTCTCTAAAGCAATATATGGCGGCCGGTTGGGGAGCTCACTACATAAGGCTGTGTTCCATGTGCAAGGCTGCATTTTTTTTTTGTTGTTGTTTAATGTGCTATGAACCGGGCTGATTCTCAGAACAAAATAAAAAATGAGGATTTACCTTTTTTCTACCTTTGTGCCCGACAGGTAATTCAGATTCTGTAGGGCGTGACGTGATTAGATTTGTCTTCACATCCACTAATTCACCAAAAACTGGATCTTAAACAGCGGGCATGTTGCTTCGTCTCATGATTAAATTGAGTATTAAAACAGTGAGACCCTCTTCAGGTTGCCATAAATCAGTACTGACTGTTTAAGGAAACTCGATTCGACTGCGTATGACCGTGAGTGCGCTGGAGGTCTGAAATTATACCGAAAATGTGCACCTAAACCCCCCCCCCATTTCCATAACCGCTCAAATGATAATGTGTGGCCCGTAGTGAACTTACATTTTCTGTCTAGAGAACTTCCCGCGGTGCACAGAGAGTAATCTAATGTGGCATGAAAATGGCTTTTCAGGCTAACAATGTGATCCATTTTACCTCCACCCAGGACAGAGCGGGAAGTGAAACTTTCCCCCCACCCGCCCGAACCGTCTGTGAGGCCGGTGTTGAGCGGTGACTTTGGCATGAAATCAATTTCTGATTAAACAAAGGTGAACATCCATCTCGAGGCTGCAGACACCCAGAACAGAATTATTCATGAGAAAGGGAAGCCTCGTTCATTTGGAGACATTCTGGAATCAGAACCCTGAAGGTTATTAAATTAACATCAGCCAGCCAGGTTCCTGTATTTCTGTTGTGTGATCAGACCATCACTGGTTGAATGCAACGTCTCCATGATCCATGAATTCAACAGCAATATTCTCAGGAAAACTGGAAACCTTAATATTTAAGCGTGCTTCAATTGTTAAGGATTGCCAGTTATGCGAAAAATCTCCGGGACAACAAATAAAAAATGGATTTGATTGTTATTCGTCTACCCATCTTTTCCCGTTCTCTTCTCTCTCACTGCTGCTATGGTGCAGGGCAAAATGGTGGCCTAGCGGTTAAGGAAGTGGCCCCGTAATCAGAAGGTTGTCGGTTCGAATCCCGATCCGCCAGGGTGCCACTGAGGTGCCACTGAGCAAAGCACCGTCCCCACACACTGCTCCCCGGGCGCCTGTCATGGCTGCCCACTGCTCACTCAGGGTGATGGGTTAAATGCAGAGGACAAATTTCACTGTGTGCATCGTGTGCTGTGCTGCTGTGTATCACATGTGACAATCACTTCACTTCACAAATGCATCAGGATGTAATGAACATGCTCTGTCGATAAGTAGCCAGTAATCTGCAGCAGACAGACCCATCTGTCAATTTGAAAGGACACTACTGTCTGATGTCCCCGGGTTGAGTGGACGCCCTCGTATGTTCCTGTGCAGCAAATCTCTTCTCACAAAGTCCTCCTCTCGTCCTCGCTGCAGGTATGTACAAGTGTATGGACATTGTGGGGAAAAGAAAGCCTCCGGTTTGATGAGGGGACACTGTTTAAATTCATCCTGAATTAATCTGGTTAGAACAAATTTAAGCAGCAAAACTGCAAAAATATCTGCTGCAGCTCCCTGGACATTTTTTTTACTGAAATATGACATTTGGCTCTTTTGAACAATACCTTAGACCAGTGATGAGGGGTGTTCTGCTTCATGTAATTAGAGCGCTTGGTTGCATGGGTGCCTATTAAAAAGCAAGTCTCCCCTCTAGTGGTGATATGTGACCCAGGCGCAGGCACTTTTGTCAGTGATTGCACCACAAGGGCTTCATGGTTCATAATGCCTTCCACAAGAACACTGGCCTCAGTAATGATATTCCCAGTCTATGGCACATTTCATACACAACAATTGGTCGAAAGAAAAAAAAGAAAAAAGATTTGTTTATTTGTTTGTTGGTTGGTTGGTTGGGGCAGTGGTGGCCTAGTGGTTAAGGAAGCGGCGCCTTAATTAGAAGGATGCAGGTTCAAATCCCGCTGCCCAGTAAGAGTGATGGGTTAAAAGCAGAGGAGACATTTTGTTGTGTCACCGTGTGCTGTGCTGCAGTAGTTTCACAATGACAATCATTTCACTTCATATAAAAAAAGCGTGCGTTACATTACAATTAAATCATTTGAATGGTGGTAGTAGCCTAGTGGGTAACACACTCGCCTATGAACCAGAAGACCCAGGTTCAAATCCCACTTACTACCATTGTGTCCCTGAGCAAGACACTTAACCCTAAGTTGCTCCAGGGGGGGACTGTCCCTGTAACTACTGATTGTAAGTTGCTCTGGATAAGGGCGTCTGATAAATGCTGTAAATGTAAATGTGGTAAATATAATGGAAAAGATGCACATTCGGACTGTTAAAACAGCTTTAAACGTTTTCCGTGGAAACTATCCGTCCAGCAGAACGTGTATTCGTTTTATTTTGTGTTATGAACCAATTGACCATCCGTATTAAACGTGCGTGACGTCACGCGTCTCCGTGCGCTCCCATTGGCCGGCCTCACGCACTGTCGTCATCACGCACGCTGGCCAAACAATGACCAGGAAAAAGCCACGTTGACGAATTGAGCAGGAGTCAACATTGGTGTCGGGGCCGAGGAAAGGGCGAGCTGGTCCGGGCAGACATGTCGTCTCCTCCCAAAGAGAAAAGCGAGACCCGAGCCGGACACCTTCCTGCTGGTACCGTCCCTGCGCCTTTATCCGCCGCGGCGAAATAGTTCGTTTGCGCGTTCGTTTCACGTTAATTACGGAAGCCTCGTTAAGTAAAAGTTCCAGTTCGGTGCAGGGTCGTGCTTTAGCCCCGTTCGTTCCAGCAGTTTTGTTTGACGTGTTGCTTTGTGATTGACCCTTGACCCGTTTAAAGTGCAGCCAGATCTGATAACAGAAGCCGTACGTGGTCTTCTGGCACATGGGTCGCAGCCAGCGAATCCAGGAAAGAAAAGAAAAGTAAAACAGAGTCTAGATAATAAACTTAGTTCTGCAGTCCCGCCCCTTTTATTAGAGGGACCGAGACACCAGTGACAGGCGACGCGTGACCTTTTGACCTCAGCATGTGATGTTGTGCTTGTTGTAACAGTAAAGGTGGGTGGCATGAGAGTTGTACAGAAGCACCAGTCCACCAGCGAGCCTGTCCAGGAGAGGGACAAGGACGGCGAAGAGTTCGAGAGCAGCAGGTAAGGAGCGCCCAGGACCTCCAGGCGGGCGGGGGTGTTCGTGTAATTCAGGAACAGTCCGACCAACTGTTCGCTCTATATATACTTTTCACAAGTTGGACATTTCTAGATTTTTTGTTTTTTTTTGTAGGAAAAATAAACCTGAAATCCCGTACTATTCAGATTTCTTAGAGGTTACTCAACAACATAAAACAGTATGTGAAATGAATATAACGAGGTTTGCCTTTTTTAAAGAAACCGAAGAAACTAATGAACATTTTCCATAATATTCAAATGCATTAATGATTAAAAACAAAGCGCCGCTAGTTCTGCCATTTGTCTTCTACATTTACATTTACAGCATTTATCAGACGCCGTTGTCCAGAGTGACTTACAATCAGTAGTTACAGGGACAGTCCCCCCCTTAAGTGTCTTGCTCAGGGACACAATGCTAGTAAGTGGGGTTTGAACCTGGGTCTTCTGGTTCATAGGCGAGTGTCTTACCCACTAGGCTACCACCACCCTCACATACTGTTCTCCTGGTGGGACTGCAGCACATTTGTGTGCAGAACATTTACATTTACAGCATTTATCAGACGCCCTTATCCAGAGCGACTTACAATCAGTAGTTAGAGGGACAGTCCCCCCCTGGAGCAACTTAGGGTTAAGTGTCCTGCTCAGGGACACAATGGTAGTAAGTGGGGTTTGAACCCGGGTCTTCTGGTTCATAGGCGAGTGTGTTACCCACTAGGCTACTAACACCCACGTGTGTGGGTGGTAGTGTGCAGAAGGCTAATGTACGGATTTCACGAGTGGATTCAACACACACACACACACACCTAAGCAAACATGCCACATTCACTGGGAGTTTGGCCTGATTACACATTTCTGTGCCGCTTTTGAAGTTAGCCCAGCCTTTTTTTGTCCCCTCCTCCACTCACGGTCCCATCTGATGACTTGAGATTCGTTTGGATCTTGCTTTTCAGAAGTCTTTGTGTTCTTCCCATAGCACTCGGCAGAACATGTTTATTTCAGCGGCTAGAGTTCTAAAGGCCCCCTGGTGCTCCTCCAAAAGGAATGACGAATCCGCGGTGCTTCGAGATTGCGGCGGCACAGGTGCCCGTGTCCCAGCAGCTCTCCGAGAGGGCAGGAGTCGCGGGAGTGCTGCTCGCACGGTCCGTGGGTGATATTTCCTGTGTGAAAGCGGAGCTTATCTCATCCGAAGGCCCATCTGGCACTTCCTGCACGGAGCCAGGGCTCCTTCTGAACGTGGGCTTCAGGGTTCTTGGTTTTATCTGTAGGAAACTCTTATTTCTTGACTTTGAAAGTCCCGTACTTCTGTTTTTTTTTTTTTTTTTTTTCTCCTCTTCATTATTACGTCATTCTCTGCGCTGTTGGGCTGCAGGCTGGGAGCTCGTCGGTCCGGTGGGCCGGATTAACCTTTCCGCAGGAGGCTGTGATGGCTTTACTTCTCACCTCTAATTCCCCCATCAGCCCCGGTGGCTGATTGCTGATGCCCATCTCTCCGCAGAGTGGTGCTGCGGGTGTAGCTCTTATCTGGGCGCAGCCGGACGTGCGCGGGACGCCCGCGGCCGGAGGATCTTGATGGACCTGTCGGAGCAGCGCTAAAAGGGGGGTCCTCAGCCCTCCCCTGTCCTCTCGAAAGAGGTGGTGTCGCTTCGGAGCTGGTGGAGAGGGCATTTTCACATGTGGGGCATTTTGAAGGCGAAGTTTTTTTTTTTTTTTTCATGCTACCTTTGCGCCGGTGGTTTTACTATAAAGTTTTTATCATGAATAAAATAATATGCTTACCCATTTTATTTATTACATAATCATTTGTTTCATAAAGGAATTTTGGTTTTAACAGAAATCCCATATCTTTATGACAATTTATACAGGTTTTTGACCATAGCATGGCTGATAGCGTTCAGGCGCCACGCGATCTCCGGCATACCGACGTGTCTGCGAAAAATAACTCAGTGATTAATTATTTAACTAATCAGGTTTGCCGAGTGGTCTGATGCTATATGTGAGAGGCACAGCCCTAGACACAAGCAGCAGTCAGAACAATGCAACACACCTCACGTTAGGGCTGCAAATCTTTCCATCGCTGATTTTATCTTAGTTCGCGCGGTAATGATCAGTCAGCAAACTCGCGGCCTATAGAACCTTTTTGCTTCCGTGTGATTCGCTGCTTGTAAATGTGTTCTGGAAAAAAAGGGTTTTGCTTGTTGTAAATTTGTTGTATTTGTTGAACGTACATTTCATTTGAAATGAAATGCTAATTAGATTTGCATGAGCAAAGTCACCATCCCCACACACTGCTCCCCGGGCGCCTGTCATGGCCGCCCACTGCTCACTCAGGGTGATGGGTTAAATGCATAGGACACATTTCACTGTGTGCACCGTGTGCTGTGTTGCTGTGTATCACTTTTTTGTTTTGAATAATCTTTGGTGTTGTCATGTCCTTTAGTTAATGGCTCCTAATTCCTAGTTTACAAGCAATAGGTGGGGATGGAATATTGAACAGCCCAACCAGGCCCAGGGTGTCAAGATACTACTGGTAATATAGACTTATACTGGGATTATGTCTGAATGTTGTCCATTTATTTCCACTAAGGGACTACTTACAGTGGAGCATGTAACAGTGGAGCAGAGGACAGGTTAATGTCTGAGCATGGAGGCTCAGGATTTTTTTCCGCAGCCATCTTTGCCTTACGCCTACAGTGTTTCGTGCTCTTCACACCGCTGCTTCTATTCTTGAGTAATTAAGGGTATTTTATTTGCAAATATATATATATTTAAATCAGACCATTAATCCAGTGGAAGAAAGGTGTTGGTCAAAAGTACTAATATGACAAATGCTCAAAACCACCTATGGATCCTACATAATAACAATAAAGGTGCTGAAATATTAGGTGCACGATCATCACTCCTCACTGCTCAGCTAGGTGGACTGGTGAGTCGACATTGCCCATTGGTGTGTGTGTCTGTGTGTGAGCCTCCACTTTGTCCCGCAACAACCCTGCTCAGCATTCAGGATGGTGTGCGAGTGTGCATATCATTTTATGTTCGCACACACCACTTCACAGGAAGGGACCGGCCAGTGATGTCCAGCGGTCACATCTGGTGGCCAGAGGCCAGTAGGGAACGCTTCCGTTCCGATTTGATCAGGCATATAGAGGTGGGTGAGGGTTCTGCGTGGCCAGAAACGTCTGCACCGACCACCAGCCCCCCCCCCGTTTCAGGGCAGAGAGTGTTGGTGCGGGTGGTAAGCAGGTGGCTGCTGGGAAAATTGCACATTTGTTGCAGCAAGTGAAGCGGGCACGTCGGGGGAGCTCCTGTCAAGTGTAATTTGGGCTTTTCGGAGTGGATGAGGCCTGGAATGGAATGTCTTTTGAGTGATGGGGATTGGCTCGGGGTGAGCCGAATGCGGGCCCACAGAGTCAGAAACCTCTACGGGCCGGCACTAATGCCTGCTCTTCATCCTGCTCCTCTGAGGACTCCTTCAAGCTTCAGGAATCGCCGGTCACTGGTCGGAACCCAACCTTCACTATGGGGGTGGGGAAAGACACTTAATGCCCCCATGTGATGTAATTAACGAAAGGTGAATGTGTGCCGTTCTGTGGCCGCTTGTACTGATCCCAGCCTGGGAAAATGCTGATGCGTAAGAATTCTTTTTAGTTGCTGGGGTTTTATTTCATTAAATAGAGGGAGACGTATGTGTCTGCAGCACAGCAACATGGTGCACAAAACGAATCGTGTCCTCTGCTTTTAACCATCATCCTTGGTGTGCGGTGGGCAGCCATGACCGGCGTGTGGGGGGGCGGTGCTTTGCTCAGTGGCACCTTGGCGATTGCGGGTTCATTTCTTTACCCGCTATGTCACCACTGCCCCACAACAGTTGTAATACCTTTGTGTGTGTGTGTGTTGTTACTGCCCATTTTTGAGCAACTCTTGTTGTAGAGCGCTGTCTCAATGGGTAAAGCAGGCTGCTGGATCACTACATTTGTTCGTTTTCCTCAACAATTTCTGCTGAGACGTGTGTGATGGTTGATGTCAAATAAGGATTCAGTCTCACACGTGACCCAATACGATGAGTCAATCACAAGACATTGTGATTGACTGTCTCTTGACAGCTATATTTATGGCACCGGCTAAGGTGGAATAAATAATGAAAATCATTATTTATTTGTTATTTAGGGTTTCATTTTAACAGGCTCCCAAATCTTTCACCCCACCCAGTGGAATCCATCTCATTAGTGTGGCAGCCTTTGGCCCAATTGGGCCTGTCAATCAGAAGAATATTACATCCGAGTCCGATTCCGCCCATTTGTCAAGGCTGTCAAAACGGGTTCCTCACCTTGATGCTGCAGAAAAATAAAAAGCTTGTCTCTGCTCTCCGGGCCCCTGATGTCTTCATCTCCAGCCCGACCTAATGGAAGCTGCAGAAACCTGCAGCTTCCAGGTCTACAAGTTCACTCCAATTTAGCCATTGTTGAAGGAACCTTTCTCATCGTTTTACCACATCACCGTCCACACGTTGACAGTAAATAGAGCCGACGCCAGGCAGTTTCCATGGTGACGGCAGCCGGCGAGCGCCAGCGCCGGATTGTTAATTGCCTGCAATCGCCTCAGTCCTTAAAGCTCAGCCCGGGGGTGCGCGAGCCCAGGCACCCCACCTCCTGCCAACTTGCTACCTTGTGTCAGACTTCGAGCCCACACCTGTTCCTGTGACGGTTCCACTCAAACTTTTAATAACCAAAAACAGATGACCTGGAGCTGATATTGTGATTTATTTACCATAAAACATATTTAAACTAGTTATAACAGTGTTCTCTTTCACAGCCTTCGCGGTAAGGGTTGACAACGGAGTCAATTCCTCTCGTGTTCCCTCAGCAGAGAGGTGGTGCTTTTTTATGTTTGACAGACTGGCATCATGCTCAGTGCTGCTGCCCTCCTCAGGTTAAGTCTGGTATTGCACGCTCAGTTTCACGGTCTTGAATAAACCCCTCATCCGCCACTTCGTAATGTTCCCCGCAGCGTAATCCTCACAGTGCATGTGCAGGATATTACTGAATATTATCCATCTCAATAAATACCAAGAAATAGGAAGCATTGCTGATGACTGCGGCATGCACTGCGTTACAGTGACACCGTAAAAAAAATTCTAGTATTGTTTAATGCCAGCGCGCTCACCGGCTGCAGGGCTGCAGTCGTCCGTGGGTGACCTCTGCACCACAGAAGATGGATCTAAATAAATGCCTTGTGGCATTTGCGATGGGCTCACCCCACATCTCATCTGCTCTGTCAGTAGCCGTCCACTCAGAATACCATGCTCGCTTCTCAGAATGCCTAACGCTTAATCTATGATTAGAGAGCGCCCTCACAATAAAAAAAATGTGATCCTTTCCATCATGATGAGTAGCATGAGGGCAATTCTCTGGAAAATGAAACCAAAATGCTAAAAGAATTTATTAAATATATCTAACAAGATAGAACGACTTGGTGGTTATTTGTATTTTAAAGAAGAGAAATCTGAAAAAAACTTAAGTTTTGCAGACATTTGAACAACACTTACCTCGCACAATGTAAATGTTTTACTAACATTTAAAGCAGATTATCATAACTACACATTCAAAGTTCAGTTTATATATGTTTTATTCAATAGTGCATCAGACTTAATTAAAATATTCGTACAATGCACCACAGTTTAACTCCGTACTTGTTATCATATGTTAAACTCAACAGCACTCGTGTAGCTTTTAACCAGTGACATTGTTGTCCAACGCATCACACGATCTTGGTCATTTTAGTTGCAGATTTTTGCATAAACATTATTTTATTGAAGCGTTTGCACAGTGTTTACCCCCATTATAAATTGAAATCTTTGGTGCAATATTTTTGTCTGAATGCTTATACAGTTTTGAACTACCCAGTAGTAAAGCATGAGAAGAACTACATACTTGTTCATAGTTCTGACCACTAGTTATGGGGATAAAGTAACTTGTGTCGTCAAAATGTACCGTGCATCATATAGAGAATCATCCTTGAGCTATCTTGGCGCTGCGTGCCACCCTCACCAGGAAGAGGAGCATTGGAAGGCGCTGGTTATGTTGCATTTCCGTTTCCCAGGGCCTCAGAATAATGGTTGCAGCGTTAATAAGTTGGGTGTGTTGCGGTGTGGCAGCTTCTGAGTAATAAAAAGGCCATTTT
Source organism: Denticeps clupeoides (assembly GCF_900700375.1). NCBI lineage: Eukaryota > Metazoa > Chordata > Actinopteri > Clupeiformes > Denticipitidae > Denticeps > Denticeps clupeoides. The sequence continues at coordinate 34,375,985 of NC_041708.1, forward strand.
CCCACCGAGCAACTGAAGTTTCACTGCAGCAAAAGAGATGCCGTCTTTCGACATGCTTACGTTTGGCCACTCTCGGCAGTGACGAGCGTCATTTTTCTTGTCAAGGTCGATTATCATTGTTGACCTGACCACCCCCACTCCCACATTCTCCAGCTTGAAGGTACGTCTTTTCCCTTTGAAAACAGATGAGAGTCATTTCTGGACTCGATGGCTCCGGGTGCCTCGAGGCGAACTCCTGCTCGGAAGCTGAGGCGGTGGCAGGCTACATTGGTTCCCTGAGGAATTTTTGTAGGCCACTTTGTTCCCTGCCTGGTGCCTGGAGCACCGCGTGTGACACTTTTTTTCCACCCAAACTCACAAAAACACACACACACACACCTCCGCCTTCCGTCCTCTTCACCTCCCTTCGGTTCTTTGTCTTTATATCAGTGCAGAGAATAGAAATATGACAGTTTGGAGTAAGCGAGGAATAAAATGCCTGAAACAGCGTGCATGCTGCTATTATAAAAAATCATATCTCCGTGTTGTCTCCTGCCTCCAAACCCCAGGTTGTTTAGGGTGTAAATGAGATTCCTCGTTCAACGGAATTAAAGTAATTATGCTGATAATTTGGACTAGAGGAGGCGGTCTGACGGATGCGCTGACATTCCCGCCGAGAGAATGTATTATTAATATCCTGCTTTCTGCCGCTATGCCGGCATCATTAGCCCGCTGTCCAGATATCAGGTTTATTTACCTCACCGCATGCAAATGGGCTTCCTTCTAATAATGCTGATGGATGGCGAGCGCCTCCCCGGCCCCGCAAGTTGTGAAGTAGTTGCTTTTGTAACAACATGCAGCAGCACAGGCCCAACTGTTTGGACATTTCTGTAGTGCATCAGCCTGGACTTTATTTATGGTTTGTTCTTCCTTTTCAGAATGCTCCCTGACCGCTATCTAGACATTTTGCGGTATTTATTGCCCCTGCACGATTCAGTGTCCGACCCAGGGCACTATATCTTTCGATCTGGCGCTACACACCAAGCGTGTGGCTTGTTCGCTCGTGTAAGATCAAAGGCATCTGCAGGATTTGCATAAATAGCTTAAACAAAATATCTGTATTTTGAAGAAGAGAAATTGACTCATCCAGAACACCCAGAATGTCAGCTTTTACTTTAAAAACATGGGAGGAGGCCGATGGTTGACCGCTCTGACACATGCTAATTCCTCTTTCTGGGTGCCACCAACACGTTAAATGCACGCAAACAGCAACGATGGCCCAACCAAAATAGTGAAAAGGCAAAGGTTCCGACAGCATCAACCTTCTCGAAAATTCTCTGTAAATACTTCAAGGTGTCAACGACAAGACTTTTTCTGTTCTTCTTTTTTTTTTTTTTTTTTTTTCCCCAGATGTGCACAGGGTTGCCGCCTTCATGGTTTACACTTCCTCTGTTTTGTGGGGGGGTGGGGGGAACCACGGCATTGTCTGTTCCCAGACTTCAACTGCAGCCATGAATATTCTATTAGTCTCACTCTGGTAGACTTCTGGCTTGTTCTCAAACTTCAGCTTTCACTCCAGAGTCTGCTGCAGGCCTGCAGAAGGCAACGCTGTCACTGAAGAAGAAATGTTCATTTATAATGCAGCACATTAATATTATCTAATAACAATATGCACATTTTTACCCAATAACGTTCAGCATGTCGTCTGTAATGTTGGAACAACAGTTGCATTTATTTAATTTACTCTCATTTGAAATAATGACAACGTGCTATATAAACAAAAGATTAACACATTGTCTCTGTCTTCACAGCCCACCCAAGCCAACGGTTGTCATCTCAGGAGTTGTGACTAAGGTAAGATCCTGTTGACTCGCCTCAGCTACAACACCAGTCAACCTGCGCTGTCCGCGGCCTGACGATGTCTTATCGAACGTTCGCAAGCGAAGTGACGGCAGAGCCTCGACCCCGTGATCTCGAGAGACTCCTGCAGGCGTCTTAGAGAACTGCGCCAGGCTCTGGATCAAACGCACACACACTGTCTGTAGTGTTGAAGCCGGATAAATTTACCCCTGTCGTTTCCATGGTGATGTAAACAATGATTGTGAAAGTGTCACGCTTAATTGTGCCATTTGAAGAAGTGTAACTGTTTTTAAATGCAGATGAATCGGTAAGATTCCATAATGCCTTTCAAGCAATACAATTATTTCAACAGATGGTTATATTTATATAATCGTAAAAAATGGTCAACATGCTCCTGCAAATACCACAAACTGCATTTTGGTTTTTTACTTCAAAGCCATTGCTCCTGAGTGACCTTGAGAAGGTCTCAGTCTGCTGGGTCACAGGGAACACAATGCACTCTCTCATCCTCTCTCTCTCTCTCTCTCTCTCACTCTCTGCGAGCTCACCCAGGAATAGATTCATCCACGCCGAGAATGAAAAGCTGTGTACCAATATTCCCCTTTACCCGGCCGAGTGTTATCTCCCCCCCAGGATAATGGCTAGCTTTTCGGTGAGAAGTAACGAACCGCTCCAAAATCCATCCAAAGTGCTTCGCTATCTCCGGATCAATATGATTGGTCCTCAGGAAATGGCTACCTGGGGAAGTCAAATTAGACTGAATTCTTCTTTTTTTAAAGGTGTGTGTGTGTGTGTGTAGAAACGTTTCTATATAAACTCTCGATATAAATATATGTGTATATGCGGTACCCTTCTTTATCACTGTCTGCCAGTTTAGCTGTAGGGCTCCGGAAGGGATGTGGGGACACGGCAGGGCAGGACAGGGCACCCTCTGAGCCCACCCTCCCAATTCCAGCCTCAGCTTGACCTTAATCTCCCTCCCTGCTACACTACCCACATCCACAGGTACTAATGGGCTCTGCGCCCCAAGAGCCGTGACATAATGCATCCATCTGTCACGGCTGGCGTTTAAAAAGCGAGATGCCATTTCATGCCACACGATACCGCCGTTTTTCAGAAGTAATAAGATTCAAAATTAAAACAGACTAACAAATGCCGTCTTCAAATTCACGTCCTGTAAATCATAATGATAGAAATACTTTTATTTTCTATTTTTAAATCCTCAGAGAGAAACTGGCTTGTGATTCCCAGGCATGACTTAACAATGGGCTGTGGGCTCTTCAGACTGCTCTCTACTCCACCTGGGAAGACAGGTAGAAGGCAGTGAGGGCTTCAAAGGCAGGAGCGGGCAGAACGGTCCTCGCTATGTCCTTTGTTGCCTGGCTGCTCTTTGAAGAGCCGTAGGATCTTTGGCCTCGGGGTTAACTGTGTTGCGCCTTCTCTCAAAAACCGGCCGGTGGGAGCAGCAGGGCTGAGGAGCCCGGTCTCTTCGCAACTCTCGATGTGAGAAAACAAATTAAGTCACCGAAACTGCAGCCTAGACGTAGCCTGTGTGAGGCATGTCGCCTCCTGATGATGAAGGGCCTTTCGTTACTGGAACTGCGCGTAAGTGTCGGCGTCAGTTTAGTGCCAACAAACAAATGCTGTGCCGATCGAACATGTTTTTCTTGGTCATTATTTTTCTAGCTGGCTTTTACCTCATCTTCAAAGTTTAAAAGGAAATCTTTCAACTATTGGGTCTCAGCTTTCAGAAAATGTGTGGCTGCAGTGCATTTGTAAGGATCAGGCTTTGGCTTTTATTCCAGACAGTTCTGCCCAATGAAACGATGGGACATTATTGCTGTGCAGTAAACACAAATGGGGACACCTGGCCAGCCTTCGACATTTATGTTTTATGACATTTATGCAAATGAGCACCATGTTTGCATGTCCTTGCGTCCGAGTTGGTGCAGTTCTAAAGGTGACTCGTGTCACATATGATTCTCAGGGGGACAAGGACTTCACCCCGGCAGCAGCGCAGGTGGCCCACACGAAGCCAGTACCGGCGGTGCAGAAGCTGCCCCCTGTTCACCACATCAACCAGCACATCCACCAGCCCCGCAAGTGAAGTGTCACCCCCCCCGACGACTCCCGCATCCCAGCACTACCACACCACACCGGCCTGGACCACGTCCTCATCACTCTGCTACCCACCCACAAGTGCTCAGGTTCGCAGGGCTCCCCTGCCTAGCATTCCAACTGACCTCAGAAAGGGTCCTTTTCCCACCCCGCCCCACCTTCAGCATGCCGATTAGACCAAAAGCTTCACAGGGAATAATTGTTCCCCTTTCCGCCCAGGTTCCCTTGTAGAGGATCAACACTAAAATTCTAGTACATTCTGCCAAAAGTAATACGTTCCTGTAATCTTTGGGCTTGTATTTAATGAGAAATAAATAATGTGTTCTTTTTTTTTTTTCTTATAATTTTTTTTTTTTTTTACGCAAATTGATTTTGAAGTAATGTAAATTGTATAAATCATTTGTGAAGTCAAGATTGTGATATAAACCTAGGTGTGGCTGTCAGAATAAATGCTTATTAAAATACGTTGTCTGCTTTCGTTGGAGTCTTCACAGCGAACTTCGTTGATGTTATTTGTTCGCTAATTCCATTAAATCTGATTGAATTGGACCCCGCATGTAATCCTCTGGCCTACTTTTCATCCATAGCCACACTGCACAACTCCCCCCATCCCCTCAGCCTTCCTTCGACTGAATACTACCTGCCCAGGTGTCTTGTGCCAGTCAGGATTTTCCCCACTCTCTGCCTCAGGCCCACGCCGGCTGCTCCGGACCCCCGGAGAAGCGAGTGTTTCCACCGCAGAGGCCTCCATCCATCACGGCAGCGACTGGCCTGCTGGGGAATGTACTGGAGCTTTCCCAGGTCAAGGACCTCCTACCATTATCTGCAGTGGCTGAAGTGTGCGTTGAGGGCTTGTGACCCTTCACTCCTCTCCAGTAGAGGGAGCTCTGAACCCCTTCTGGCTTATGAGAAAATCCCACAGATCAGACTATAAAAACAGCTTCCAGCATCTGTCTTCAGTGAATCCAGTCCCATGTTTCCCCGAATGAGACCTTGGAACCCCAGAAGTCTTTGTGTCTCCACAGTGGCCATAATAAACGCAGACTCGCACAATCTTTGTACAGAACTAGGCAGGTACCACTTTTATTCACATCATTATACCATACCATGATCTCCAAATGTTGCTGCTAATGTAAACGTACTTTCACTGCTCCGGTAGCTGAATGAGGCCTGTCCTATAGTGTTTAACCCATCGTTCAGAGCAGAGTGTTTCTTATCTCTGCTTCTCTGTCTACGTGTGTGTGTTCACAGGGCTGACATCTGGGCTCAGAGGCACAGTGGTGTGACAGTGGAATGACGCTGTTGCTCATTACAACGCTACACTGCGGTGGAAAAAAAGATTCCACCAAACATCCAAGTAGACAAAGTGAAAAAGAGTCTAAATGCATGCATTTCCTGAGAAGGTATCCTGTCGTGTGCATTAATATACATCAGCAGTACTGCATAGGTGTTGAGCAACATTAGTGCATTCTTCCGCTTATAGCAGCGCGGGGGGGGTAATATAACATCTAAAAACAAACATTAATACAAATAATGTAAAAAATAAAAATAAAAAAACTATTGGAAAATAGATATTGATGAGATGAGGCTGCATTCAGTCTCGTATTGATTTAGCCTCTTGCAGAAATGGAAATGAAGTGTCATAAAGCCTAAAACGCATCTACCATAACAGATAATCACACCTCACGTCATTACAAAAGCGTCGTTAAAGGAACGTCCTGTGAGGTATTTTCTAGCTGTAAAATACATTCATAGAGCAGCTTTTTAGGAGCGGCTCAACTGCACTGCTTGGCGCTCCTGAGCACGTCCCCTTCGCCCTTATGGGACAGGACAGAGTTTAAACGTTGCAAACTGTGTTATTGAAGCTCCAATGCAGTCATGGAGCACGCGTAAAGGTCTTGACCTTCTATCCTGTTGTGGGTTTTGGGAATAAAACCCCTTCAGTAAAAAAGAACCACATTTTTTTTAAAAGACAATAAATACAAAAATAAATTAGAATTCAACATTTCAAGTATGATAACTGATGACAATGCTTGGTGAAGGGTCTACTTCTTCATCGTGTTGCTCTGTTGCGTCTGTGCCATGGCCGCCAGCCTCGTTTTCTCTGCCTCCTCCGCTTTCCTCCTCTCCTCCTTCAGCTCTTTGTATCTCCACTTGGGAATCTGGAGGAACTGGGCATCTTTGGCGCTGCTCTTCCGCCGGACCTTCTCGGGTTCGTAGGTGGGTGTTGGGGCTTTGGTTATCCGCAACTTGGGCACCACCTGGCCCGGCCGGACGCTGCTCCTCCGCACGAGGTTGAGCGGGAGCAGACTGGTCCTCCGCAGGGCCAGAGCGTTGGAGGAGTTGCTGTCCAGGTTCCGCGGCTGCAGGCTGGCCCTCCGGTCTTTGGTCTTGGCCACCAGCGTGACCCGTGAGTTCTGGAAGAGCTTCTTGTAGTTCTCCAGCCGATCTGTTCCCAAGCCCTTGAGCTGCTCCACCCGCTGCCTCTTGAGAATCTCCTGCACGGCGTAGCGCCGCTTGCCAACGCGGGGCGGGCTGCTGGGGCAGACGGTGTGGCAGGCAGTGGCGACGAAGGGGCTGCGCAGTCCTGTGGTCATGCGCACCATGTGGTCCAAGACGCCGTCGTCCACGGGGTCGGTGACGTTGGCGATGTTGAAGGCGTCACGCATCGTCTCCGACAGTCTCTGGATGCAGCCTTTCGGTTCGCGGGCTTTAGCTACCAGCGTGGCCAGCAGGGGCCACTCAGGCCTGTAGTTCTCACAGATCTGCTCGGCGCACGGCTGCTTCATCAGACGCATCATGGCGTAGGCGGTCTCGTAGCGGCCTGTGAAGAGCGCCCACTCCCGAGGGGTCAACTTCCGCCCGTTGTCTCGAGCCTCTACGTCAGCTCCTTCAATGCAGAGGACAGTTTAGCTACATCATTCCCAATTCAGTGGTGATATTTTTAAAAATTATATTCAGTTTAACACACTCGCCTATGAACCAGAAGACCCAGGTTCAAATCCCACTTACTACCACTGTGTCCCTGAGCAAGACACTTAACCCTGAGTGTCTCAATGGGGACAGTCCCTGTAACTACTGATTGTAAGTTGCTCTGGATAAGGATGTCTGATAAATGCCGTAAATGTAAACTTAGGGTTAAGTGTCTTGCTCAGGGACACGATGGTAGTTAGCGGGATTTGAACCTGGCTCTTCTGGTTCATAGGCGAGTGTGTTACCCACTAGGCGACTACCACCCTACCACATATAACCGCAAATCGCTGTTGCATTTAACCATTCACAAAGCAGAAAGTTGTGTACAACGCTCACTAAACATCCCATAATAATATCACACAGTGTGAGATACCGCAAATGCGTCCTACCAGCAACAAGTGGTACGGAGGTGCTGAGCTCAGGACGTTGGAAGGCCAGTGCGAGTTTTCTCACCTGCCAGCATCAGGGCTCGGACGCATTCCGCTCGGCCCTGCATGGCGGCCTTCATCAGCGCCGTGAAGCCGTGGCAGTTTTTGCGCTCCACGTCCAGGCCGGGGAAGTAGTTGAGCAGGTAGTTGGAGATGGTGACGTGCCCTGTGGACGCAGACGCGGTGAGTGTGGGCCTCGGCGGTTAGGCCCACGGGCTCAGGTAACGGTGGCGGGGCTGTCAAGCGGCGATGCAACGCTGCGTTTTCCCCTTTCGAGGCTCGATGGACTAAACATGAGCCGGGAAAGTGAGCAGCAGCCACCTTCACAGCGGGCCACAACGACGCGGGGACACACCGCTCTTACCTGCCTGCGCTGCGGTGATGAGGGCCGTGTTGCCCTCCTTGTCTTGCCAGTTCACATCCACATGAGGACACTGGGAGAGAGCGATGACGATGTCCACGTAGCCTTGGTAACAAGCCACCATCAGACCTGTCTGCAGAGGCAGGGGGAAGAAACGGCCGGTTACAGAGGCTCCACTGTTCACGGGGGGCTTCTGCGCTCGGAATTCCAGCTCGGGGCGCGGGAAGGTAAAGTGCCACTACGGTGTGTAATACCGATGCAAGGCGCCCGGATCCGTTGGATTTATTTCGTTCTAATATTCGCACCACTTGCGAATAGAGCGTTATTTTCAATACATACGTGGTTCTGTTCTGTTTGTCCAGATACAGATAGTTTAGTTTAAAAAAACAAAAAAGTGACCGTAGTGTTTTCCCCGCTGCCAGTGCAAAGTAAACACCTAAAGCAGAGCAGAGCAAACGTCACGTATTTGTATTTGCACAGGTGAAGGACTTTGGGGACTGAATGCCGGGGTCCCACTCCTGTACTATGACTGCGAGAACGAGTACTCTGCCTGGGAAGTGACGCGTTTTCCCGTGTCAGCCCTGCCCCACATAAACCCGGACCTGTAAATTGCTGTGTAATTATTTCGGAATAATTCCATTGCATGACATCCCCTGGGGGTTCCTGGCGAAAGTAGACGTTGGCAAGAAAGTAGCCTCGGCAGCTTGAGAGAGGGTGGAAGTAAATGACGTGTGTGTCCGAGCCGATTCCACCCACCCACACTCCCGTCACCTCGCCCGAGCCACGTACGTGTTTCAGGACGCCGTCAAAGAGTCGTCGCGTTTAACCCCTCGACCACCGCCGCCGCTTGGGCGTCGGCCTTGTTATCTCGACATCTGTGCTGAGGTTCAAAGCGACAGGTTCAGAAGAGTTTAATGAGCTACGAACTTAACTTCCCATACGCTCATCTGTTTGGTCTCTGTCTGTCGGGCACAGTTTGTCTGCTCAGGGCTGCAGTGCACAGCAGCACAGCAGTGGGCTGTGTGATATATATCGCAGTGTATTGCATCACGATATGAACATTCTGTTTCATCACTGCGTGTACTGAGAAAATTCTCCCGCTTTTTTTACAAAAATACACTTTTTTTATCCGTAAACTTGCCAAGTGCACCATAACTGTTAATTATGACTGCTGTTTTTTTGTTTTTTTAAACGTGTGTTCCAGTTCCCACTACACCAGCGCATTATTGCATTGTTTACGGTCACATGACATAATGCTGCATTTTGCCCACTGAACATCTGGGTCAGAGGCTAATTATTTCGCTGCAGAAGATAAATCTAAAGTTTCTCAGTAAGGGTTTTTGATGTTGCAACAGCCATAAATAAATATTGAATAGCATATAATCCCAATAATAATGTTAGATTTTCTAATGTCACACACTGCGACTGATGCACGTCTGTGCAAAAACAACTGCAGCAAAACAGTATTGCATAATTTTGCACGTCTAGCTGCCTAATTCCGTTTCGTTACATTCATTACCTTTCCCTTCCGTCCTGCCAGAGCGGGAAGGTTCGAGGTGCTGCTTAGAGCCATGCTGTTAGTAGCAGGATGTTGGCTTCATGTGGGCTTTTATGACTAGGTCAGCACTAGGCTAATAAAATTCCAGGGGACTTCCTCTGTTCCTTTTCTGCTGAAGCCAGTCGACCTGTTTGTTTTTGGGGACGTCATTATATCCTACCTGAATTTATTTATTCTCGCTCGCCTGCGCCTGGCAGCATTTTGGCTGACATCTCTGCTGTCAGTCTGGCCCGTTTAGCCGTGAAGAACTGCTGGGACGAGCGCAGCGTCACCAAAACTCATCATTCTGGCGCGCAGCTGGAGGCGGCCGTCTATAAATAACCCCCGACTGCTGTTTCACGCGCTCGCAACAATCAGCCAGAAAGCCACTTCCAGCGGGCTGTGCCTTCATTACGGCTGCGGCTGCATTAGCCACACGGACATTTATGAATATGAAAATGTCTTCAAATGCCTCATTGCTAAATCCCAACAAAGTGCTTGTGTAAAAGGCCTTGGTGTTTGGAGAGCGTTGCATTCGCACAGCCGTGACTTTGTTCAACAAAGCAAATCACTGGAGTGTAGATTGTGTGAAAGTTTATGGGTCCAACTTATTGCCCATTTCATCTTAAATGTCATCACTTGCACAGGGTATTTTTAAAAACACATATAGTTTTATTATATAGTAATAAAATGGGTGAAACCTCCAGTCCTGGAAATGTCTGGTAACGATGGAATATCTGCATACATGCAGAGAGGAACTTTATCAGCTACAATCAGTCTTGGCTTCCAATGGAGTGATGCATTTACGGCATTTATTTACATTTTCATTATTATGGCATTTATCGGACCCCCTTATCCAGAGCGGCTTACAATCAGTAGTTACAGGGACAGTCCCCCCCTGGAGACACTCAGGGTTAAGTGTCTTGCTCTGGGACCCAATGGTAGTAAGTGGGATTTGAACCTGGGTCTTCTGGTTCATAGGCGAGTGTGTTACCCACTAGGCTACTAACACCCACATAATCACAATCTTGGACAGTGTGCATGATGAAAAAGATTATCTGCTGTCTCCCTTTCAATAAATGTGAAAAGCAACCTTGTGAACAATGAGCCACTGATGCTCCTGTCAGTGCGGAAGAACATTTTTAGCCGCACTTTGAGCTCAGATTGATTAAAGCCCTGAAGCCATGAGATGTGACTACAGTACAATGTTTTATTTAGTCCACAAGACACCTTTTGTACTTTGTGTCTTTCTTTCTGGTCCCATGTTCGGGGGACTTCTTAGGTCACATTACAGGTTCGGGGTCTTGATCAGCCCTCCAGCAGCCGGTACTGTACGCTTGTCAAATCTCCTCAGCCCAATCTTAGCCGAGTGCAGATAGGGCTCTCATGTAAGAATAATCTGTGGCCCGCTCAGCTCCTAAAATAGAAAGGATAAGCCCGGTGAGCCACTGACTGCGGGGACGGTTGTGCTGCGTTCGCTTTCTTGTCCAGCAGCCCTGAGGAAGTGAGGGACATGGCCAATCCTTCGCCAGAAATTAACCACGTATAGGTTTATGTTCATTACCCCCTTCATTGGGGTTTCATTACTAGGTTGACCTGCAACTGCGACTACACCCAACTCACACAGTCCGATCAGAATGATCAGAAAAAAGGGACAGCGTGATGGTACTGTCTCATAATTTTCAACTTTTTTAAAGTAAAATTGATTCTTCAACTTTTACGACATTTAACCAAGTTTAATCCTTGGTCGGGAAGGTCGGAAATTCTGCTCGGACAGCGTTTGACCAGAACATTTCCAGCAACACCTAATGTCCACTACAAAAGTCAAAAGGAGTTTTGAAGAAAAAATGTCGGAAAAAAATGGTTCCGGTATTTTCACTCAAATGACATTGGCAATTAAAGATTTTAATTTAGCAAACAATTTTTAATTGTATATTTTGTTTCAGTTATTAATTTAGGTTTTGTTGTACAGCGCGCATTATTATTCCCCTGAACGGTTGGATTCTGTAGTGCAGTGTGTGTTTAACGTGGCTCCCATCGTGGGCGTGGCACGCCGGGGCCGCCCCGGCACGCCCCCGAAGAGTGTGCACTCAGGCTTCCACGAATTACAGGCTGGCCAGCTGCCATTTCATAAAGACTGAGGGGGCGCGCTGGCCTCAATTTGGTAATACACCGCCAATCCGTCTCTGGACCGGGGAGGCAGAATGCGGGTCAGTGCCTAACTGTTGATGCCCAGATGTTCCGTCAGCGCAGGGCTGGAGCAGTCTGATCCACAACCCCACAACTGGCCGGCGCATCGTTTCCAACACTACTCGTGTGCATATAGGCAAGATGCGTAATTTTTATGATTATTTTGGGCTGTGCACAACACTCTGCCCTGTGGGCAAAATATCACAAATATTGGTATTGCACTATAAACATTTACATTACATCTCAAAAAATGCATATGGTCATTTGTATATCATGAATATCAGAAACCCAGCAGCTCAGATTATTAGAATATTACCCACAATCCAAAATCTAGCAAAAACAAATGACATTTTCCACTACATAGTCACAGGTTCAAACCCCGCTTACTAGCATTGTGTCCCTGAGTGTCTGTATGGTATCTGATAAATGACAAAAAAGCAAATGTAAATTGATTATTTTGTGTAACTATGATGAGACCTTCATGCAGACCAGGATAAAGATATGAGGACTTTCTTTTCTCCCGTCTTACCGAACAGACTGGAAATGAGATTGTATTAAGCATGTGCAACAATATCCTGGCAGCCCAACATCAGTCTCATCACGAAAACAGGAATGGTCGCTTCTACCTGTTCCCCTCCAAACAGTATTCCCTTGCTGCAATTTAGTTTATTTATTCTCCGTTTTCTAATCTCATATCCCATTTGCAGATGCCTCTGAACTGTGTAAATAAATCAATACGCCTGGAACATGTACAGATTATATGTGGGAATACAGAAAATGTTCTGTACCTAGTGTATGCTCTCTTACCCAGAATGCTCCTGTGCACCCCGCACACAGAGGAATGGCTGTTCCTCGACTTGTGGGCACCTCTTTTGCTTTTTATTTGCTTGTGTTATTAAGAGCGAGTGCCTTGCTTATTTAGGTGTCCAAAATGAATAATGAATAATGAATAATGATAACTAAGAAATATCTAACAGAGAGATAGCAATTGTTTTTTTTTGTACTTAATAAAAATATATCTATTTTTTTGGGGGGTGGGTGTACATTGATGCCTTGTACTCCATCTACATCTTCTCAGGTGCCCTGAGACTTTACGAACTGGCTGCGAATGTGGTATGTTGATGCCTTGTACGCTGTAATACTGTGAATACTTTAATTCCGGAGTAGTGTGAAGAAGAGCGACCCCTCTTTTAGGGGCTGGGCCCTCCCCCAGGGGCTTGAGGGGTGAACCCAGATGGAGGGTGTGAGAGAGAAGGAGAGGGAGGGAGAGAGAGAGAGAGCCTTCCCACCATTGGGAAAGGGTAAAAAACCACGGGAAGTCTCTCGCATGAGCTCCAGCACAGCAAGAACTGTCCCCCCCCTGGAGGACCGAGACTTCCCTCAGTGCCTCGCAATACCGTACTGTGCTGGCTTACCCTAAAAAACAGGCTGTATGGACCAGGTACAAGTGGGACATTTTAAACTAGCGTCCACAGTGATTTCTGTTCTTTTACCCTCCATCATGTTTCCTCCAACATTGAACAGCTTCTCTTCCTCATACGACTGTTCAAATGAACTTAAATTACTGTAAACCTAACAAACTGTGCTCTACAATTTGAAACACACTACAGTTTATGGTCAATTAATAACTTCCTTTTAAAAATGCAACAATGTTTGAAACAATGATTTTGATTCTCTACTAATGTGAATTAGTAATGCCCACTTTTATTGTGTCGTCAATCAGGCGCAGCACTGGATATTCCATCATTAACAGACATTTCTGGAGTTTCCCATAACTTGGTGTCAGAGAACAGTATTATTAATAAAGCGGAGAATAAAGAACTGTTATGGAATATGGTCGTGCAGCTTTATGAAGGACACGGACCTGGTTCTGGTGAGGTCAGAACGCGAGAAAGAAAAAGCGACGTTTTACCTTCACTTTCATGTGCTGAGGTTGACCTACCCTGCCGTTCCTGTCGGTCTCCGTGACCTCCCGCTCCGTGACCCCTTGCCTGATGGTGACCCTGAGGGCGCGGGCGTTGTTGGAGCAGCACGCCTGGAAGAAGGTCGGCGGCTCCGGGCTCTGCGGGGTCGGGCTCCTCTCCGAGTCGGCGAAGTCGTCGTCCAGCGGGTAGAAGGAGTCGTCCGAGGCGATGCTCCGGGTGTCGGGCAGGTCGGAGAGGTCGTCGTACTCCTCGTCCTCGTCCTCGTCCTCGTCCCGGTCATGCTTGGTTTTGACGGGAGAAGAAGAGGCTCCTGCGTCCCTGTCCTCCTTGATGAGCACCATTTAACCCCCCCAGGTCAAACGAACCCGGCGCGGGGGACACAGCATCCCGCTGCGAACTTTCCAAAGCGGCCGCACTTCTACATCTTCTACAATCCCAGGAAAAAAGTTGGCGGAGCCGCGCAGAATCGTGCTCCGTCCTCGCTGCTGTGTAGCCCCGTAATCGGATTAAAACCCCCTGCCCCCCCCCTCTCTCCCTATCTCTCTACCTCTCTCTCTCCTTCTCTCTCTCCGTCTCTCTCCCTCTCTCTCTACCTCTCTCTCTCCGTCTCTCTCCACCTCTCTCTCTCCCCCCTTTTCTCTCCTCTCTTTACCTCTCTCTCTCCCTATCTCTCTACCTCTCTCTCTCCGTCTCTCTACCTCTCTCTCTACCTCTCTCTCTCCCTCTTTCTCTCCTTCTCTCTCCCTCTCTCCCCCTATCTGTCTACCTCTCTCTCTCCCTCTCTCTCTCCGTCTCACTCCCTCTCTCTCTCTCTACCTCTCTCTCTCTCCCCCTCCTCTTCTCTCTCCCCCCTTCTCTCTGTCTCCCTCTCCTCTTCTATCTACATTTACAGCATTTTTTTTACATTTACAGCATTTACAGCATTTCTCTCTCTATCTATCTCTCTCTCTCTCCCTCTGTACCCACGACTAAAGTTCCCGTTTCGCTTTTATTTCTTCCAGGTCGGTGGGAAATTTGCTGAAGTTTTGGGGATTTCCTGCTCACCGTTTGCCTGCCACATGATAAACATCATTTCACGAGTTTGCTTTGAATGGATTATTTGATCCCTTTACTACGTTTATTGCATTATTATGATGATGATTATTATTATGTGGGGAACCCTTCTTGAATTTCAGTGAAAACAATGAGCACCTAACTCACTGTAACATCTGAACTTCAGCTCATAATCAATAAAATATCAATCAATAAACAGAACAGAGGCTATCCAGAGCCCTTATCCAGAGCGACTTACAATCAGTAGTTACAGGGACAGTCCCCCCTGGAGCAACTTAGGGTTAAGTGTCTTGCTCAGGGACACTATGGTAGTAAGTGGGATTTAAACCTTGGTCTAGTGGTTCATAGGCGAGTGTGTTACCCTCTAGGCTACTACCACCCTTTCCTTACCACTGGGAGCGGCACGTAACAAGCCCCAGACACAGTAGGATTTGTCCAACAGTCATAGATCGATCGATCGATAGATAGATATAGATAGATCGATCAGCATCAACATTTGATGGAAATTATATATCTTTCAGTAGAGTTGCACCCCTCCATGGCTGTGGTATAAACTCGTTTACAGAATAGAGATTTTCACCGTATTTATTTACAGTTGCTGACGTTGATATTTCTAGAGAAATACGGTCATTCTTAAATACCAGGAGCTTTTTGTGGGCTTATCTGACCTTAATCTGCCACTGGCACCACTTGCCATCTGCATTGTATTAGCTGATAGATAATCGGCTCCAGAAGAAATTGCTTGGGCTGCTGAGAGCGCTGTTTCATACACCTGAGTATTGTTTGTGTTCTATGATTTTGATTTTGAATTTTCAGAACGTTTCTGAACTCAGATCATTATTTATTGAGTCCGCCTCCCCTGACCTCAGCTCTCAGGCGGCCACTCAGCTCGCGTGGCTTTATAGACGAGTAAATGGTGAGCTGTGAATCTGACCACGGCTGCAGTGTCCTCCCCCACAAACACTTTCAAACCCCACAGCTTCATACAAAGCCGGGCTTGGGCCTGTACGTCTGAGAACCGCGAGGTCAGACATTCGCAGCTCTCCGAGGTGGATCCCAACCGCGATGAAGGATGAGGGGACGCTGGGTGGATGCGGAGAGGCCTGAGAATGAGTGGAGAAGGAGAAGGGCGGTGTCTACTTAGACCTCAAGCCCTAGCCCTATCCTCACAGCCAAGTTGCTTTAGGCAATCGCATTACCTCAGAAGACTTCACAGCCCAGCCTGGGTTGATAATTCCCCAGGGCACCAAGTCACTGCAATACTTACAGACCCAGAAGTCTGGGGGGGGCGGGGTATTTCATGTCACCAATAGTTAGTCATGGTCTGGCATAAAAGTATTTCTTTGTATTAGTTATATATCCATGTTCTGGTGTTCCTGCTTTGTGCCTAAAGATAGATCGGTCCCCTGCAACCCTGGCATGGCTAAACAGGGTTTAAGTAAAATGGATGGAAGAAAATACTATAAAATCTTATGTGTAACATGTAAACATAATCATTCAACACTCATTAAACATTCATGCTCATCATGTTCAGAAGTACAGACTGTACGTGTAATTTTCAATTTATGTTTATGTTCTTTATTTATGTTCTTTATGTTTAAGACGTACCATGAACTTGATCATCATTACTTCTGGGTTTAAGAGCTCTGAAGAGGATTATGGGAAACTCGGCTTTTAAAGGAATACTGGATTCATTAATGTCATTGTGCACCATTGGTCAACCTGCTACTGAACAAGGTCAATGAAAAAACTCCTACCGGGTAACACCTGACATCCATGCCATAATTAATAAACAAACAGAACAGAGACAATTTAATATGATTTATTCACCGGCTTCATTTCCCACTGAGAGCCCGAATCACTCGCTAGTTTCTGTTAATTCATCAGCGGAACACTTTGGACAATGACAGTTGGCAAATGAGTGGCCACTGCCAGGACATTTTCTGAACAAAAAGTCTGCATGACTCAGGGGTCAGATGACCAAACTTTTTATGGAAACAATTACAGTATGCTGGAGAGGGGAGGAGGACAAAAACTGAGATTTAAAGTGACATCAGTCCCGTGTGAGAATCTGTAAATCATCCAGACAAACGTCTTGAGCCCTACTGTGATGCTTTTTCATAGAGACAGATAAAGTCCGCTGGCTGCACCATCCCTCCTTGGCGCTCTCTGAAAATGAAGAAATTGATTTTTATTACACAGAAAATAATTCAAATTGCACCAACAAAGTTCATATTTCTAATCCAAAGAATCCATTGCATTGTCTTGGCCTGATCATTTTAATTATCTCTACAGATCTGAAGCAACCCAGGACTAGCACAGGGGTAAAATTACAGTAACGGCATCGGTTTGACTTGCACATCGACAAAAGGCAGTAGTTAGAGCATTTGGCAGACGCTCGTACCCAGAGTTATATTTACAAATAACATGTAGTGGAAGTTCATTCCACCAGATACATTTACATTACATTTTACATTCACGGAATTTATCAGACGCCCTTATCCAGAGCAACTTACAGCCAGTAGTTATAGGGACAGTCCCCCCCCTGGAGACACTCTGGGTAAAAGACAAAATGGTAGTAAGTGGGGTTTGAACCTGGGTTTAAAGGCAGGGGTGTGAGCCTCTATGCCACTATAATCCTAGCCTAGTGGGAGCCAAGGAGCCCTGACAGAGAAGAGTTGGCAACCCATGGCTCTGGAAAATAAATCATTATTTTATTTTATTTTTATTGCATTAAATTGTAGCTTGAAGATGTAGATTGAAGATTTTTGTAATCTTGTAACATTAAAATGCAATGTGTTTATTTTTTTTTTTGTTCTATGGCTGCCACCCCAACCAGACTGTTAATCAGTTTGTTCAATTAGAGTCGCGTTTCAAAATCTGATGCCTCTTAGGGTGAGTAAACGGTTGTTTGAAATATTTTGTGTTTAATGATTTGCATATGTTGACTTTAAGTTGTGTGGAGTTAGCATAATTCCTCTAAGTTATGGTGACCAGATCTCCTATTTTTCCAGAACACTTCCGGTTTTTAAAGTTGTCTGGATGATTAAACATTCATGTGCCATCCTGGATGAGCTGCACTATCTGAGCCACTTGTGTGCATTGTAGACTGTATGTGGTCACCACCTGCAGAACCACGCCTTTATTGGGGATGTGTTGTTAATTGACTATAATTACCACGTTGTCTATTCCATTTGCTCAACAGCATTGAAACTGAATGTCAATCAGTGTTGCTTCTTAAGTGGACAGTTTGATTTCACAGAAGTGTGATTGACTTGGACTTTCGTGCACACACGAACCAAGGGTAAGTTGATGTATGACAAAACAAGGACGGGACATGGTAAGGATACATTTAAACTAGTTCTAAAAAATGAAAACATTCAAAACAATCACGGTAATCAGAGCAGCAGAAGACAAAGCGAACACAAAACTCAAGAACATAGAACTGGAGCAACCATCTTACTTCCTTGCTGAAGCAAGATTTACATTTACATTTACAGCATTTATCAGACCCCCTTATTCAGAGTGACTTTCAATCAGTAGTTACAGGGACAGTCCCCCCCTGGAGACACTCGAGTTAAGTGTCTTGCTCAGGGACACAATGGTAGTAAGTGGGGTTTGAACCTGGGTCTCCTGGTTCATAGGCGAGTGTGTTACCCACTAGGCCACTACCACCCTACGACCATGGAAATACTGAGAGATTTAGAGAACATCAGTCCAATTGTATATAAGTTAATTATCAAAAATACTAAACAGGGGTCCAGCTGTTCAGTGTTGTGAACGGATTGACCATAAAAAAGCTGAAATATGAATTCCTCTGACAGAATCAGAAACCCCATGACATGCCTTCTCATGTCTCATATAGTGCCGCATATAATCCTGATACGTATCAAGTTCAGATTGTGTGTTACTGAGCTGCTGTTGTGAAACCTGCATCTGCAGTATTGTGTTTAATCAGCGTCTTTTAAGCAATGTGCTGCATCTGTTTTATATTGACTTATGTTCAACGGCCAAAATATGATGTAGTCACAAGGTGAAGGATATTGTGGGAGGATTCAATCACTCCTAGAACACCAGGAACCAATATTCTCTCCTCATTTGTTATCGTTCAACTAAGCAGTAACATGTGTGGTGGTACGCACCGCAACACTGATGTTTTAACACTACAAAAATGTCAAGGCGTGGCTTTTAACAGTGTCTAAAAACTGAAATCAATACAAAATCAATATACAAATGGAAAAACTATGTGGCAACAAGAAGGTAAAGAATGTGAATTTATTCAATGTAGTGTACAACAATGACAGCTCAGCTCAGAAATATATATTACATGAGTACAATCACTGCACTGGTTACCCATCAAATTTAGGATTTACTATAAAGCTCTAAATGGTCTCGCCCCAAAATACCTGAGCGAACTTCTGGTTCTTTACGACCCGCCACGCCCGCTTCGATCAACGGGTGCGGGGTCACCACTGGTACCAAAAGTACAGAAGGCCACAGCTGGGAGCAGATCCTTCTCATATAGAGCTCCGCAGTTGTGGAATGGCTTGCCTGTCAGTGTCCGGGACTCAGACACAGTCTCAGTGTGTAAATCCAAACTGAAAACCTATCTGTTTTCTCTGGCCTTTTGTTAAAGTCCCAGACACTCATTTCACTTCATTTTGACACAGTGTCAATTATAAAATCCACTTTATCACACAGTCACAGTGTTAGACACAGACAGTGTTAAATTCACGGTAGTTAGGCTGTCCTTGTTATGGTACCGGGCCACTGTAGCACCAATATACCACTATTACCACATATTTCAGTATCGGCCGTACAATGCCACTGTCTGTTTCATGCTGGGTCATCGTTTAGCAGTTGCCAGGAACCAGGATTTATCTGCTGTCTCTTCACTGGAGTCTGACGGTGGTCTGGGCGCTTGATTCCGTGTCTCGGAGAAAACAAACAGAAGCAGCTAAACGATGACCCAGCATGAAACAAACCAGAGGGTCACCACAGCCACAACCACCGTAACAACTACAGCTTCAGGGAATTTGTCCTCTGCATTTAACCCATCACCCTGAGTGAGCAGTGGGCAGCCATGACAGGTGCCCGGGGAGCAGTGTGTGGGGACGGTGCTTTGCTCAGTGGCACCTCAGTGGCACATTGGCAGATCAGGATTCAAAAGCTGCAACACCAATGCTACCCAGTCACTGAAACACCAACCTAACCTTGAGGCACGAAGGCCCCCGACTTACTACTCAGTTCCCCTAAATAAATACACCCACCATCTCCTCATTTGGGTGAGCTCAATATGTACTAGTGGTAGTAGCCTAGTGGGTAACACACTCGCCTATGAACCAGAAGACCCAGGACTACCATTGTGTCCCTGAGCAAGACACTTAACCCTAAGTTGCTCCAGGGGGACTGTCCCTGTAACTACTGATTGTAAGTCGCTCTGGATAAAGGCGTCTGATAAATTCTGTAAATGTAAATGTAAGGGGGAAAAAGTAGGTGGTCATCAATCAAGTCGAATCTAGAACTCTATATCTAAATATATACACATACATATTCGCAATTCACTCTTTCATAACCAAGAAGACATAACTCAAATTATACAAGGATCCCAATGTGGGATGTGTAGTCAGTATAAATTATGTGTAATTGGCACCCGTGCAGAAAAAAGACTTAACGTAACTACATAATACATTTACAACATGCACCACATAGTCAAAAGGAATTTCCTCTCCTCTCTGAAGACTCTGGGGTGACAAGACAAGTCCTCAACTTGGTTTTGCTTGCGCGCCCTGTATTGTCCCTAAAAACGATAGGGTCGCAAAGATAAAAAAAACACCTGCTCACACGTGTATTGCAATCTTCCACAACCACTGTAAAGCTCTGTGGTAAGTCTCTAGGGTAAACTCTTGCCCCAACAAAGCCCACTTTACTGCCAGGCACTCTAGCTCCACCACCAAGTACCTGGTCTCACGTGGAAAGAGCTTGCGGCTTATGTAAGCCACAGGCTTCTGCTCAGTCCCCTCCCCCTGAAGGAGGACTGGACTGTGCACCCAGACTGATGCAGACAGCACAGGTGTGCCCAGGTGTGCCAAGTACTGCCCTCATGTGGTGCTGTATATAACTATGTCATCCAGGTAGGCCGCTGCAAATGCACCAGTACAGTCTAATACCTGGTCCATTTGATCCTCTGAAAGTAGGTGTGTGCCCTTTGCATCACTGTAAACTAAAATAAACCCAGGGGGGTCCGGAAAGCAGTATAAGGCCATGCTCCTTTGGCCATAGGCTCCTGCCAGTACCCATGCAAAGATCCAGGGTGGTGATGTACTGTGCCTTACCCAGCCACTCTATGAGGTCCTCAAGCCTCGGCATAGGGTAGGCATTAAAATCTGTGACTGTGCACTGACCTGACGAAAATCAATGAAAAAATGCAAGTTCCCATCCTTTTTGGGAACCAGGACCATCAGGCTGCTCGATGACCACAAGGTGCTACATCCCCTCAAACTCCTCCTGGAGTGCTGGCAACAAGCACTCAGGGATCTGATACATCCTCTGCGGCACTGGGCGAGTGTCTTTTAAGAGGATACCATGCTCCACAGGTGCTGTGTGGCCCGGCTGGTCTTGAAACAAACCCTAAGGAATGATGGACTACAGTCATCTGACTCCACAGCAGCAGTGGAGTTGCAATCCAGCTCAACGGATCTAGACCTTAATGGGAAGAACTGCTGTGATACATCATCCTCTTCCACCACTGCTGTCGTCCTCCCTCTGTAGGCTGCTTAAATTACTGGGAAGCTCACACACTCCAGCCCCCACTTCCTCTGGACCCACCTCAGGTTCTGACATTTTCTGCATTGTCCCAAACAACTTCTCCCTCTGGCTCTGCCTGCCTGTCTTTAACACTTTCGGTTGCTTAGGTGAGTTTATTTCCATCTCGTTATACGGCATCACAGCCAGGAGGTCTTTAATTGACTCCTCAGGGATTTCCTTCACCTTAGCTTGGGCTCGGGTCACCATGCTAATGGGAAAAGAACCCTGCAACAACTCTGGAAGTATAAACACAACCTGGTCCAACACCACCAAATGGCTTAATCTCTCTACTATCCCTGCAGTTAACCTGAAAGCCTGACCCCCTTCCTCCACATAGATCTCAACCCGTTTATCATGTTTCTCTTTGACAATTTTTGGATTGCCCCTGTCTGCTCATGAACTCTGAGCCACGCTTTGCCCACTGCCTTTGCCTCTGACAAACCGAGCCCTTCTGGTACCGAATTCCTCTACATCTTCCCTTATGCCTATGCCACAGTAAACCTGTGCCCCTGAACCTGATCTCTGACAGTATGAGTTAACCCAATGCAATGGATCTGGTGTCCATACAGGATACCCTCAGTCAACTGCTGCCATCCATTCAACTGCAGCAACGTTCCTTGCAGCAGCAGACCAGCCAGTAGCAGCAGCACCAAACACATGTACAACTGGGTACCACCCTCTCCACTCTGACAGTCTAGGTCCAAATGATACAGGCTCAAGCAAGCGCTCACACCATCGGACAAGCACTGGACTGGGCCACACCACTTCTAAAGCAGTGCGACTCCCTATGCTTCTCTCTGGAGGCCTTCAATTTTTCAGGGGGAGACCGGGGACAGATCAGCGTTTCTCTATACCTCATGATCATGAGGCAGGGAGCACACAGTGTGACAGACTATGACAGGTTCCACACACAGGCAAATGACACGGTAAAGGATGAGATGGGGGTCCTACAAATCATCCAACTGGCAACATAGAGAAGCCAGGAACGCAGATATCATGCACCACTATCTCGGCCCTCTCCATCATGCATCCAGGAATCCCCATAAACTGCCGCCTCACAGCCACCGGAGAAGCCCATGCAACTGGGGCATGCCCGGGCCCCCCTTTTGCTCCAGGAGAGACAGAGACGGGAAGAACAAGGTCTGTGCTTTTACTGTGGGGGTCGTACAGTAGCTCGCAGGGACTTTTCCGGTTCCACAATGGTGTTTTTTTCCTTTGTTTTTCAGCATACCGAAAAAGACACATGCTGACATACAGGAGGATTTATGCGAGCAACTGCGCATGCTCGGACTGCTGCGGAGAGCAGGCTTACAGGGCCCGGAAAACACCACCACAGGCCTATGGAAACCCGGCTGCAAGTGGTGCACGAGAAACCGGTAGTGCGGAAAACGGTCAGGGATCTGGGCTAGGCTAAGTGCTAATCCCAGCCGACTGGCTCTCCAGTCAGTTCTTTTATCCAACGTCCATTCCCTAGACAATAAACTGGATTACATTAAACTTGTTTTTCTCAGACGTGGCTCAGCGACAGAATTCCCTAAACATCCTCACCACTTTCTATAGAGGAACCATTGAGAGCATTCTGACCAGCTGCAACACTGTCTGGTTTGGGAACTGTGCTGCATCAGACCGCAAGACCCTACAGCAGATAGTGAGGACAACTGAGAAGATCATCGGAGTCTCTCTTCCCTCCATATGATATCCATGCCAAATGATATCCAAAATAGGTGGGGTCATAAAAGTGGAGAGGTTTGGCCAGTTTTGTGTACTCACACTGACTCCTGCAGTTTGTTCAAAAAGCTGTCTATTTGGTCCTGTGGGATCTCTCCATCCACGTGAGCCAAGTATGTGAACAGACTCACGAAGGCGTCATAGGGGATACGAGCAGCGCCCCCTTCTGGATCTTGAGTCAGGATTTCACAGGCATGCTTCAAAGCACCCATTATGGTCTGTACACAGGGAAAGATTGTGATGCGAGTTCATGTCTTGCATCTGTAGTGCATTGGGGTTAAATGTCATGTGAAATGTTATCCAGTACAATTATAATGCCTTGAAATGTACAGACCAAATATCTTACTGTAAAACTTTTTTAACCATTATTTTCCACTTACCCCACCTAATGCACTGCAGCCGAGTGCAAAAAACTGCATCCAATCGATCGTTTCACTGAAGCTACCTAGCGCCAGGAGGGTATCAAGCTGATCGCTTGATAGGCTGAGGCCTCTCCATTTCTCCTGTAGTTCCTCTTTTGTGATCGTTTCCTTTGCTGAACACTGAAGATGAACCAACGGAATATGTCAGATTGTCAACAATGGTGATTCTGATAGAGACAGAGCAAGCTTCGCCCTGCCATCAGCAATTCATTTTACCTGTTTGTGAAGAACTTTTAGTAGGCCCGGGGTGAGCCCATTGTTTGTTTGCCCTGACATTTCTAGCCTGTCTTTAACAGGAAGAGGTTCGCCTTTCGATAGCGCAGAGAAATACCTGCAAGAACAATCAGGACTCTGAGCACAATGATTGTGACATGAGAGCACCTTGGAGAGATGAAAAAGGAGCTTACGCAGCTGACCACTGCAGAACATCCTGTGGCTGTGTTCGTATGGCAGCTTTGGTGAATTGCTTTAAAATGTCAGGCAGTTCTGGAGGAATCCTGATTTGCTGAGCACAGTACATTGTGTCCGGGAGTGGCATGACTTCACCCTGCAAGAATACGGGAGCTGAATGAAAGGAGTGAATCATGTTCTTTTTGGTCTCGCAAGTACATTTACATTTACATTTACATTTACGGCATTTGGCAGACGCCCTTATCCAGAGCGACTTACAACGTGCTTTCAAGTTACCAACGATGAAGAGATCAATTCCGGTTCACTAGGACCCCAACTATGAATACATCTATTTTATTCACTCTGTTGTAGATTCTGTACACAAAGTTCGACAACAAGAAAATTACAATTTAATCTAAATATTCTTTAAAGAGGAAGGTCTTGAGCTGTCGTTTGAAGGTGCTCAGTGACTGAGCTATTCTGACCTCGAGGGGAAGTTCATTCCACCACCGAGGGGCCAAGACGGAGAAGAGTCTAGATGAGTGTCTTCCTTTTACCTTCAGAGATGGAGGGACCAGGCGAGCAGTACTGGAGGCTTGGAGTATACGAGGTGCAGTGCGAGGTGTAATAAGGGCTGTGAGGTAGGATGGTGCTACTCCATGTTTGGCTTTGTAGGCCAGCATCAGTATTTTGAATCCGATGTGTGCAGCTACTGGGAGCCAGTGGAGGGAACGTAGCAGAGGGGTGATGTGGGAGAATTTGGGAAGGTTGAAGATGCTGCATTTTGTGGATATACCCAAGAGGTGTTGATCTTGTGTTGAATGCACATGATATGATGAATGATTTATTTCTTTATTTTAAGCATCACTGTCCTATCCAGATCTTTTCAGGGAAGGCCTTGCATATTTCAGCCAGACAATGCTAAACCTCACAGCTAAACCTCATCTACAACCAAAACTCCAGTGTTGTTAAAAGAATAAGGGACTACATAATGGTGAACACGGAACTGTCTCAACTTTTTACCGTCAAATTGATTTCGTTCTTTTTAGACATTGGGACATTGCCTTTGACTGTTATGATTTGTAAATCATTGCGCTCTGTTTCATTTATATTTTACAAAGTGTCTCAACGTTTTTGAATAGCTACCACAACTGTGACTGGGGAATAATGGGAGATGGGAAATATGATGGATCCAGACAGCAACAGTTCGGGCGGAGCTCACTGGTTGTCATGACCAATACAGTACAGTCATAAAGCAAGTTCATTTGAACAATAAATGCATTTTGAATCAAATTATATATGAAGGGTGAAGCAAAATTAGGAGACAAAGCAAATATCTTTAAGCACCAGCACCAGAACACTAAAAAGAAATAATAAAAACTATTTGAAGAGTTGCATGATATGAGCCGATATAAACTGCTACATATTGAGTTGTAGACAATCCAGGAATAATTTGAGAATATTGATATTGCTATTTGCTCTTGAGGAAAAAAGGGAAGACGCAGGAAAAAAACAACTTGGGAGCAACATGGGAGAAGAAGAACGAACAGCAACTGGTGGAGAGTGATGGACAAATGACCAGGTGCATGAATGTGTTGGATTTTTCCGCTGGAAAACCGAGGTTCGAGAGCCAGGTGATGAGGTGATGAGAGGTCTTTTAAAAGTTTATTGAGGAAAAGATATACAAAGATTGGGCTGAGCTGCCCCCTGGTGTAGGGTTGTAGTAGCCTAGTGGGTACACAGTGGGTAACCAGAAGACCCAGGTTTGTAAATGTACCCATCTGGGCCAATACAACAGAGATTGTGGGGCTGTTATCACCCTTCCAAGGTGGCAGAAACCTTGTTTGAATCAATCAAATGAGAAATTATTTGGCCTTCACACTGTCAAATGTTTCTGCTCAATAATACTGCTCTGGTGTGGGAGTCAAAGGCATTAATGAAGTTGTGAGAAGCATATTTTCTCATGATATTTTCCTTTGATGTTATTTGATCATTTGGATATCTTGGGGTTGATGTTTTTGCTGATAATCATTTTCTTTTTTTTTTTTTTTTTTAGTTTTTATTGACATTCTGTTTCAATTGTTACATGTACAATCAAGTATTAATCAAAAACTTTTTAGCTCTTTTTCAGTTATGTCCTCAATCATTATTTTATTCTGTTCTTCATCTAACACTGGTAGTTCCAGAGAGTCCAAAAAAATTATCCATTTCAGTTATGCTGCTTCCTGTCTTTTTAGAGTACAGAGTCTTATAAAATGTTTCAAAGACTCCTAAAAAGACTCCTATTTCATTTAGTTTATTTTTTGCTATTATAGTCACTGGATCTTTGATTTTATTAATTGTGTTCTGTGCTATTTTCTTTTTAAGTTTAAAGGCCAGAACTTTCAATGAATTGGATCCGCCTTCATAATATCTTTGTTTAAGGAACATCAAATTTTTCTTGATTTTATACGTTGTCAAATTATAAATTTTGTTTGATTTCCTCCAATAGAGGCTGTGCTGTTCGCTCTTTATGTTTTTTCTCCAATTCTTTTAGCTTATTTTGTAGTTCTCCCAATTTCTCATTTCTCATCTTTTTTTATAGGAGGATATTGCTATGATTTTTCCCTCTCAGGACCACCTTTATGGCATCCCACGGAATGGTAGAAAAGAAGATGTGGATTTCTCTTTTTATCTGTTCTTTAAAGTGAGGATCATTGAGCAGGCTTGGATTTAATTTCCAGTTTTTCATTAATGTTGGGTTAGCAGAACAGGTTGTACTATAAGTCTAATGAACTCAATATTCAATAGTTTCAATATTCTTATTATGAGTGCTTCTGGAGAGATGACTCTCCCATATCCTAAGCCTTTCATAATTTTAACGCACTTTAAGTGTTCTAAACCAAAAAGTGTGACTCTGTCGTAATAAAAACAATCAAATGCAGAATGTGAATAATATAGATAACACCAGTTCAAAGAAGTTGAAAGTCTAATGAAAGTCTGGTACTAGGGTGGTAGTAGCCTAGTGGGTAACACACTCGCCTATGAACCAGAAGACCCGGGTTCGAATCCCGCTTACTACCATTGTGTCCCTGAACAAGACACTTAACCCTGAGTTGCTCCAGGGAGACTGTCCCTGTAACTACTGATTGTAAGTCGCTCTGGATAAGGGCGTCTGATAAATGCTGTAAATGTAAAGGTAAGTCTAATATTGAAAGTGATACATTTGTAGTTTCAAGAAATATTTTAGTTCGTTTTAAAAAATGAGCAAAACGGGAAATTTCTGAGTGTTGCGAAGTAGTGGAGTTAAAAAGGTAGAAGAAATATTTGTAGAAAAATAATGTATAATTTCAGTCTCTGAAATTATTTGTAATGTTCACAGTTACTGGGTACAGAGATGTCACAGTTATATTTGAATGTAATTGATATGGTGAAGATCTTTTTTTTATCTTTTGATAAATTGTTTATTTATAAAATAGAAGCACTTGTTATGATCTTACCTTAAAGATTAGATACGTCAGTGTTAGAAATTGCCTCAATTCTCTGTTGTGCATCCACAGTATCATCTGGCACGTCTTACAACTTCCTGAAAGCCGCTGTTTCGACTGCGACGTCACCTAGCAACCAAACACTAAGTACCCGCCCTCACGCGTGTTGCCAGATCAGCTGTAGTTAAACAAAGTTTAGATATACTCTGTCGGAGAGGATCAAGTTGTTTGCTGAAGCACAGAATCCCTTTAACGTTTAAAATGAGCAGGTACGCTCACTGCATTACGGTCCAGAGTACATGATATAGCTTATCAGAGAGGCAAATACCAGAGCTATTTTATAAGCCTTTTCATGTCGGCCCGCCATGTACATATTTTCCATATAGTTACAATGTGTCCCTTTTCAAAAGGACAGGTGTCATAATCAAGTTTTAAATACCTTTAAAAACATTGAATATAATATTTGCATATATTTATTTGTTATAACATAACTACAACAGATACCATTTTACACTCGCTAACGTAGATGCATGACAACGTTATTTTACACACGCGTATAGTTGAATTTTCTTTGTGAACTGGCAACCTTAGTCAGAAACGTATAGGAAACGAAAGGTTGGTGTACACGGCGCGTATATAAATCGTACGACTAAACCACATGCTTGAACGCGATCTGAAACGCGCTGCTTTGGCCATTTGTGCAATTTTCTGCGCAGAAAAAAATATACACTTTAGTGGTTAAGAAAGCGGGGATATTCACACGAATACCTGTGGGCCAATGAGGCGAAGCACCGCCCACACAAGACGTCCAATCGAATTCCCGGGCAGCATAAAAGTAAAACGGGGCGGAGCCACTGAAAAGCCAGCAGTGACACTGCAAAAACGAGCAGCGTCACACAAACTCTCACAAGAGAAAATGGAAAACAGCGATATGTGAGCAAAAACGCATGTTCTTAAAAAAAAAAAAAAAATCCAACCTCTTATTTTACATTTCATCGTCGTATTTGTATTTGACATTAGGAAAGTTTTGTTGTTCGGCACAAGTCTGAATCCATGAGCCACATTTTCAGAATTATCGTTCGTGTCTCTTTTTTTTTTTTTTTTTTAAACACTCTTATATTTCACCCACATCTCACATCTGTTCAGGTTAGTAGACGCTTCAGTTACGCAACTGCAGACTCCGCGCTCCAGCAGTACAGGAAGTAGGAGGCGACCTGTGGAATGAACATTGTCCCTCTCTGCAGTTAAGTTGTTGTATTGCTCTTGAGATACTTGGTGGGACAGCTGTTGTGCAGGCAGAATGGACGTGGCGGCATATTTATCGCGCATCGGGTGTTCAGGGCCCCTGGTGCCGAGTCTGGAGACGCTGCTGTGCGTGCACCGGAGTCACGTGTCCACGGTGCCCTTCGAAAACCTCACCCTTCACAGCGGAGGAAAGGTGAAGCTGGACCTTCCGTGGCTCTATGAGAAGATTGTGGTGCAGCGCCGAGGTGGGTTCTGTTATGAGACCAATGGACTCTTCTCCTGGCTCCTTTCCCAGTTGGGGTTTAGTGTAACTGTCCTGGCTGGTCAGGTCATGAACCGTTTCACCCATTTGTACGGGCCACCCTTCGACCATTTCATCATAATGGTGACCCTAGAGGGTCAAAGGTGGCTTTGTGACGTGGGCTTCGGGGCTTGCTTTGAGCTCCCTTTATCACTTGACACTGACGGTCTTCAGAAACAGAATCATGGAGTATTCCGTGTAAGACAACAAGGGGAGTTTTTCTTCCTTGAGACCAAGGCAGAAGAGCAAGGAGAAAAGCGGGCGGGGTCTGGAGACTGGCTGGAGCTCTACAAGTTCACCTTTACGCCACGGAAGTTTGACGATTTCAGAGACATGTGCGAGTACCACCAGACCTCCCCCAATTCCCTCTTCTACTGTAAGTCTCTCTGCTCCCTTCTGTTGCCCCATGGCAGGATCACCTACATTGGCTACAAACTAGTCTCCACCAGCTACCCCACCGAGGCTGGACAGGACATCATGAAGAATGAAACTGAACTGTCCGAGGAGGAAATTCCACGTGTGCTGAACGAGAAGTTTGGAATAGTTCTTCCTGCTCCACTGCTTCCTAAGGATGATGACATTTTGCCTCCTTCTGTGACCTACTAGTACAACACACACATGCACAGGATTCTTCCAGCTCACCTGTATGATGGGTAAAATGTGACTTGGCTCTTTTGAAATAATAATAACTTCACAAAAAATGCTGTTGCAAAACATACAACTTAAGAATAAAAAAGTACCATTAACTGTCCTAACGTAATGCATGATTTGCCTGTTGTTACTTCTTTTGATATTTAATATATTTACTGTTTGGTACAAGGAGAGGGAGAAATGGAGCTGTGGCACCTTGCTACTAGATGTATTGCAACGAGCAACCTTGTGGTCACAAGTTCAGCCCCAGATATGGTAATTCAGGAGCAGAGCTGATGCAATTATGGGGCAGTGGTGGCCTAGCAGTTAAGGAATCGGCCTCGTAATCAGAAGGTTGCCGGTTCGAATCCCGATCCACCAAGGTGCCACTGAGGTGCCACTGAGCAAAGCACCGTCCCCACACACTGCTCCCCGGGCGCCTGTCATGGCTGCCCACTGCTCACTAAAGGTGATGGTTAAAAGCAGAGGACACATTTCGTTGTGTGCACCGTGTGCAATCACTTCACTTACTTTCATCAGGAACTATTTAAGCACTTTCATTTGAACAGTGAATACTTTTAGCAAAGAATTCTATGTAAAGATGGCGCTCTAAACTCTCTCACAAGAAATGAACAAAACACTAGAATAATTAAAAGATAGTTTCGGAGTTCTAGACAGTCTGATGAGTAAATTGAACAATGTCAAAGAAGTATCTAAAAAGATGGAAAGACAACTTGAAGAGTCAACTAGGATTGTAGCATCACAGGAAATGTCCATAAAGCAGTTGACTTAAGAAAAGAAGTCTTTGGAAGAAGAGGTAAAGAAAACTCATCTTTTTATTAAAGAACTACAAACTGAGTGTTCGCAAACTCATATGATTCTCAGATCAACTGAGGAAGAATTAATGAAAATGAAATGCGAAAAGAGTTCTCAAGAACAAGAAGCAATGTGTTGCAAAATGTTGGCGCCAATGGCTACTTTTCTGATACTAGCACTGAGTTTTGGAGTCCTCTCAACGTTCAAGTAGCATTGACCAACAACGTCCTCAGTATTACACCATTGATGCATTCTTGAATTATGTTTGATCCCCCCCCCCAACACCAATCAGAGTAAAGAATAACACTTTAACATTTGTTTCATGAATTCTTACATTGAGCTGTGGACTTTTTCCGCATCTCTTGCAACCACTTGCAGGAAGAGTCTCAAAATGAGGGCAGTGCACCCGGCCACGGTACTGGCTGTGCCCTGTCTGTGCATTGCGGAACTGGCCACACTTTTTACAAGTATTGCCCAGTACTCTTCGCCTATATGCTCTGCTTTGGAGGCTTCTACCTTCCTTTGTGGCAGCAGACTGACCAGCGCAAGGCGCGGTCGCCTGCGCTACTGGCACGGGAACTCGAACAACTACAATGCCGACTTTTCCTGCTGGGGTGGGGATCCGTGGTGCCAGAACTGTGCCTGGTTCTGCGGGTGTGGCAAACTCACTTTGCCTTGCTTGTGCCTTTGGCATGATGAAACCTGTGCCCAGACTACAGACCATCTGCCTCTGATCCACTGTGCTCTCTGGCAGCGGGTATTGACCTTCTGTTCCAGTTGGAATGGGTGCCCCCTGAATAGGCTCTTCTGACTTGGTAAAGGCTAAAGGCAATGTAGCACCCTGAGGTGGAACACAGAGCATCTGCCACATCTTCACATTTTTGTTGTGCCATTGGACGAGGGTGGTCTGATTCACTTCCACCAGCTGAATCTTCGTTCGGTGAGTCACCAGTGAGTTGCCAAACAAAAGCTGCTTAATTCTGTGATGGTCCCTCAGAATTAAGAACCACCGTGAAACATTTGTTAGCATTGGAAAAGGGCAAAGGATGATCAATATAGGGGGGTTACTGGTGCACACACCGTTTGGGTGAGTGTTAGTTTGTGTGATGGGCCGGCAAGTGCGTGCTGTGGAGATTAGGATAGTACAGCTGTTATCAGTGTATTAAAGTAATAAGTAATAGTGGCTGAGAAATGCTCTGCTTCTCTTTATTTCGCATCCACACCCTTCTCTACAATACCTCAGGTGACAATGTTCATTGATCAAACTTGTCACTATTGTAGTTGTCGATTTTTGTTAACAATGTCGACTAATTGTTGCACCCCAAATCTACAAGCATGTATTTTCTAAAATGAACACACTGATACTTACCATGGCTTTATTAATATTTTCTGAGGAAGATTTTGAGGGCAAAGCCGATGCACCAGATGCACTGGGTAGAGCCTGAGTGGATGTGTTGGGAGCCAGAGAGTATTTGCTGGGAGACTTGGCAGATTTTCTGGGAGCCTGGGTGGATGTGCTAAATGCCTGGGTGGATGTGGTGAGGGATTGGGTGGATGTGCTAAAGGCCTGGGTGGATGTGGTGAGGGATTGGTTGGATGTGTTGGGAGCGTGGGAGTCAAGACCATATAAAATGCCAGAGGAACCAAGAGCTGGAGAGGCTGGAGGCTCATTGACCTCAAGCACAGTTGGATCATCTGTGATTTCAGAGAAGCTTTCATCTTCGACCACGTGGTCCTCCACATCATGCTCTTCTATTAATTGGGCCATGTCCTCTGAATCAGGGTGCAGGTCTGGCAGAGTCTGACCAGTCTGCCAGAACAGGTACTGAACCCCTATGAGTTCTCCTGAGACAACAGGGTATTGTATCATTTATGTTTAACAAGTTTTTTTATAAAAACGTCCTCCAAGAATTTGTGATGTCAGGATAACAGCAATTAAAATAAATTGGTGAATTCTGTGTAAATGTCAATCATGGTAGTCCACATTACAAACACACTTCCCTTTTTACTTCACGCAGTAAATGAGCAATCGGCATAAACACAAACTTCCTGTCTATAGTATTATTGTTATTGATTATTCATAATTCTCATTTTGTAAATTTGTTTTATTAAAATTTTTGATTTGCAAAGAAAAATAAGTTAGTTAATTTACCACATACCAGTGTAAAGTGAGGGTGGAGAGAACTCTGGTGCCATCTTCCTGTTGTAAAGCTTCTCAAAGTGTTGGTTGATACAGCAAATTCAAATTCAAATTCAAATTTTATTTGTCACATACATAGTCATACACGGTATGATGTGCAGTGAAATGCTTTCTGCAACTGCTACAGACCACAGTATTGCAAATGTTGCAAGTAAACAGTGAACCAATATGCAAATATTGCAAACATAACCAAATATTACACTTTTACGTCTTTAACATAAAATATGTGTAACTGGTAGGGTGAAGGTGTGCAAATGAGTTACAGTTTTTTACAATGTTTAAGAAAGAAGAAAGAGCCATAAAAGAAAGAGCAGTAAGGGCAAAGTGATTATGTGCAAAGTGGTTTTGTGCAAAGCAGAGGAGGTCACTGCGGTAGCTGCGTAAAACAGATGGTCCTGTAGACAAGACAGTACCAGCATGGTCCTGGTTCCATCTGTGTAGTCCTTCCAACAGGTATATCTGAAAATTCAGATGGTTTGCACTCGTCCCTAGATGCACATAATTACCTGTTACATTTTGAAATGTTCTTGAAGAATGAATATGGGCATGAAAACATATAGCAGAAACCGACCTGGAATGAAGCGGTTCAGGTACAGATGAAAAGATTCTAAGGGTGTTGAACCTCTGGCACATCTGTACACAGGTAGCGGAACTCCTCCCTTGGTGAGCTCCCCTGTTTTGATATAAAGAGCAACACCTGGTGGGTCCTGGATGCACTTGATGTGTTTCCGCTGAACACACCAGATGCGCTCCATCCTCTCCCTATCAAACAGGGGTACTCCAAAGGAATCACTGCCACTGCTCCCCATGAATATTCGCAGCAGCTCCTCCAGCAGATGAGTGGTGGTCTCCTCACCACGTGTCCTCCTTCGGCAATGGAGAATCAGCTCCTCTCTAGAAAGATGTTCACTGATGTCGCCATCACTGAAACAGGACAGGGCCTCATACTGCAGTTGCAGTCTTTTTGCTTCGCGCAACAGAGCAAAATCCACTGCATCCCACTCAAATATGCATGCTGACAGGCATGACATGAAGACTGGGTTCAACTGATGTGTCTGTGTTGTGCATCCAACAGCATGTCGGCGCATGAAGTGCCAGATATCCAGCCTTAAAAGAAGTTCTGGCCACCCACTGAATCTGGCCTTTGGCTTTGCCACTCCTTCCTCAGTCCAGCAGTCACGTTTTCAGTGTGGCACAGTGCCGTGTATTGTGTGGTTTGAACGGACCTACACAGTTCCGGCACTGCAGTACTTTAGTTTTAAATGTAGCGACACATTTTGACAGAGTGAGTGTGGTATATAATTCTACCCAGTGATCGACGTGCGGCTGGATATATGTTTCACACTGGCTGTGTTTTTCTGGTTTGAAGCACGCTAATGAACTGCTAATCTGACCGTTTCTGTATGTGCAATATGCACATATTTAAAGCAGTGTTAAATGGCTGATTGCTTTATTTTTGCACGACACCTACAGTCTGTCATAATGGACAAAGTGCATGCAGCGAACGTCACAAGGGAAGACTTGAAAGAGAACGTACAATTTTAGCATTTAAAGCAAAACTTCGAATGGTCCAAACAAGTTTGATACACGGTATCGTTGATGTAACGCCACGTTCTCTTGACGCTGTATAAACTACACTACCCATGGAGCACTGCGTGACCGACATTCGACAAATCAGGTGAAAGCCTGTCGGCCCGTCCCCAACGTCGCTAAAAGTTGTGCGACACACTGTTATTTGTCCTTTTGTCCATCTCTTCATGCCCCTATAGAAATATAATGATCTATCCAAACCATCATTACAAAAATCTACATGAAAACACACTCAGGATTGTTTGTGCCAAGTTATTTAAAGATGATTTACGGATAAACGAGGTTTGATTTTCTTAATTGCATCTATAGATTATAATATTGTGACAAACGTACATTTGATACAAACATCCCAGAAAATGAAGGAAGTGAAGGCAACTAAAAAGCAACCTTTGCTTCTAGTCTCAGTAGGGGACAGAAAAAAATGATAAATACTGTTTTTACAGTAATTAAAAGTGTCTCTACTTTACTAAAGTATTACCACTTAGGATGACTTTTTACTTTAATTCCTGCTGATCATTACAAGCAAAGGCACCACCCCATTACTGGGAACAACACAAATTACACCGTTGTTTACAGACACGCCCCAGAAAACCATGCATAATAGTGATCTTGATCTTTGAACACATTTACTGATAAGTGTGTGTGTGTTCAAGATTCGAGACTGGTTTAGTGTCCCCCCCCCCCCCCCCCCCCCCCCCCATAGTGCAATCATAAAAGAAAATTATATATGTATATACACACTAAACTAAACTATACTAACTAAAACTAGAACTTAAATACCGTACAGGTTTCTCTATAGCAGAAAAGTAAAAAGTTTCTGTGCAATGAACAGGGACATAACTGGACAACATCTTGTAGTGTGTGTGTCTAAACCAATCTATAGATCATAATCATCATCATTAGTTTTAATCCTAATTGTGTGCATGCGCAGACATAGCACAAACACACACAAATATATATCAATGTCTTGTCCGTTACCCAGGAAAAACTCGAAAAAATCATCATATCAGCCTTTTCATGTGCCGTTTTTCGTACGAACGGCATATTTGTGTACAATGATATTTACATTGATAGGCGATATTGCTGTAACTATGTGGTTTTATCGACTCTAACCCAACATACCACTAATTCTGGCCGGAACTCGCTGCGTGCTTATAGACCAGCATTTCAGGCCTGATGCACGTGGCGCCGTGGCTTAGTTGGTTAAAGCGCCTGTCTAGTAAACAGGAGATCCTGGGTTCGAATCCCAGCGGTGCCTTTTAGTCTTTTTTTTTTTTTTTTTTTTCTTGTTTCACTTCTAACGTGGTCCGGAGAGGAGACAAATTCGCCGACGAATTGTTTTAGTTCAGTGAACCGATGCAATACAGTTCATACAGTTATATCAACGTCATCACGTAAAAAATGGTTTTCTGTTAAAGGGGGCGCGTCGGACTTTTGATCCACCCAGCGGCCGTGGTGTCCCCGAACTGCTCGTGTGACGCTCACGAAGGAAGCGCTCGTTATATATAAAGGTACGGTGCTGGGTTTTTTTTTCTTATGTTTTTTTCCACTTGGTGGTATACAGTCCTACGTACGCGTAATGGTCGAGGTTGACACGGTCGACGTGGGTTTACGGTTCACGTTCGCTCGGCCTGAACGCTGCCAATCTGGCCGTTCCTGTTTGGGGAATATGCACAGATTTAGGGCAACATTACATGGCTCAATTTCAAAGCAAAAATGGTCTGCGCGACACAAACATTTGCAGTCCTACGCGGACAATTTTGTGCATTTTTAAGCAAAACTTCGAATCTTCCAAAGCAGTCTGATAGAAGGTTGTCGTGGTTGCCAGATATGACGACTGATTATCGCCATGAGGAATTTTTGCGCATATTCCATTTGTTTGTTTTGTAAAGATTTTTCAGCCAGTCATGATTACGGTCTAGTATTGTAACCTTCTGAATGTCAGCGGGGGAAAGCGAGACCCGTTTGTACTGTTTCAGATGTTGAATGAACTGCAGATCTCTCATCTGGGTTCCACTCACCAGCTCTGTAAATGAATACACTGTGAAAGGACACACAAACACCCAGACACAACGAGTGCTTCCGTTTGTTGCCAAATGTCTTTACTTTGTTGATCCATTTAATTTTTTTTAACTTATGAAGATTTCTCCTTTATTGCATTAACCAATGGGCTTCATTCCTATGTGTGCTGGTCAGTTTACATGCAGGATGTAAAACTGAAAAATAAGTAAGAGAAACGATCTTATACTCCCCTTTGTAGTGTGTCTGCCAAACACTGAACTAAATATTGAATGAGGTGTTCCTTGTTCATACCTCCGCAGGTATGATATCATATTGTATTGTTTTTTTCGAAAATAATAGAATCACAAGCGTTGAGGTTTGAAGTAAAAAAAAAAAAAAAAAAAAAAAACAACTTTATGTGAAATGAAACCGTTTTCTACCAATTCACCAGCAGATGGCGCGAACGCGACGTTTCATAAAGCGACTGCGACAGTCTGCACCAGCCATCATGATAGAAAAAGAAAACCAGATGTTAAAGCACCAGTGGATGGGTCTCTGCATTCACTGTTGTATTCATAACTGATGAGAGATGTTAAATATTTCAAAATGGAGAGCTATTGAACAGAACAGTGCAGGGGTTGGC
Source organism: Denticeps clupeoides (assembly GCF_900700375.1). Classification (NCBI taxonomy): domain Eukaryota; kingdom Metazoa; phylum Chordata; class Actinopteri; order Clupeiformes; family Denticipitidae; genus Denticeps; species Denticeps clupeoides. The sequence continues at coordinate 34,412,649 of NC_041708.1, forward strand.
TCGGCGGAAGGGGTGACAATCCCTCATCATTGTTGGGGGGGACATTAGACAGTAAAATTTTCAGGAGCAATTCCTGAGGGGGACATTAAAAAAAGCTTATTTTTTCATGTGCGGCTGACACTTTCTTAAATGTCTCATATATTTCTCTCTTAACCCATCGTTAATAAAAACACATCACGCTGCTTAAGATAACTATGTTGTCTATGTGAAACATGTGCTTGTTGAACAAGTGTAGTGATCAGGTTTAATGCATTAAAAACTATACGCATGCGCTGCACCTCGCAGCGCACTCTGGGTGCGAGCAGCAGCAGCCCTTCCCATCAGAGAAACTGATCGTTGGACTGAACCACTGAGGATTAGGCGGGGGGGGTAAATCTTTCACTTGTTAACAGTGTGTTTTTAAGTAGCACAACCGTTCCCACACACTGCTCCCCGGGCGCCTGCCATGGCTGCCCACTGCTCACTCAAGGTGATGGTTAAAAGCAGAGGACACATTTCGTTGTGTGCAGTGTATCACAATGACAATCACTTCACTTTCACTTTCAAAATTTGAATATTTAAATATGGAATACTTACACCATTGGGTCATGGATTGCCTGAGGAATTTCTTTCGTCTCATTTTTGGTGAGAGATTTTATGAGTCCAAATCAAATGTTAAAATCAACGTTGTCAGGTCAGATTCGTGTCCATTGCTTATTTAGTTTTAATTTGGCTGTAAAATATGTCTCGCTGAGTTCATGATACAAAATCTTCTCTCTTTAAGATGGCCAATGAAGCTAAACCTTGCCCGTGCGATATTGGAGACAGGATGGAGTATGGAGGACTCGGGCAGGAAGTGCAAATTCAACATGTGAAGGCTTACGTTGTTAAGCCACCTGCAGCATCTGAAAAGGCGGTGATCGTGATTCAGGACATATTCGGATGGGGACTGCCTAACACGAGATACATGGCTGACATGCTTTCTGCAAATGGATACACGTAATTGCGAAACTTGTCTTTGTCTGAATCGAGATAACAAAGTACCGCCGCTCTCATCCTAACACGTCGCTCCTCTTATCAGTGCCGTTGTTCCAGATTTCTTTCTTGGCAAAGAACCCTGGAGTCCATCTCATGACTGGTCCAAATTTCAGGAGTGGCTGGAGGACAAAAAGCCAACAAACATCAACAAGTAAAAAAGTTCAGACTCCCGAATCAGTACAGTTGTTACGGCGGAAATCTGCCTAATTCCGCGCATTTTGCCCCAGGGAGGTAGATGTGGTGCTGAAGTTCTTGAGGGAGCAGTGTGGAGCCTCTCGCATCGCAACGGTTGGCTTCTGCTGGGGTGGGGTTGCCACGCACCATCTGGCTTTGCAGTACCCTGATATCAAAGCTGGAGTCTCAGTTTATGGTTAAAAAATATATATAAATAAATTTTTTTTTACATACATAGGGGCCTAAAAAGTATCACATGTCGTTCGTAATACAATTTCAGGGATCATCCGTGACCGGGAAGACCGGTACGAGTTGAAGAGCCCCACTCTCTTCATTTTTGCTGAGAAGGATGAAGTTATCCCGCTGGATCAGGTAGGCCTTGAAGCTTTGTATTCGTATGGTTCACTGTCATTTAGGTGTTGCCATGTGTAACCAATCAAATTTTTATTTATTTTTTAAAATTAGGATTAAAACTTTTAATGATGTTTGGTGAATGGTGGCTAAAAAGACAGTGCAGGGTAACTGTAAAACGGTTATATTCACACAACATTGACATTTTTGCAACCAACTTCCTCAATTATGGGTACAGTGCATGAAAAAAAAAAAAAAAAACCTTTTAAATGAAAACTAGTCACCCCTTGTTCTATATCATGCACAGAATGTGCTTGTCCCATGTGCTTGTCTAGGTAACAGTGCTGGAAAAAAACCTGCACGACAAGAGCAGCGCTGATTTCCAAGTGAAGATTTTCCCCGGACAGACCCACGGATTTGTCCACCGCAAGCGGGACGATATAAACCCAGCTGACAAACCGCTCATCGAGGAGGCCAGACTGGACATGCTCAACTGGTTAAGGCAGTACATGTAAAAACACATTCTGATGCGGAGTTATTATGAGTAAGAACTAACGTTGCACTAGAAACGCTTCTTAAAACTAGAACCGAAACAAAACATGTAATCTTTTAAAAATATAGTAAATATGCAACTGAATGTCTTGTGCCTTTGAATATGTGAACAAACCAGATCAAGGCCAAAATCTTCAAACAAAGACATTTATTGGTTACTTCAGTCCTGCTACAGCGTGGAAGAACACCGTATCAAATGATAAATAGCATCCCGAACGTCTGGACGTTTTCATGAAGCGCTTTTTAACACTGCTCATTAGTCTTCAGATTCGCCCGGGCTTCTGATGTCATCAATTTTCAGGATCATCTTCACAACCTGGGTTGCCAGAGAGATCTGCTGCTTCTTCCCGATCAGTGTTTCAATGACATGCTGCTGCTTCATGTCTGACCAGAGAAAAAAAGAGGTTCAGTCACGTTGGCATATTTCTTGTATAATTCTTAGCGTGATAAATATAATTCAAGTCTTACCGTTGGTGGAAAGGTGCAGGCAGTCGATGCCAAGAGCAGGGTTGCTTTCTTTCAGTTGTCTAGCCCTGACTTCGGTCATAGTCTGAATGGGGTTCATGCCGCTGTTTTCTGCCAGAGCCATGGGAATGACTTCCAGGGCGTCAGCGAAGGCCCTCATTGCGTACTGCTCCAAGGAGGGGCACTGCCAGCAGAAAGATGCTCTTAGCGCCATTGTAAAATTCGGAAATGTATTTTGTGTGTGCAGTTCTTTGCAATACCTTATCAGCTGCCTTGTTCACTGCAAGAGCACATGAGATCTCTGACGCGCCGCCGCCGTACACGATACGGTTATCGCGGACCAGGTTGCGGATAACACACAAAGCATCGTGAAGGGATCGCTTTGCTTCCTCAATAATCTAGAAAGGAAAAAAATGATCAAAAATAAATGCCACTTGAAACTAGGGCTGCACGATTTGGGGGGAAAAAAATAATAAAAAAAAAAAAAGACATATTGCGATTATTGAGATCAATATTGCGATATGATAAAGGACACTTGCTTGTATATCAATGAAAAGTCGCATACTAATAGTGAAATGTTTCATTTCTAAGTGAAACATACAAACTACTTATAACAACCTGAAATGCCCAGTTCAAAATACAATTTTCTACCAAATTAAATAAATCACAAAAAAACTCTTTACATTACTGTCGAACGACAAACCCTGGTAAGGCTAAACAACTGTTTAGATTATATTTGGCCATTATAAAATCCCGTATTATAGTTCTTACGTTTAACCAAAACGTTGTTTGGAGTCTGACTTGAACACAGGGATGCATAGCTTTGCTAGCTTAGCTAAGGTTAAGATTTGTAAACAGGTGAATTTCTTTAGTTAACTTCTCAAACTTTGAAGGCTTCCTAAACAGCTAAGAACAGTCTAAATAGTTAATGCCTACGTTTAGCCAAAACGTTGTTTGGAGGCTGACTTGAACACAGGAATGCATAGCTTAGCCTAGCTTAGCTAAGGTTAAGACTTATAAAACGGGATTTTATAATGGGCAAATATATTCAAAACAATTGTCCAGCCTTACCTATGAAATGTAATCCCCCGGGATCTGGTTTGAAGCGTACAGCGGTTTGTACAGCCCCAAGCAGCACAAGAGTGAGGCATTTTTATGCACTTCTTTCCATAGACATGTATATGCTTCACGCCACAGCAGAGCCTCTCGCAATATGGCGGCGACGTTGACGTACGATACAGCGCGTCATGCGGCGTCTACCCATATGTCTCCGAATCGAAAGACATGTGACCATACACGTCACATCCAACTGAAGTGAAACTTCAGTCAGCTCGCAAACTTTGAGAGAATGGATCGGATATGTCGCCGATCCAATCCATGTACTAATCATTTAAATCGCAGCTTTTTGCGTTCATGTAATCGAACGGACTGACATTACGATTGCGATTAGATTAATCGTGCAGCACTACTTGAAACCAAAGTTAAGAAATACGTAGAATTAAAAAACCACCACCACTTACCATCTTGTTACCACCACGGATAAAAATAGTCACAGCTCTGCTGTTCTTGCACTCCTCAATAACAAGCATTCGGTCCTTCGTGGTGCCGAAGCAGATCTCCTTCACAAGGCCAGCAGTGCCCAGCTTCTCAGTAGTCAGCTCGCAGAATCGGGGGACGATGCGGCCACCAGTTGCAATGGCAATAAGCTATTTGGCAGAATTTAAAAAAAAAAAAAAGATTCATACAAACAATAGTGTATATGGCATTAAGTCTTTTGACATATATCTTTCAACTAAGTATAATGGTACATTCTGAAACAATCTGTAGCATTCTCACAGTGGAAGAGCAGCATGACTAACCTCTATTTCAGGCCCTCCAACCCAGCGAACTGCAGGAAGCTCGCTCTGGAGAAGCAAATGGTTTGCCTCGTCATCAAAACCCCACTGGCAAATGACCAGATTGGCCCCAGTCTCTTTGACCTGTGAGACAAACAAACAAAACAAATAAATTAATAAATATTACATTTAGAATATAAAAAAAAAAAAGTTTACATTTCAAAGCATTAAATATTTCAGAGCAGACAACCCATACAAACCTGCTGGATCATTTCCTGGAACTTCTCCTTCTCATACTTCTGAAGGGCTTTGTAGTCCTCCACAGATGTGACATCAAGCTTATGCTTGGTTTTTGGCTTGGGTGGTTCAAAGGGGCAGGTAAGGATGGCCATCTTTGTGTCTTTCAGGACCTGCAAATAAAGGATTATAAGTACAGCAAAGTACAACAGAGCATCCGCCTTATCTGGACCAGGAAGAGAGAAGACGAACCTTGGGCATCTGGGGGTGACTAAACTCTTTGTCCACAATCACACCCTTGATGAGCTGAGTGTCCTCCAGCTTCCCACCAACCTTTCCCTCCATTTTAATGAGCTCAAAGTCAACATCCTTCCGCTCCATGTCAGCCACGGTCAGAATAGCGTTCACAGCTATTTCTGCCATCTGCCGGTGGCAGCGGTTGATCCTGTGAGACCAGATGCAGACAGACGTAAGCAAACCGCAGCAGGAAAATCTTCAAGTATAATACATTATTAAAATGATGATCTGATATCTAATCACTGCAAATTAATGAAGATTCCGATCTTATTTTACATTCAAAGATATTTTAAGGCTTCAACACCAAACTCACACTTTTGACCCTAATGTTGTCATGGCTGTCTGAACAAGAGGCTCGATGTTATTTGGGTCGACCAGAAAGCTGTCGCTGATCTTATCAAGCTGCTCGATGGCGATCCGTGCAGCTTGGTCATATCCATCGGCAACCCTGATGGGATGAATGCCACGATCCAGCAGTTGCTCTGCTTGTTCTAGGAGAGCCCCGGCAAGGACTGAGAGGAGAGAAAGAACTTATAGTCATGTACCCCATGGTGCCATGTATTATTCACCTAAACAACTAGATTCGCTCAGACCAGACCAAGTATTCCAAGTGCACTTTTTGACCAAAAGATACAAGTCAGTCAGACTGGATGAAGCAGAGACTACAATCTGCAACTTTACACCATTCATTGCACTCAAGCAGTCTTATGGGGTCACGACAGCAACAATGCTAAATCAGCGCGTCAATAAACCCATCTCCTCCTTTCTGGTTGTGACGATGCAGGAATGTGTACTGGCGACTACTAAAAACGCAACTAAGAAGCACAGTGAGCAAAATATCAAGTGCATGTATGCTTTTTAAGCCTCATGTAACGTAATATGTATAAAAACCCTAGAGGATCTGTAAGTGGTAGGTATGTATATATGACACTAAAATTCATTTAAGTCAGCAGAAACGATTCACACAAACATACATTAAGTGTAGCTTCTCTTACGTGCCCGATTGCCAAAAATGACAACAAAGAAGTGCAAAAGAATCACATTACTGTATCCCCTGTCAATGCCAGGACACTCAACTGGAACGTGAGAACCTGGAGTAAGGGAGGGGAAAAATAATTTTAAAAATACACCTCTTACCAACAACGCCAGTAGTTCCATCACCAATCTCATCGTCCTGAGACTTGGAGAGCTCAACCATGAGCTTGGCGATCTGATGGTCCACATCCATCATACTCAAGATAGTTGCACCATCATTAGTAACCGTTACTTCTCCGTCCTTATCCACCATTATCTTGTCAAGACCTGACAAGGCAACATAAGAACTATTTCGTTATACCGTTAGAAAACAGGCCATTCGTAAATTAAAAGAAAATCACTTACCATTGGGGCCCAAAGATGTCCTCAGTGTTGTGGCAACGGCCTTTGCTGCCATGATGTGAGACTAAAACCAGACAAGAGAAGAAAAATCATTAACACGCGATTTTAAGTGAAATCACAACGCGGCTACATAATAATGTTGTGTCTGACGGCGCATTTGACCGTGACGCGCAACCGCCACCGTTCTAGCCCGAAGCACACGGACGATCGGCTGCAGTTAGCGTGCAAAGTCGGCGTCACGGTCTATACGCTAAAACGCGGCCTGCACAACGCGTCTTTTCTGCATTCCGCAATGGTCACGTTTTGTCCGTAAGCAAGTGCTTCGCGGACAGATACACGTTGGTTCAGAAACGATGGCCGCTCGGTTAGCATCCCGTGCTAACCATTGTATCACACGCACCTTCAGCGCCTCCAGGCCCGTCAGCCGAGATTTCTTATCCTGGTCCTTAATAATGATAAAAGGCCGCCCATATTCGTCAAAGGCGAGAGTACCCAGCGTGGACATCCTCGATCTTCACACGTCGGTCCTCAAATGAAATAAGACACGTCGCTCCTCAAATTAAATAAGAATTTTCGGCGTTCGGACACCGCGTGTTGGAACTGAATGAAGAAGTCTAGAATTCTCGATGCGGATTGGTTTCTTCTAATCTCGCATCTCGCGTTGTTTTGTCAGAAGCCGTCTGAGACTTTCCAGCCTCGTTCTTATTAAACTCAAAAGTGTTCAAAATTAAACGAATAAATACGACATAACGAAACAAACAAAAAAATAACCTATGAATAAACAAGAGAATTATAGATATATAATAGCAACATATAATTTTGAAATAATTTAACACATTTTGATATGCAGCTAATTATTGTGATTCTGCTATATAAATATACTATTATTGTGAAACATTATTTCATGGTCCTTATTTTACCCAGCAACACAGATTCATTTAGATGCCTTTTATTTCATTTAAATAGTTTTAATTCCAAAACGTCCTTTTTCAGAATCAGTCTTTTATTTCAAAGTGGCGTTTTTCCCAAGTGACGTCGTTCGACTTCCATACGTTCTTACTAACTAAAATGTCAACATTGTAATTAGATAGTTATTTGAGTTATTCCGTTAAACAATGCAGACAATTAAAATAATGAAATGTACTTAATTACCACAAATTAAAAAACATGCATACCATTTACTTAAACAAATTTAAAAGTAATGTTCTGACCTGCTATTTTCTCTAAAAGCAATCTAATCAATGTTGTATCATTCAGGCCGAAGCGCTTTCACTATTGGAGGATCCGTCCTACGATCGCACTTTTCGCTGATCTCCATGTCATGGTAACCTGCAAAACGGCAAGTTTGAACGCAGGTCCATGCTTTAAAGATTACTAAACGTGTGACGCAATGACGTTCGCCAACAGTAATGGCGCCGTGTCCGACTGAAGAAATCTTCTCTGCGATCACATCTGTCCAGACGAACAACACAACTCTCTGAGCGTCTTTCGGATTTTTACAGGTACGTGTCACGTTCCACATTACGCACACGCACACGCGCACACACACACACACACACACACACACACACACACACACACACACACACATATATATGTAATGGTTGCCACCGGTTGATAGAACGTGTTTGTTTTCAGTACGACTTGGAGAAGGAAACGGCTCCCGTGGTGTTTGTTGTCTCCACGACCGGGGACGGAGAGCCTCCTGACACGGCTGTTCCGTTTGTTAGGAGAATTAAGAAGAAGACGCTTCCCAGAGAACGGTTTGCTCGTCTATGCTATGCACTTTTAGGTAAATGCACGTAACGGCCAATTTAAACCGAACGTTTCAAGCGTTGGTGAAGTGTTTCACGCTCTTTTCCTCCTCCATGCAGCTTTAGGCGACACAAACTATGCAAACTTCTGCAACTGTGGGAAGACCATTGATAAGCGAGCTTCCCTCCAGGAGCTCGGAGGGAAGCGTTTCTACGCTACAGGACATGCCGATGATGCTGTCGGGTATTACACTTCATGTCCGACTATTACGCCTGCTAAATAACAACCAAAAGCATGAAGTGATAAAGCCATAAAATAATGCCTCATGGCATGATGGGAACTAACATGTATATGAAACATTAACATGTTTTATTAAAATGGATGTCATTTGACCTAGCTATGTACAGAACAGGCCAAACGTTTGTACACACTTTCTCATTCAATGTGTTTTCTTTATTTCCATGACCATTTACATTGGTAGATTCTCACTGAAGGCATCAAAACTATGAATGAACAGTTCGGGGAAAAAACAGATTTAAGATTGCCTTTTCAAAATGATCATCAAAAGAAAGCGTGGATAAATGACTGTTTTTCCATATTTTACTTTATTTAGCCGGGTGTGTGTTTAGTACGTTTACAGTCACTTTGTGGGGCTTGAAAATGTTCTGTGGAAAGTTTAAACAGGTAACTTTAAAAAAATTAACGAAAGGATGCAGTGAGTCTGAATACTTCTTTTTGTAATGAAACATTCAAAAGGTCAGCGTACCTTTTTTTACAAGAATTCAGAAGGCGGGCTCAGACCGCTGACCTACAGGGTATAGGTTGAAAACTCTTTTCTAACTAATTCTTCATTTTGTTGTGTAGTTAATATTCTAACCTTCTACTGTCACTAGTTAGCAGTAAGAACGACTGTTAAGATAAATGTAATCTATCAGAACGTCTGTGGGAAACACTGTATTTTGGTTCATATCATTTCACCTGTTAACGTTTATTTAACGCTGCTGCAATATCTCACTTTGTTCAAATCTTTGCTTTGGCTCTAATGTTTTTTTTTTGTGTGTTGATTCCTTTCTAGAATTCTGTCCCACCACTTAAGGAAAATCAGCATGAGGTCCAGATTTCCAGAGCAGTTCCACTCATTCGACATGATTCTGTCAAAGCGGCCTTATTGATAGAATTAGACGTTTCTGTAAGTTACGATTTAGTTCAAATGAACATTTCTGTTCAAAATGTACAAAATGTACTAGGTTTTGTTCTAATTAGGTTTTGAGACACCAAGTCTATTGGTTTTTTAAATGATGCCGTTTTGATCCATTCCGAATTCCTTCTGTATTCTGCATACAATCAAACTGCACAGATGTCTGACATCGGATGCCCTTTGCATGCAGGACAAGGACCTTCCTCTCCAGCCGGGGGGCGTGTTTGATGTCCTGTGCCCAAATAATGGCAGTGAGGTCGAGGAACTTCTTCAGAGACTTAAACTGGGACAGCGGCGGGATCACTGCGTTCTTCTGGAGCTGCTCAAAGACACGAGGAAAAAGGGTAAAGCAGCAACACAACTCACTGGCAGCTTTATTACACACAGCTAACAAAGTTGTGGCTGGCACACCAACACTCTACTACTGTGCTGCAGCTTCCAGCGCACATTCCTGAGGAGAGCACCCTGCAGTATGTCATAACCTGGTGCTTGGAGTTAAGAAGTGTTCCAAAAAAGGTGTTCATTTTTTTATTTTTTTTGCAGTTGTAGTTGAGGCTGGTTACTGTGTTGGTTGAAACCGCCCCCTATACAATTCTAAAACCACGAGCCTATAATCTTGACAATCAGAAATACTATATTGTCATCAGAAGAGTTTAAAAAATCCCTATGGACATTACAAATGAGGAACAAGCTTGGAACGTTCTCTCTGAAGTACAACTAGGAGTTATGAATTGTTACACTGCTAAAACTGATAAAACCTTTCATAATGAACCTTAAACGAAATGGTGTTTGCGATCGTCTCCTCAGGCTTTGCTGAGATCCCTGGTCGAATGCACCACCAGTGGTGTTGAGAAGAGACGCTTGCAGGAACTCTGCAGCACGCAGGGATCAGCGGACTACAATCGCTTCATCAGGGACCCGAATATCTGCCTGCTGGACCTCCTGCGGGCTTTCCCATCATGCACGCCGCCTCTAAGCCTTCTCATTGGTCAGTGAGTCTTTGTCCAATCAATGGTGTAATCACAAAGTGCCCAAATAACCTTAAATCCATCTATATGGAGTACGTTCCGTAAGGCTTTCTGTTTACATTACATTTTACATTTACGGCATTTGGCAGACGCCCTTATCCAGAGCGACTTACAACGTGCTTTCAAGTTACCATCGATGTTTAGTTTTTTTTTTCTCCACCTGGGGGCAGTAACACCTAGTCTGTCAATGTCTTGATAAGCAGAAATTGCAGGACAAATAATTAATTTTAATGACTAAAGTTGTCAAGACTTAAGTTACCTCAGCACTCAAATAAAAACAGTCCATTTGTTCTTTTTAATTGACAAGACTTTGCATTTATTGCCATATTTGTTGCGGTGCAATATCCCTCTATACGTAAGCGTATCCGCTGTCAAAGTTATTTTAATTTTGTGCTGAGCTGAAAGCCTCCTCAGCTGTGGGGTGCGGCAAGTTGGGCAGGAAGGTAATGACCCTCACTGGGTTTACCTGTGTCCCAGCAGGCTCGTTATATATGCATCATTACGTAGATGGGGAATAAATTGCATGCAAATGAGTACACAGATCAGCCATAGCATTATGACTATTATAATATTATAACAATATAATGTTCAGTAGGCCCACTTTGAGCTCATGGGCTCCACTAGACTCCTGAACACTGCTGTGCAGTTTCTTTATTTGTCATAAGTTATGAGGTGGTGGATCGGACATTTGTCCAACACATCCCACGGATATCACCTGTGGCCACCTATGTCCCTATGACTAGATCCTGGTGCAAACCGGGAACATCCCACAAGAGCTGCGGCATTGGAGACGCTGTGAGTCAGCTGAAAAGCCTTCACAATCTGCTGCTCGTCACAGTCGCTCAAATCCTTACACTTGCTTTTCTCACTTGCCATCAACATCAAGGACAATATTTTCACTTGCTGCCCAACAGGTCCCACCCACTGCCATGTGCCACTGTATCAAATTAATAAATGTTATTCACTTCACCTATTATGACCGATCATATTCATGTCTAGATGTATGCATTTTGGGGTGTGTTTGAGTTTCTCATGCATTTGGCGAGTCATTTGTGACACGAACGCTACATGGACGTCTGGATAGCCTGAAGAGACAGCGTTAGCGCTGCTTAATTTATCACTGAAGTTTGGTGTGCAGGACTGGCGTAGCAGGGTTTCCTAGTGAATAGCCATCTGCCATTTTAATAGATCTGCGGTGCATTGAGGAGAAAGTTGGATTTACGACAGCTGTTCGCACTTTTTTGTTCCCCTGCTTCGCAGCACACGCAGATCTGTTGAGTATCTCAACTTCAACATAAGGGGAGCTTGAAACAAAGGAGTTGGAATTAATTAATCAGCACAGCCAATAGAAAGAGCTTGGTGCGTGTGGTTGGATGATTAGATTTGCGACTCATCTGAGGGTCTTATTACTCTTAATTAACATGTTAATTACGAGTGTTGAAAGATGGTAAACCCAAAAAACTGCCGGCATTGATTTGCTCCTTTAAAAATGGAGGTAAACCACGGAGGCAGCGGCACTTTGTGTTTGTGACTGATAGCTGTCAGTCATCCATATGGGCTCCACCTTTTTTTTTATTATTTATAGAAACAACATGAAAGATTCTGAGTGCCGGAAATAATGTCACACTAACAAACAGAAACTACCAAGCAGCCCTTTCTTGTTTCTATCGGTTTATTTCTGTAAATCCAGGCTATATACACCAGATGATGTTATTGCACCCTGAAAATTAGTTATACAGTCTCCTTCTCTCACTTGCAAAAGCCTTTCAACACAGGAGACTTTCAGTTTCATAAATAAGGAGAGATGGTTTTTAAAAAATATATATATATCTTCTCCCCGAACCTTTTTCTTGACATTCTGTGCAGGATGTTTTTGTCCTCAGGCTATTTAATTTTGCCATAATTAGAATTCACAAATACAATTCATTCAAAAGGGAGGAGGGAGGGGGTCACCCAGAGACCCATCTGGAGACACACGGTGAAGGAGAGCTGAATACAATCAAGCTGTGTTTCTGGCACTTTTCTCATAAATACTAAACCGAGCACTTCACAGACCTTTTGCTTTCCCTTACAGAACATTTGCCGAAACTCCAGTCGAGGTCCTACTCAGCAGCGAGGTAAGGCTCGCATCGAACGCTTTCCTCCCTTAGGGGACCCCCAGTGTTCAATTACATTTGTAGGCTGTTATCAGTACTGCATGAAAGTGATTCCTCCATGAAATGGATCTGACTGAGCAGATGTCATAATAGTTGAATCACATACATTTATTAATGACATCAGAAATGCGTGAGACTTGTCATTTGTCTCCTGGTTCTTTGGTGTCTGGGGTAGCACTCCAGAAAAAAACATTAGGCAACTGAATTTATTAATACTTTGGTCAGTATGGGGTCCCCAGAGGACCCCTGATATTGAGACACGTGGAGTAGAACAGGCTGGTTGATGCTGCAGGTTCCTTTGCTCTTTTCACCCCTCTTCTGTCTCAAATGATAAATAGCATCCCGAACTTCTGGACGTTTTCATGAAGCTCTTGCCCATTTTAACACTGCTCATTAGTCTTCAGATTCGCCCGGGCTTCTGATGTCATCAATTTTCAGGATCATCTTCACAACCTGGGTTGCCAGAGAGATCTGCTGCTTCTTCCCGATCAGTGTTTCAATGACATGCTGCTGCTTCATGTCTGACCAGAGAAAAAGAGATTCCGTCATCATGCAACACGTTGGCATATTTCTTGTATAATTCTTAGCGTGATAAATATAATTCAAGTCTTACCGTTGGTGGAAAGGTGCAGGCAGTCGATGCCAAGAGCAGGGTTGCTTTCTTTCAGTTGTCTAGCCCTGACTTCGGTCATAGTCTGAATGGGGTTCATGCCGCTGTTTTCTGCCAGAGCCATGGGAATGACTTCCAGGGCGTCAGCGAAGGCCCTCATTGCGTACTGCTCCAAGGAGGGGCACTGCCAGCAGAAAGATGCTCTTAGCGCCATTGTAAAATTCTGAAATGTATTTTGTGTGCGCAGTTCTTTGCAATACCTTATCAGCTGCCTTGTTCACTGCAAGAGCACATGAGATCTCTGACGCGCCGCCGCCGTACACGATGCGGTTATCGCGGACCAGGTTGCGGATAACACACAAAGCATCGTGAAGGGATCGCTTTGCTTCCTCAATAATCTAGAAAGAAAAAAATTACCAAAAATAAACGTCACTTGAAACCAAAGTTAAGAAATACGTAGAATTAAAAAACCACCACCACTTACCATCTTGTTACCACCACGGATAAAAATAGTCACAGCTCTGCTGTTCTTGCACTCCTCAATAACAAGCATTCGGTCCTTCGTGGTGCCGAAGCAGATCTCCTTCACAAGGCCAGCAGTGCCCAGCTTCTCAGTAGTCAGCTCGCAGAATCGGGGGACGATGCGGCCACCAGTTGCAATGGCAATAAGCTATTTGGCAGAATTAAATAAATAAATAAAAAAGATTCATACAAACAATACTGTATATGGCATTAAGTCTTTTGACAATTATCTTTCAACTAAGTATAATGGTACATTCTGAAACAATCTGTAGCAATCTCACAGTGGAAGAGCAGCATGACTAACCTCTATTTCAGGCCCTCCAACCCAGCGAACTGCAGGAAGCTCGCTCTGGAGAAGCAAATGGTTTGCCTCGTCATCAAAACCCCACTGGCAAATTACCAGATTGGCCCCAGTCTCTTTGACCTGTGAGACAAACAAACAAACAAACATAAATATTACATTTAGAATATAAAAAAAAAAAAAAAGTTTACATTTCAAAGCATTAAATATTTCAGAGCAGACAACCCATACAAACCTGCTGGATCATTTCCTGGAACTTCTCCTTCTCATACTTCTGAAGGGCTTTGTAGTCCTCCACAGATGTGACATCAAGCTTATGCTTGGTTTTTGGCTTGGGTGGTTCAAAGGGGCAGGTAAGGATGGCCATCTTTGTGTCTTTCAGGACCTGCAAATAAAGGATTGTAAGTACAGCAAAGGACAACAGAGCATCCGCCTTATCTGGACCAGGAAGAGAGAAGACGAACCTTGGGCATCTGGGGGTGACTAAACTCTTTGTCCACAATCACACCCTTGATGAGCTGAGTGTCCTCCAGCTTCCCACCAACCTTTCCCTCCATTTTAATGAGCTCAAAGTCGACATCCTTCCGCTCCATGTCAGCCACGGTCAGAATAGCATTCACAGCTATTTCTGCCATCTGCCGGTGGCAGCGGTTGATCCTGTGAGACCAGATGCAGACAGACGTAAGCAAACCGCAGCAGGAAAATCTTCAAGTATAATACATTATTAAAATGATGATCTGATATCTAATCACTGCAAATTAATGAAGATTCCGATCTTATTTTACATTCAAAGATATTTTAAGGCTTCAACACCAAACTCACACTTTTGACCCTAATGTTGTCATGGCTGTCTGAACAAGAGGCTCGATGTTATTTGGGTCGACCAGAAAGCTGTCGCTGATCTTATCAAGCTGCTCGATGGCGATCCGTGCAGCTTGGTCATATCCATCGGCAACCCTGATGGGATGAATGCCACGATCCAGCAGTTGCTCTGCTTGTTCTAGGAGAGCCCCGGCAAGGACTGAGAGGAGAGAAAGAACTTTAAGCCTCATGTAACGTAATATGTATAAAAACCCTAGAGGATCTGTAAGTGGTAGGTATGTATATATGACACTAAAATTCATTTAACAGTCAGCAGAAACGATTCACACAAACATACATTAAGTGTAGCTTCTCTTACGTGCCCGATTGCCAAAAATGACAACAAAGAAGTGCAAAAGAATCACATTACTGTATCCCCTGTCAATGCCAGGACACTCAACTGGAACGTGAGAACCTGGAGTAAGGGAGGGGAAAAAATTATTTTAAAAATACACCTCTTACCAACAACGCCAGTAGTTCCATCACCAATCTCATCGTCCTGAGACTTGGAGAGCTCAACCATGAGCTTGGCGATCTGATGGTCCACATCCATCATACTCAAGATAGTTGCACCATCATTAGTAACCGTTACTTCTCCGTCCTTATCCACCATTATCTTGTCAAGACCTGACAAGGCAACATAAGAACTATTTCGTTACACCGTTAGAAAACAGGCCATTCGTAAATTAAAAGAAAATCACTTACCATTGGGGCCCAAAGATGTCCTCAGTGTTGTGGCAACGGCCTTTGCTGCCATGATGTGAGACTAAAACCAGACAAGAGAAGAAAAATCATTAACACGCGATTTTAAGTGAAATCACAACGCGGCTACATAATAATGTTGTGTCTGACGGCGCATTTGTCTATACGCTAAAATGCGGCCTTTTCTTCGCGGACAGATACACGTTGGTTCAGAAACGATGGCCGCTCGGTTAGCATCCCGTGCTAACCATTGTATCACACGCACCTTCAGCGCCTCCAGGCCCGTCAGCCGAGATTTCTTATCCTGGTCCTTAATAATGATAAAAGGCCGCCCATATTCGTCAAAGGCGATAGTACCCAGCGTGGACATCCTCGATCTTCACGTCGGTCCTCAAATTAAATAAGAAGTTTCGGCACCGCGTGTTGCAATGAATGAAGAAGTCTAGAATTCTCGATGCGGATTGGTTTCTTCTAATCTCGCATCTCGCGTTGTTTTGTCAGAAGCTGGTCTGAGACGTTCCAGCTTCGTTCTTATTAAACTCAAAAGTGTTCAAAATTAAACGAATAAATACGACATAACGAAACAAACAAAAAAATAACATATTAATAAACAAGAGAATTATAGATATATAATAGCAACATATAATTTGGAAATAATGTAACACATTTTGATATGCAGCTAATTATTGTGATTCTGCTATATAAATATACTTATTATTGTGAAACATTATTTCATGTGTGTTATTTTCATCTAATCAATGTTGTATCATTCAGGCCGAAGCTCTGTCACTATTGGAGGATCCGTCCTGCGATCGCACTTTTCGCTGATCTCCATGTCATGGTAACCTGCAAAACGGCAAGTTTGAAGGCAGGTCCATGCTTTAAAGATTACTAAACTTGTGACGCAATGACGTTCGCTAACAGTAATGGCGCCGTGTCCGACTGAAGAGATTTCCTCTGCGATCACATCTGTCCAGACGAACGTCCAGGTCTACAACACAACTCTGTGAGCGTCTTTCGGATTTTTACTGGTACGCGTCACGTTCCACATTACGGAATATTACAGACGAGGAACACGGGCGGTGGTGGTGAAGTAGCTGTGGGTCGACTGGCTGGTTGACACGTGAGTGCTGCGTGGACAGAATCAGGCTTCTTGTTGTTGTCTTTTGCAGCGTGCGTGTGATGCCGTGTGAGGTGGCGTCTCGGTTCGTGGTTCTGTACGGCTCGCAGCGCGGACAGGCGCAGGCCATCGCGGAGGAGATCGGCGAGCAGGCGGCGCAACGCGGGCTGGAGGCGGACCTGAGCTGCTTGAGTGAAAAAGAAAAGGTACCAAGTCGTGGCCACTCTATCTATCTCTCTCTCTCTCTCTCTCTCTCTCTCTCTATCTCTCTCTCTCTCTCACACAAACACACACACACACACATATATATATATATATACATACATACATATATATATATACATACATACATACATACACACATATATATATATATATATACATACATAAAATAGTTGCCACCGGTTGATAGAACGTGTTTGTTTTCAGTACGACTTGGAGAAGGAAACGGCTCCCGTGGTGTTTGTTGTCTCCACGACCGGGGACGGAGAGCCTCCTGACACGGCTGTTCCGTTTGTTAGGAGAATTAAGAAGAAGACGCTTCGCAGAGAACGGTTTGCTCGTCTATGCTATGCACTTTTAGGTAAATGCACGTAACGGCCAATTTAAACCAAACGTTTCAAGCGTTGGTGAAGGTTTTCACGCTCTTTTCCTCCTCCATGCAGCTTTAGGCGACACAAACTATGCAAACTTCTGCAACTGTGGGAAGACCATTGATAAGCGGCTCCAGGAGCTCGGAGGGAAGCGTTTCTACGCTACAGGACATGCCGATGATGCTGTCGGGTATTACAGTTCATGTCCGACTATTACGCCTGCTAAATAACAACCAAAAGCATGAAGTGATAAAGCCATAAAGTAATGCCTCATGGCATGATGGGAACTAACATGTATATGAAACATTAACATGTTTTATTAAAATTGATGTCATATGACCTAGCTATGTACAGAACAGGCCAAACGTTTGTTTATTTCCATGACCATTTACATTGGTAGATTCTCACTGAAGAAAAAACACATTGAATGAGAAGGTGTGTCCTAACTTTTGGCCTGTACTGTATATATGGTCATTTATAGAATGTCCTTTTTTTATGTTTTAAACTTTGTCGATGATTATTATTTCTTTTGGATTCTTGTTTTATTTAAACCAATAGAATGAATTTTGGTCAAATGTTCTTCATTCTGCTCTCAGGCTTGAATTAGTGGTTGATTCGTGGATTGAAGGACTGTGGGACGCAGTAAGGAAAGCACTGTCAGAGATGGCAGCTGCTGGCCCAGCGGTTGGGTCGCAGCAGGATAACAGTGCTGTGATTCTACAAGAGACTGCGGAGCCATCAGGACTGGGCCTGAAATTGCGACACCTAAATCTGAGCGAGCCAGATGCCGAGGCGTCGGAGCAGCCGATTCTACGATCTGGAAAGGAGAAGGATGTGCCTGGAAACGCCGCTGTAGATGCCTCCTTGACAAAATCTTTGCCACCTCTGTCTGAATCCTCCCTCAAAGTGCCTGCCCTGCCTCCTCCCTATCTCAGCGTCTGCCTGGGAGACGAGGTTGTGCGGGAGGTATGCCGTCATGCTCTTATTCACAGTTCGGGGAAATTATTTGACTGGGGACAGAAAATCAGATTTTAAGATTGCCTTTTCAAAATGGTCATCAAAAGAAAGCGTGGATAAAGTGACTTGTTTTTCGATATTTTACTTTATTTAGCCGAGTGTGTGTTTAGTACATTTACAGTCACTTTGTGGGGCTTGAAAATGTTCTGCGGAACATTATCGGTACTGCATGAAAGTGATTCCTCCATGAAACATTCAAAAGGTCCTTTTTTTCAGAAGGCGGGCTCAGACCGCTGACCTACAGGGTATAGGTTGAAAACTCTTTTCTTACTAATTCTTCATTTTGTTGTGTAGTTAATATTCTAACCTTCTACTGTCACTAGTTAGCAGTAAGAACGACTGTTAAGATAAATGTAATCTAGCAGAACGTCTGTGGGAAAAACTGTATTTTGGTTCATATCATTTCACCTGTTAACGTTTATTTAACGCTGCTGCAATATCTCACTTTGTTCAAATCTTTGCTTTGGCTCTAATGTTTTTTTTTGTGTGTTGATTCCTTTCTAGAATTCTGTCCCACCACTTAAGGAAAATCAGCATGAGGTCCAGATTTCCAGAGCAGTTCCGCTCACTCGACATGATTCTGTCAAAGCGGCCTTATTGATAGAATTAGACGTTTCTGTAAGTTACGATTTAGTTCAAATGAACATTTCTGTTCAAAATGTACAAAATGTTTTGTTCTAATTAGGTTTTGAGACACCAAGTCTTGTGTTTTTTTTAAATGATGCAGTTTTGATTAATTCCGAATTCCTTGTGTATTCTGCATACAATCAAACTGCACAGATGTCTGACATCGGATGCCCTTTGCATGCAGGACAAGGACCTTCCTCTCCAGCCGGGGGGCGTGTTTGATGTCCTGTGCCCAAATAATGGCAGTGAGGTCGAGGAACTTCTTCAGAGACTTAAACTGGGACAGCGGCGGGATCACTGCGTTCTTCTGGAGCTGCTCAAAGACACGAGGAAAAAGGGTAAAGCAGCGGGTGATTTTTATTGTATAAAGCTGCAGATAGACCATAGCCACTAACTTTTATTTACAGGCGCCCAGCTTCCAGCGCACATTCCTGAGGAGAGCACCCTGCAGTATGTCATAACCTGGTGCTTGGAGTTAAGAAGTGTTCCAAAAAAGGTGTTCATTTTTTTCATTTTTTTTGCAGTTGTAGTTGAGGCTGGTTACTGTGTTGGTTGAAACCGCCCCCTATACAATTCTAAAACCACGAGCCTATAATCTTGACAATCAGAAATACTATATTGTCATCAGAAGAGTTTATAAAATCCCTATGGACATTACAAATGAGGAACAAGCTTGGAACGTTCTCTCTGAAGTACAACTAGGAGTTCTGAATTGTTACACTGCTAAAACTGATAAAACCTTTCATAATGAACCTTAAACGAAATGGTGTTTGCGATCGTCTCCTCAGGCTTTGCTGAGATCCCTGGTCGAATGCACCACCAGTGGTTTTGAGAAGAGACGCTTGCAGGAACTCTGCAGCACGCAGGGATCAGCGGACTACAATCGCTTCATCAGGGACCCGAATATCTGCCTGCTGGACCTCCTGCGGGCTTTCCCATCATGCACGCCGCCTCTAAGCCTTCTCATTGGTCAGTGAGTCTTTGTCCAATCAATGGTGTAATCACAAAGTGCCCAAATAACCTTAAATCCATCTATATGGAGTACGTTCTATAAGGCTTTCTGTTTAGTTTTTTTTTTCTCCACCTGGGGGCAGTAACACCTAGTCTGTCAATGTCTAGATACGCAGAAATTGCAGGACAAATAATTCATTTACTAAATTTTTTAATTTTAAATTACTAAAGTTGTCAAGACTTAAGTTACCTCAGCACTCAAATAAAAACAGTCCATTTGTTCTTTTTAATTGACAAGACTTTGCATTTATTGCCATATTTGTTGCGGTGCAATATCCCTCTATACGTTTGCGTACTGTAAGCGTATCCGCTGTCAAAGTTATTTTAATTTTGTGCTGAGCTGAAAGCCTCCTCAGCTGTGGGGTGCGGCAAGTTGGGCAGGAAGGTAATGACCCTCACTGGGTTTACCTGTGTCCCAGCAGGCTCGTTATATATGCATCATTACGTAGATGGGGAATAAATTGCATGCAAATGTTGTGCCAATTTTTAGCTGTTGCCTTGAGGTCCTGTTCTCTTGAAATATACACCGATCAGCCATAGCATTATGACTATTATAATATTATAACAATATAATGTTCAGTAGGCCCACTTTGAGCCCATGGGCTCCACTAGACTCCTGAACACTGCTGTGCAGTTTCTTTATTTGTCATAAGTTATGAGGTGGTGGATCGGACATTTGTCCAACACATCCCACGGATATCACCTGTGGCCACCTATGTCCCTATGACTAGATCTTGGTAGATCCTGGTGCAAACCGGGAACATCCCACAAGAGCTGCGGCATTGGAGACGCTGTGAGTCAGCTGAAAAGCCTTCACAATCTGCTGCTCGTCACAGTCGCTCAAATCCTTACACTTGCTTTTCTCACTTGCCATCAACATCAAGGACAATATTTTCACTTGCTGCCCAACAGGTCCCACCCACTGCCATGTGCCACTGTATCAAATTAATAAATTATTCACTTCACCTATTATGACCGATCATATTCATGTCTAGATGTATGCATTTTGGGGTGTGTTTGAGTTTCTCATGCATTTGGCGAGTCATTTGTGACACGAACGCTACATGGACGTCTGGATAGCCTGAAGAGACAGCGTTAGCGCTGCTTAATTTATCACTGAAGTTTGGTGTGCAGGACTGGCGTAGCAGGGTTTCCTAGTGAATAGCCATCTGCCATTTTAATAGATCTGCGGTGCATTGAGGAGAAAGTTGGATTTACGACAGCTGTTCGCACTTTTTTGTTCCCCTGCTTCGCAGCACACGCAGATCTGTTGAGTATCTCAACTTCAACATAAGGGGAGCTTGAAACAAAGGAGTTGGAATTAATTAATCAGCACAGCCAATAGAAAGAGCTTGGTGCGTGTGGTTGGATGATTAGATTTGCAACTCATCTGAGGGTCTTATTACTCTTAATTAACATGTTCATTTACCTATGCATACCAGAAAGGAGGAACCAGAGGAACGAGTGTTGAAAGATGGTAAACCCAAAAAACTGCCGGCATTGATTTGCTCCTTTAAAAATGGAGGTAAACCACGGAGGCAGCGGCACTTTGTGTTTGTGACTGATAGCTGTCAGTCATCCATATGGGCTCCACCTTTTTTTTTATTGCTTATAGAAACAACATGAAAGATTCTGAGTGCCGGAAATAATGTCACACTAACAAACAGAAACTACCAAACAGCCCTTTCTTGTTTCTATCGGTTTATTTCTGTAAATCCAGGCTATATACACCAGATGATGTTATTGCACCCTGAAAATTAGTTATCAGATACAGTCTCCTTCTCTCACTTGCAAAAGCCTTTCAACACAGGAGACTTTCAGTTTCATAAATAAGGAGAGATGGTTTTTAAAAAATATATATATATCTTCTCCCCGAACCTTTTTCTTGACATTCTGTGCAGGATGTTTTTGTCCTCAGGCTATTTAATTTTGCCATAATTAGAATTCACAAATACAATTCATTCAAAAGGAAGGAGGGAGGGGGTCACCCAGAGACCCATCTGGAGACACACGGTGAAGGAGAGCTGAATACAATCAAGCTGTGTTTCTGGCACTTTTCTCATAAATACTAAACCGAGCACTTCACAGACCTTTTGCTTTCCCTTACAGAACATTTGCCGAAACTCCAGTCGAGGTCCTACTCAGCAGCGAGGTAAGGCTCGCATCGAACGCTTTCCTCCCTTAGGGGACCCCCAGTGTTCAATTACATTTGTAGGCTGTTATCAGTACTGCATGAAAGTGATTCCTCCATGAAATGGATCTGACTGAGCAGATGTCATAATAGTTGAATCACATACATTTATTAATGACATCAGAAATGCGTGAGACTTGTCATTTGTCTCCTGGTTCTTTGGTGTCTGGGGTAGCACTCCAGAAAAAAACATTAGGCAACTGAATTTATTAATACTTTGGTCAGTATGGAGTCCCCAGAGGACCCCTGATATTGAGACACGTGGAGTAGAACAGGCTGGTTGATGCTGCAGGTTCCTTTGCTCTTCTCACCCCTCTTCTGTCTTCCAGTTCTAAGCTGAGACACCCAGGCAGACTGCACTTTGTCTTCAATATTGTGGAGTCCCCAGCATGCCCTGAGCGGCCGGTGGCCAGGAGAGGGCTGTGCACCGGCTGGCTGGCTGACCTGGTGGCCCCTGTGCTCCAGCCCTACGGTGGCGGTCCGGCTCCTGCTGAGAGTTCCGGGGATGCAGCTCTGCCCAAGGTTAGAAATGGATATTATGGAGGAGGGTGTGGTGGCCTTTTATATCCATTTCTGGACCAAGCGTTCTGTACAGTGCCTCAGTTTTTCCAACTTGTAAAGGAGTTGGGTCAGTAAGAAGTCTTCAAATATGCAAGACAGGAGTTGAGGACCATTCAATATGATTATAATAATTACAACATTCAGTACCAAGTTTAGTGTAATTTAGAAATGTTTTTGTTTTTGATAGAAAACCATACATAGCATTATGTTCATGTAAACAGCCCATGTTGTAAATGACTCTGGTAGCTGGAAATGTCTGATAATGATTGAATATCTACAAACATGTGGAGAGGAACTTCATCAACAACAATTAGTCTTGTGGCCTAATGAAGCTTTAAATGCAGTGGGCTGGTGCTTGAGGTGTGAACCTTCACTGGCCTCACGATTTGATTTGATTACGATTATCAATGCCCCGATATCGGTGAATCCCATGGCTTCTATTGGACACCATTGTGTCCCTGAGAAAGACACTTAACCCTAAGTTGCTCCAGGGGGGATGACTGTCCCTGTAAATACTGATTATAAGTTGCTCTGGATAAGTGGGTCTGATAAATGGCGTAAATGTCACGCGAAAATGTCACATGCACAGCAGTCAAAGTTCAACAAATCTCAATTTTAACCACGGTGCGAGAACAATTTGGGGCAGTGGTGCCACTGAGCAAAGCACCGTCCCCACACACTGCTCCCTGGGCGCTTGTCATGGCTGCCCACTGCTCACTCAGGGTGATGGGATAAATACAGAGGACAAATTTCACTGTGTGCACCGTGTGCTGTGCTGCTGTGTATCACAAGTGACAATTACTTCACTTAAAAAAAAATTATAAAATAAATGTAACAATAATTTCATGCTGTCAGCAGAAAACCACCAAGCGACGTCATTATGATGTAATCAATGATGTTCCGTACTGCATCAAGGCAGTATCATCAACGTCTGCATCGCGACGCATCGATTTTACGATTAATTTCCACTTCCCTAGCTGGTGCCCCACTTTGAGTTGCCGTTCTGCGCCCCGTGTCCCAGCAGTCGCAACCCTGCTTAGGAATAAACAGTTTTGGATACTGAGTGAGTGAGAATGACTTGTTGAGGTGACAGCAGTTAGGCAGCGGTACTTTTAAGACCACTTCAGACCTAGTTCTTTCTTTGAGTTGCTTAATTAAGTTGCTTACTTGATTGGTCACTTTAAGAGGGATCTAAATGTGTGTGTGTGTGTGTGTTTGTGTGTGTTTTTCAAGATATACATCAGTCTCCGCCCACCTGGCACTTTCCATTTGCCCGCTGATCCTGCCTTGCCACTAATAATGGTTGGACCGGGAACAGGAGTCGCGCCCTTCATCGGTTTCCTGCAACACAGGTTCCTTCTATTATTATTATTATTATTATAAGTCAAACGTTTCCAAAATGTTTTGTGCGTGGCTAAACAAATGGGCATAAATCAGCCACGTGCTGCCTTTTACAAGCAAATGAGGTGTCGCATTGACAAGCGAATGCCACATTTTCCAGCCTTCACATCCACACAACTGTGACGTGGTCCAGGTTACGCCTCCTCTGCTCTTTAGCCCCAACAGGCTGGGTGTGTTGAGTTTGGAACGAGCAGTCTGTTCAAGCACCTCTGCTATACGAGTGAGAATAAGCTGTACGTGAAGGGGCGGCGTAAAGGAACGCTGACAGCCCCAGACCCCCGGGAGTGGGTAGAACCTAGTGCAGGGGAACCAGGTAAGGATGCGAAGCCATGCGGAGGAGAGCCGGTAGCCTGTTTTTGCTGACGCTCGGCGCGGTGAAAAAGTTACGTTTACAGAGGCGATTCCTCAGCACTGCGGTAATCGCAGGGGCTTGTGTCAGAATATGGATGGTGTGAGAGAGAGAGAGCGAGTGAGACGCCACACCTGTGGGACGTGACAGTGCTGATGAATGGCCTCGCTTCCCCGAATCCTGGCCTCTCCCATCAGCAATGCCCAGAATTAGGGTCTCTACGAAATTTAGCCTTTTTCTTCTGCTGGCATTATTAAAACAAACAGGCTACAAATGAACCGTCAGGGAGCCTCCGTAACAGATTTATGACAAGCCGACCGTCTTCAAACGATTTGTTTTGTCAAGAGCTGTCAACGGGGGCTTGAGAAGTGAAGGGGGCAATTCACTGTTTTCTTTCTGGCCGCTTTGTGCAGCCCTGTCACTGGGAGGTTGTAGACACTGCCTAACTGGAGACTACCCCCGACGCCACGCTTTGATAAAAGATAACAATCGCAATTTTGGCAGCGGGACGCTGTTTGGGTCACAGAAATGAAGGCCTCCTTTTTAGCAGCGAACAGCGCTTTGATTCGCCTCTGTGCCAATCGATGGCTGCCACTTGCCAGTTGAAAATTCATTCTTTCTATTAAGGTCCTTGAAATAACGCCGTGTTGGAGGTTCCCAGAAAGTCATGGCCCCAGGTGAGCCTGGAGACAGGTTCTCAAGGTTAAATATAAGGTTAGAATGGTCATTTTGATTGTACACATTTATTTGCACCACCGTTCACTCCAAACTCAAACTGCATTGGGCTGCAAAATATTTCAACAGTGAAGTCTGAACACATCACCAGCTATGTAATGCACAGGCAAAGCGACAAGCTGCCACCATTGACTGATGACTAATGCACTCCTGAACAAGACCGAGGGAAATTATTCACATTTTGCGCTGGTGGATCGCAACCAGGTTGTACGTAGGGGTTCGAAATGCAATCCTGACTATTTTTTTTTCTGCTGAAGCACATTAGTGGCTGTGTGAAAAACCATAGCATTCTGTTGACATTTTGTACAGTATTACAGGTTGGGATTTTTTTTGTTTGTTTGTTTCCTATTGCATAACTGTAAACTACATCGCAAGATTCGGCCTTTTCTCTCGCAACAGGCTACGCAGCTCCTCGTCCAGGCAATATTCATCTCCAAACTCGACTATTGTAACTCTCTCCTGGCTGGAGCCTCTGCAGTCACCATAAAACCACTCCAGATGATCCAAAATATGGCAGCCCATCTCATCTTCAATCAGCCGAAACACACCCATGTTACACCTCTTCTTACCTCCCTCCACCGGCTCCCGGTAGCTGCTCGCATTGAGTTCAAATCCTTGATGCTTGCCTACAGGGCTGTAAATGGAACTGCGCCCTCCTACATCAACACAATACTAGCTAGCTACACTCCTGCACGCTCTCTCAGATCTGCAAACGAAAGGAGACTAAAAATTCCTTCTTCACGGGGTCTCCGATTCCAATCATCTCTGTTTTCCTTTGTTGTCCCTGGCTGGTGGAACAACCTGCCCTCCTCCACACGACTAGCCGAGACTATCACCACTTTTAAGAAGCAGGTGAAAACCCTCTTGTTCAAAAAATATTACAGACAAATCTAACACTTACACACGCACATGCGTACACACTGCACAAACAATACAAAAATGTATAAATACATTATAATTTTTCTTCGTCTAGCACCTAACAATCTCTGAGCATGCTCTTCACTGACAAGTTTGAGCCTTATCAGGGCTCTTAGTTTGTAAACTCGATATTCTATAGAAATTGAACGAGAATTGCTGGTGTCTTCCTCTTGTAAGTCGCTTTGGATAAAAGCTTCTGCTAAATAAAGTAAAGTATATGACAGAGCATTACTGAGACCATCAGATGTTAAAACCATTATATATAAATTAACCAGCATGTTCACAAATAAGCAGCTTGACTCTGCACATTACAGATGAGCATTAGGGGCAGTGGTGGCCTAGCGGTTAAGGACGTGGACCCGTGATCTGAAGGTTGTCTGAATCTCGAATCGCCGAGGTGCCACTGAGCAAATCACCGTCCCCACACGCTGCTCCCCGGGCGCCTGTCATGGCTGCCCACTGCTCACCAAGGGTGGTGGTTAAATGCAGAGGACACATTTCGTTGTCTGCACCGTGCGCTGTGCTGCAGTGTATCACAATGACAATCGCTTCACTTTCACAGCATAGAAATCAAGTATGTGGATTTGGGATGCGGCATAAACGTTATGCGATATACATTTGGGCAACGGGAGAGATTTTGTTTATACCGACCTACCACAGAAATATCTGCTCCTCTCAAAAATGAGTCACTTGACCTGCACAAAGCCACACCTACGTGCAGCGCGAGGCATTCTCTGGGGGAGACGAGTGACATATCTCACTGTGGGACACGCCCCATGTGTGGCTATTCGCTGAAGCCCAATCCAATCGCGTCTTCAGGCCTGGCCGGAAGTGGGCAGCAGGAAGCCCGGCCCCATCTTAATAAAACCGCGCCGCGTCCATCTGGTCCCTCGTCCCACAATTCTGTTGAGATGTCTCACTCATCTCCCTCAGAGAACCGGGGCTAGAACAGGAACCGTTCGTTCTCTTTCAGTCGATTCGCACGACATCTTACTGTGGCATATAGAAAGCGCCCAGATTGCTAGTCCAGTAACCGGTAGGGCCGACGGCACTTCATGGAGACACCTCGCTTCCAGGACTGCATGCGCCAGAGTTAGAGCTGTCACATCTGCAGTGGTGCAGTTAGCCTGTACGGGTCAATGGGGCTTTGGCCCCTGACCTGCATGACCCAGCGAAATAGCCTGCATTAGCCAGTGGGACAACCTCTGCTTGGACAAAGCTTTACCCCATGAGGGGTTAGCAAAGCAAACAAAAATGTGCTCGTTTCTCCAAAACGGCCCCGTTCATCTACACCCGTACAGGGCAGAGCATGTTGAGCCGACAATGCCTCGTCGAGGAGAAGGGAGGCAGGTGAAATGCCTGCAGATCTACTGGAGGCCTTCGGGATGAACGTCACCTTCAGAAAACTGGGTGCGGGCTGGGTGCACAGAGAGGGCGTCTGACACCCTTCATAAAGCGGCACAGGAGGGGTTGAGACCCCACTGACGCCGCCCCCACACCTATGTCACAAGCAGTAAACATTCCAGCTTTTAAATAGCGAGACGGGCAGAGACGGAGCGATGCCACCAACTGCTAGGAATCCCTGGAACAGCGGCCCCCAGCAGCACCACGTTTATGACAGACCAGCATCAGCAGACACACGCAAAAAACAGAACCGAGCGATTCAGCCGGAAGCGGTCCAGACATTGCCGGGACGTTGACACCTGCTGTGGCGACAACGTCGCATGAGCGATTACTGCGTTTTGATCCAGACCTAGAAAAGTTATCTGCTGCGATGGGAACAGAGAGCTCTTTGCATAATTTAATCTGAAACCCAGATTGCAGGCAGAACCACTTGGAACGGGAAACAGCATGTATGATTATGAATCTGTACTGTTTGTTTGATATTATTATTATTATTATTATTATTATTAATATATATGCCTTAGTGTAAATACAAAGAGCTCTATGGCATTTATTTTGTAGATTATGTTCATTTTCTGTTGGTTATGTTAATTGTTATGTGTCCTTGACTGTGTGGAGTTGTGAGTCTGGAATTGTGACACTAGTACATCCCACCCATGTCAGGCAGGTGACTGCAGTTACAATCAATGTGATCAATGTGTAGTTTCTATACAAAAGTAAGACAATAAGAAGGTTACAATTTAATCTAAATATTATTTAAAGAGGAAGGTCTTGAGCTGTCGTTTGAAGGTGCTCAGTGACTGAGCTGTTCTGACCTCGAGGGGAAGTTCATTCCACCACCGAGGGGCCAAGACGGAGAAGAGTCTAGATGAGCGTCTTCCTTTTACCTTCAGAGATGGAGGACCAGGCGAGCAGTACTGGAGGCTCGGAGTATACGAGGTGCAGTGCGAGGTGTAATAAGAGACGGGCAGAGACTCTAACACACACAAACTGACCATGCACCAGTCACTCTGTGCAGCTTTAGTCTGCCAACTACCTCACTTGTCACTTTGTCACTTTAAACTTACCTCTGTTGCACTACATGGTTTTGCACTCTCCACCATGTGCCCTTATTTGTATATGGTGTTTTTAAAATTGTATATTGTGTTTTTTTTTTTTTTTTTTTTGTATTTATACCTTTTGTATTCAATGTTACTGTTTTGTATTTAATGTTACTTGTATGGGTCTGAGAGTAACGTAATTTCAATTCTCTGCATGTCCTGTACATGTGGCAGAATTGACAATAAAGCTGACTTTGACTTTGACTAAGGGCTGTGAGGTAGGATGGTGCTACTCCATGTTTGGCTTTGTAGGCCAGCATCAGTATTTTGAA
Organism: Denticeps clupeoides; assembly: GCF_900700375.1. Taxonomy (NCBI): domain Eukaryota; kingdom Metazoa; phylum Chordata; class Actinopteri; order Clupeiformes; family Denticipitidae; genus Denticeps; species Denticeps clupeoides. The sequence goes on from NC_041708.1 coordinate 34,441,386, forward strand.
CCTGATGTGTGCAGCTACTGGGAGCCAGTGGAGGGAGCGTAGTAGAGGGGTGGTGTGGGAGAATTTGGGAAGGTTGAAGATCAGTCGTACAGCTGCATTTTGTATGAGTTGTAGAGGTCGGATGGTACATAGTGGTAGACCAGCTAGAAGGGAGTTACAGTAATCCAGTCATGAGATTACTAAGGACTGAACCAGTAGTTGGGTGGCCTGTGTTGACAGGTAAGGGCGGATTCGTCTGATATTGTAGAGAAGGAATCTACGTGAGCGGGAAAGATTACTGATGTGAGTCGAGAAGGAGAGTTGGTTGTCTATTGTTACTCCAAGGTTGCGGGCTGTTGTAGAAGGAGAGAGCTGTGAGTTGTTCAGGTAAATAGCAAGATCCTGATGTATCGAGGAATCTTTTGGAATGAATATTAGTTCAGTTTTGGTGGGATTGAGTTTGAGGTGATGGACTGCCATCCAAGCATGTAGATCTGAGGGAGGAAAAGAGAAGATGAGTTGTGCGCTCCATGTGCGCTTTCCGCTTTCAAGTACTCATCAAATGCAAGCTGAAGATCCAATAAATATAGTTTTCATGCATCCATTAGTCCACTGGGGCCTGAACGCGTCAACCCAGGCTGTTCCAAAGAACGTAAGTACTGGGGCTTTATGGAGAGGAGGCGGGGCATCCCACTTCCCTATCCAGCCAAGCCTGAAGGCATGATTGAAATGGGCTCAGCGAATAGCCACGCAAGGGGTGAGATGTTGAGCAAATCAATTGAAACAGAACCAGATTAATCAAACATAATTCACTTTCTCCTAAATACTAAATATGTTTCTTGCGTTGGATTCTTCAAAATGGCCTTCATCCAAACTTGTGACTGGTACTGTACAAATATAAAAGTGACTTGGAAAGGATCCACCTCTGCCTCATGTAGACTCTCCACTGTTGTCCCTCAAGGCTCAGTACTAGGTCATCTCCTTTTCTCCCTCTACATGAGATCACTTGGTGAGGTAATTTCCTCACATGGATTATCCTACCACTGCTATGCCAACGACACACAACTCATCTTCTCTTTTCCTCCCTCTGATCTACATGCTGCTTCCAAAATCTCGGCATGTCTAACCGACATCTCATCTTGGATGGTAGCCCATCACCTCAAACTCAATCCCACCAAAACTGACCTAATATTCTTTCCAGCAGATTCACCACATCAGGATCTTGCTATTTACCTGGACAACTCACTGCTCTCTCCTTCTACAACACCCTCTCTCCTTCTCGACTCACATCAGCAATCTTTCCCACTCATGTAGATTCCTTCTCTACAATATCAGACGAATCCGCCCTTATATGTCAACTCAGGCCACCCAGATACTGGTTCAGTCCTTAGTAATCTCAAGACTGGACTACTGTAACGCCCTTCTAGCTGGTCTACCACTATGTACCATCCGACCTCTACAACTCATACAAAATGCAGCTGTACGACTGATCTTCAACCTTCCTAACCTTCTCCCACACCACCCCTCTGCTACGTTCCCTCCACTGGCTCCCAGTAGCTGCACGCATCAGGTTCAAAACACTGATGCTGGCCTACAAAGCCAAACATGGAGTAGCACCATCCTACCTCACAGCCCTTATTACACCTCACACTTCACTTTACTTTTTTTCTCCGTCTTTGCCCCTCGGTGGTGGAATGAACTTCCCCTCGAGGTCAGAACAGCTCAGTCACTGAGTATTTTCAAACGTCAGCTCAAGACCTTCCTCTTTAGAGAATATTTAGATTAACTTGTAACTTTCTTATTGTCGAACTTGTGTACAGAATCTACAACAGAGTGAATAAAATAGATGTATTCATAGTTGAGGGTCCTAGAGAACCAGAATTGATCTCTTCATCGTTGGTAACTTGAAAGCATGTTGTATGTCGCTCTGGATAAGGGCGTCTGCCAAATGCCTTAAATGTAAATGAAATACAGTTTTTACAGTTTTCATGTTTGTTATTAGATTTTTTTTTTACAGTGAAAGGATCAGATGTGTCGTCGTGTGTCTCTAGCTGGTCATTTTCCATTATTAAGTCTGCAGGATGAACATTTTCAAACATAAAAAGATTTCTGCAGGACGAAATGACCAGGAGAAAAAAAACAGGTACAAGCTGCCACAGCCATCGTGGAATGGAGTGCAGCTTCATGCCAAGTCAGAGCAATGACTGTGACTGAATTTTTTTTTAAGGAATTGTGTTCTGTCCAGTCATGCCGGCCCTATTTGTATTCAGCATGAAGGCACTCTGCTCTGCATGGTGTTGCAAAATGGAATCCAGTTTTTTTTCATATTGGTATTGATCCCTTTGGGGCAGAGTAAAGCCTACTAAACCCAGTTTATTGCAGACCGTTTCCAGACTGAGCACTCAGCTCCCAGATGCTAATAGTCAGAGTTTTGCCTCCCAAAAACAGGCATTATGGTGTCAGGGCTGTTGCATCTCAGGTTTGGCCACCGTAGTAATTTGTAGTCATCTCAAAGGGCACTTACTGAGTTTTCCGTGCTTTGGACATGATAATTCCTGCCACTGTGTTGTCATTAAAATAAAATTAGCGCCAGCAACACAACTATGACCAACAAGTGTTTGCTATGATATTCCACTTTAGTTCTGCAATGGATATCTCATAGTCTTTCCCACGCATCCACTCATGGTAACTTGAGTGTTCAGATATTGCCTCTTTTTTTTTAGGTTGTTGTATATCATGTGTTGCAGCTAAATGGACCTGTTGTGATTTTTTTCTACCATGTTTTAACACTTGATAAACCTTTGTATATGGCTTCCGTCATGGAAAATAGTTCCAGCCAGGAGTCAGGTGGGTGGCAGATGCCTGTCTCTTTGCTCTGGGACAGGAAAAACAAGGTAATAAGGTCATATTGGAATTTGAAGATACATTCAGGGTGATGAATTTGTGAGATCAGCATTTCTTGAATTTCCATGCAAGGCCTTTTTGTACAATATAAATTTACAGTGCACAGATTATTGTGTGCTTCTGAAGTGTCAGCTAAAACATAAATAGTGGCTTGAAGTGAGAAGTAAGGCTGAAATGTGCCCTTTTTCACTTAAAAAACGAAATGGAAAAAGTCTGCTGCATTGGATGATCAGTGAAGGGACATGAATCGAAGGAACAGATTGTCTGCGCTAGAAGGGCATTTTTACGGCCAGAAATCTGCATCTGATTCTTTACAGCTACAAATTATTGCTGAAAAGGTAACAAAGACATGCTGATACTACTTTCATGTTGATAAAAGAAATATGTTCATCGCCTGTTCCTGGTCCAGGCAACGTGATGAGATTGATATTTTAGATGCTGTCGGACCTATATTGGGTCATCATCGGTTTTTGACAACGTTCTGCTTTTCAGATGAGACTTGTCACCTCAGGGACAGGTGCTCGCTACAGATAGCGGTCACCTCAGTGGCGTCACACGTCCCGAGACTTCTGGGATCTGAGCCAGACTCGTTGGCCACAAGTGGAATTGCTTTAATTGAAACTATACACACAACTCAAGCTCCTTTTCTACTCTGCAGAAAAGCTATTATCCCAATCTCTTAACTGTTTGGTTGAATGGAATCATACATGTCTGCAGAATTCATTAACTCTATTACACTGCACTTATTAATTATACAAACTAACATGTTGGCGTCTGCAATTGAACCAGGCTCATTTTTACCATTTTTTTTTTTTTTTTTTAACAAAAATGCTTTATTTAACCAAAATTTAAGGTTTCCATTAAACATTTTTCTGTTCTTGCAGAGAGAAGGAGAGGGAGCAAATGCCAGGTGCCACTTTCGGGGAATCCTGGCTCTTCTTCGGCTGTCGCCACAAAGACCGGGACTTTCTTTTCAGGTGGGTGCACCATGTGTTTTACCCTAACCAGCATTACTCACCCCACATGGGGGGCCAATGGCTCCAAACTGGCTCCTTGCAGCATGGAAAAGGCAGTGAAATGGAGGCGTTTCTGTGGAAACCTTGGGACGTGTGGAACAAGGCGCTGTACACTATGATTTGGTTCTGAGCATCCCGGTGAGCTATAACTCACTTCACAAGGTGTGAGTAATGACGACCATGGTGTAATACTGCAGTAACATCCACTTACACCATGATTAATATTTGCGTGAGAAAAATGAATCGAGGACCAGCTTCTCTTCATGATAACCATCTCCCTGGACTTACTTCTCCCACAGACAATTAATCTGTAACCCACAGATGGACTCATGGAACCAAGCTGCCATGGATTTCCATCTAGTTTGCTTTTGTCAGACCACACATAAAAAAAGGTCATGTGTTTAGATCGTTCAGCCAGAATAATGCAAGACCCAGAGGCTGAACAATCTGCGCTTAGCACCAGTTTCAAAATAGTTCCCGTTGTCTCTGTTTATGGCTATATTAGGAATTCTTTATGCTTATGGGGCACTATATTTACCACTTATTAACCGTACTAGTAAGAAAGACATTATGTCCATTATGTTGCAGGTCCATATTTAATATAGCCAAAACTAAAGTGCTTTCAGCAGTTTTCCAGCACTTTACACAAGCATTAGGACTTGTTGAGGTGGACAGACCTGGCATCTATGTCAAATACTGAGAAACCTTTGGTGTGAGAAAAGTGTGGAAAAGCTTTTCTTCCACACCACAGAACCAGTCCTAACAACAAACTCTCCACCAAACATCAGTGGGTGCAGATGGGTCCAGATGGGTCCAGTGGTGTGTAATTATTTCTGCAAAAAAAAAAAAAATTTATATACAGGCCCATAAGTGAAGCAATTTTATGCAAAAGGTAGTGAAACGACAAGATGCCAGCTACTATTTCATTTCAAAATATTAGTAAATTTGCTTCTTGGATAATGAAGTCTTCAGACATCTTATCAAGCCACATTCACCCTCTCTAAAAGCTTTACTCTATTCAGGAGGACCATCCCCATTTTTATTACATAGACTCAAAGTAGAATCATAAAACCATTTAGACTTTGATTTTTCAGGTTTGGGGCCAAAATTCCTCCCCTCTTATAAAAAAAAAAAAAAAAACTAACAACAAAGCATCAGAGCACTTTCTAATCAAGCCCAGAATTCACCGTGCACGTGGATGGCCGAGCACATCCAGACGTTGCGAGCAGGTGCCCCCGCTGCCTGCTGTTCTCCTCTCTCCGGGTTTGATGGATTTGTAGGTTATATTAAAAGGGAATGAAGAGCGCTGAGCTGGTGCCTGGGGACTAGGGTATCACTTGGCCTTATTTTCTGCGTAAACACTATTTCAGATCCCACAAGGGGGCCCTGTTGATGTCCAAATAACACTAACACACACACACACAAAATGAATTGACGTTAATGAATACTGTTGATGGGAATAGACTGTGAGGCACATACTGTACAAGATTCACGTACGTGTATGATGCTTTATGAGCGCCTGAATGAGTTCACCCTGATCTCTGATCTTCTCCTCTTTGCACCTCTTCCCCGGCTTTAATATCTGGGTCTCGCAGCTCTGGTTGTTTGTGAAGTTGAGAACCATGTGAGGTCTGCCGAAGCCTCCGGGGCCATTCTGCTCAAACGAGTTATGAAATCAGAGAGAATGAGTCTGGCCAGCATTCCTTGTTCACAAAGAGGAAGGCAGCTGAAAAAAAGCACAGGGCTATTGATTGAAAATGGAGGAAACGGGAAACTTGACCTTTTAGATCTATATTTTAAATTTTTTATTTATTAAGTATTAGGAACACGTTGTCCCTGTGACTTTCATTGAAGGTTTTCTAACCAAGGCCATTAAATAAGACCGAACACAATCTTTCACAATTTGACGAAAGATTAACTCTAGATTAAAATATGCCCTGGTTCCCTGTGTTCAACATGTTTTTTTTTCTTTCAGGGAGGATTTGGAGAAGTTTGTGGTGAATGGCACCCTGACCCATTTGAAGGTCTGCTTCTCCAGGGACAATTCGGAAGGGCCAGGAAGCAGCCCTAAATATGTCCATCACAGCTTGCAGCTTCACTCCAAAGAGATCATCAGTCTCCTGCTGGAACAGAACGGCTGTTTCTATGTTTGTGGGTGAGTTAACCTAAACCTGTTAACCTTTATTTACCAGTGTGGATGAGAATTCATTTAAATAGTAATGTTTTCTATTAAGTTTAAATAGGGCTGATGTAATGCCCTTGCAGAATATGTTCCAATCACACAACGTGCCTCCTCTCCTTTGCAGAGACGCAAAAAATATGGCTAAGGATGTGAACGAAGCTCTTATAGAGCTCTTCAGGACTGAGCTTCAGGTGGACAAGCTTGAAGCCATGAAGAAGATAGCAACACTGAGGGAGGAGAAACGCTATCTTCAGGACATCTGGAGCTGAAGCACGTTCCTGCCGATGTTCTGGGATGCAGATCCTGCCGGGTCTAAACTAAGAGATCCATTGTTAGTGAAAGACAGGAATTCATTCCCGAATCATTTTTCTGAAGGAGTTAGCCATAATCGTGTCTTCTTTTCAGGTATTCTAATTGATGACAATGCTGACTCTTTACAATAAAACTAATTCAAATGAATTACAGAGGCCTTCATTGACTGTATATCAGCTCTTTCTGGTTGTGAAATGAAAGTGAATTTGTCATTTTGATACACAGCAGAGCACAGCACACGGTGCACACAGCAAAATGTGTCCTCTGCATTTAACTCATAACCCTTGGTGAGCAGTGAACAGCCACGTAAGGTGCCCAGGGAACAGTGTCTGGGGACTGTAGCTTACAGGATTTGAATCTGCAACCTTTCGGTTACGAGTCTCCTTCCTCAACTGCTAGGCCACCATAGGCTAGACTTTCACAAACTACATTGAACTTTTAAATATACACAGCGATGTATGTACCATAACATTAACCCCACAGGTCACAGGAGAGTGAGTGGGATGATTCAGGCAGCAAATAAATATTTTGTCCACCAATTTGTAAGTGAAAGTGATTGCTTACTGTGTATCACAATGACAAAAAACATTCCTTTAACCCATCACCCTTAGTGAGCAGTGGGCAGCCATGAACGGGGCCCAGGAAGCAGTGTATGGGGACGGTATCTTGATAAAGGGGACCTTACAATCATAAATCTGCCTCCTTAACCACTAATGGGCCTCTGCCCAATTAGAAGAGCTGTAAGCATATATTGATATTTAGAGGACTGAGTCATATCATTTCCAGAACAAAACTTTTGGGATGTGCCTAGTCTGCAGTGGTCTGGTCAGTGGCTGCAGAAGTTCATGCACAGTGCATCACAGAGTGCTGTGTTTAATCCATGGAGACTTGGTGCCAGACACCACCAGATACCTTCAGATACGGGTCTGGTGGTGTACAGACCTTGATGTGTCAGGGCGGTTATGGCAACTAAAAATGGAACCTGCTCAATATTAGTCGCAGCTCATCAGTATTACAAATAAATACAAATACACAAATTCTTGTGGTGTATTTTTTCATGGAACCATGAATTTGCCAGCCAAGGCAGGAGAAACCCTGGGTGCTGGGATTCATCTAGCCTGACAGAATATACACACAGAGACTGACACAGCGTTACACGGTTCAACTGACATCAGCTGTGTTACGACACCCTCTCACAAAACATTCACACAGCAGGTCAGGTTGCAGCAAAGCTTAATATGAACTTCTGGGTCTTCTCCCTGCACCATCGCTCATTCTCTAGTGTTGGAAGAGAGCTTGGTTAACTTAAAATGGAAAAAAAGTATTTCATCTTACCAACACTAATGAAGATTGATCTGGAAGAATCTAAAACTAAAACTTTCAAATAATAAAAATGAAAGATAATATTTTCATGTGATTTGAGGAAAAAATGTATATCTAGATATGTGCTACAAGATCTGGGGTGTTGGTCTCTAATCTAATGAATGATCTCCGACAAGCAAAAGTGTACAGATGGAGAACAACAGGAGAACAGAGTCTCCAGAGTCTTCTTTATTCACATTATGTCATTGTTTAATGAAAACAAAAGAAATTCCGCAATACATAATTTAGGTAAATTAATATTAACAAAATGAGATAAAGGGTGGTTGTGTTTTCACTGGTTTGTGACTTTTGGACAGTGCTGTATATGGCAGCTGGAATTAGCCCATTGCACAAGTCATCACTTCAGTCATTAGTCAGCACTCTCTGTGAGGAGCGTTCCTGTTGTTCTTAACTGACAGAGAAATCCTGCTTCCTGAAACACCCCCCTGGTCGGCAGTGATTGAAATAGATGAATCATGACAGCGGTGCTGGCTGTCAGACGTATGAGTGTGAAGAATTCATCATGAATGAATGAGCATCATGAGGCCCAGAGGCCATGAAGTCTCAGAAATCACAGTTCTGACCGTCTGCTTGTCCCTCTTTTAACCCATAAGAACCCATAAGGAACAGGTGACAAAGATGTGTTCTTGAAAGTTCTTTCATGCAGGCCATTACTTCCTTATGTGACATTTTGAACCTCATGGTAAAGTAATATTTCATCTTTCTTAAATAAACATCTGCTGGGCAGTGGCATTTGATATCAATCAAATATTGATATTGAGAGGACTGAGTCATATCATTTCCAGAACAAAACTTTTGGGATGTTCCTAGTCTGCAGTGGTCTGGTCAGTGGCTGCAGAAGTTCAAGCACAGTGCATCACAGAGTGCTGTGTTTAATCCATGGTAAAGTAATACTGGTAAAATAATATTTCATCTTTCTTGAACATAAACAAGGAAATGGACCAGTAATCAGAAGGTTGTCGGTCTGAATCCAGAGCCTGCCACTGAGCAAAGCACCGTCCCCATACACTACTCTCTGGGCGCCTGTCATGGCTTCCCACTGCTCCCTCAGGGTATGGGTTAAAAGCATATGACTCATTTCGTTGTGCATCGTGTGCTGTGCTGCAGTGTATCACAATGACAATCACTTCACTTTCATAAAAAAGTGCACCAATTTAATCAATGTAAGGCCTTATTAGCAGCATTTTGCAAGCTCTGCACCAATCAAAATTCAGTCAGATCAGGTCTGATCTTCTGTCACTGCATGCCCCTCCCTGCCCCCTTAGGTTCACGACCCTCCACTTTGGTTGGGGACAGTCTTTTTTGCAGGACCCTGCAGTCCCAAAACCTGACATGACTGGTCCCCAGGACAAATAAGGTTGAGAAACACTATCCTAGATTACATTTAATCTGTTCTGATTACATTTATTGATAAAATTAATTCATAAAATCAAGTTTATAAATATCACATTGGACCTTTAACCTTGAAAATCCAATTTGGCCTTGTCACAATAAGAAAAAAACTCAAATAAGTCATTCAGATAATTATGCTAGATTCTCCATAATCATCTTTTAGGTAGAAGTGGGTCTCTGTTCTTATGGATTCAATTACAAGTGAGTGAAGAGAGTGAGAGCAACTTAATGAGCGTTCTGTCAGTTAATTAACGTTTCTGTCAGCCTACGACTCAATGAGATGCACTCTAAATGGGTGTTTGGAGCATTAGGTGATGAAGAATGGAGTGTTTGACGTAAATCTGTGAAAACTACAAACAAAAATTAATTAAACCTTGAAATATTCACAGACTGCATCCAACTGATAATTTTATTTCACCGTAATTTAAGAGGCACAAGGACTTTGGACAAATCAGGCTGTATCAATGTAATGAACAGGAACAGTTGATAATATATTTTCCCTTAATGTTAGAAAGCCAGAGGTGTTTTAGATTATTTATTTTTTCATGAACAACTGGTGACATCACATTAGGAAGTTAATGGAAGTAATGTGCGCCTGCGGCACAAATACCATCCCAGCTGATCAAACACAGTTGGTACCTTCAAGTTGAACGCGGTCTGAGATGAGGGAAAAAAAAGTTATGAAGTAATTACGTTTCTGAACCACTTTCCCTTACACAAGACATAATGGGCAATCTCAAGGTAGACATTTGCCCATGAATTATTCAGCAGGAATTATTCAATAAATGTACAGTACTGATTGCATTGTGAATGAGGCCACAGATGGTACAACCTCACCACTCTTTCTGACCTGTGAGCTGTGAGCAGTGTGCTCTCCAGGAAAGAAAGCGGGGGAAACACTTAACGGTGAAAAAATGCCAGCTCAAGTGCTGTTCGGGTAGAAATCCAGGTTTTTATCTGATAAAATCAGGGGGAAATGGTGAGTAGAAGAGGAGCAGCAATGCCTGAGGCACTTTAGCTCTCAAACTCAAGATCTTAATGAAAATAAATAACAGCGCAACCCCAGGAAACCAAATACAACAACGTCAAAGTTTGTTTCAATTATTTTTAGCTAGTCCTTTAACAGTTTTATTTATTCATTGGGGCACTGGTGGCCAAATCCCGAACCACTGTTCCCTGGGCGCCTTTCATGACTGCCTACTGATGGGTGATGGGTTAAATGCAGAGTACACGTTTTGGTGTATGCACCGTGTGTCTTCCTCTGCTGTGAAACAATCACTTTCACTTGCATCATCTTATTTGCCATGTACTTGTTCTGCAGGCAGCACCAATGAAATCCACGTAACAGAAGCTCCAGACACCCATAAGGATGGATTAGGGTTCCATAATTACAGTGTCTTAATTATGGTAGTCCAAGGTGCCTTTACATCTGCGGTGCAACGACAGAGACTGGTAATCTGAATAAATCAGCGCGACCACCGGCTTGTGGGTGTTGTTCTGTGATAGATTCTGCTGTTTGAAGGGGCTTAAATGAAGCAGAAAGATGTATGCAGAAGGTAATGACAGTCATTAGGTGGAGCTCTCAGGCAGCGTGGATGAAAGCTGGGATCTTATTATACTGAACCTTCAGGATGCTGCTGCCTGTCGCCAGTGGAATTATAGGTGCCAAACTTTCTTGACCCACACAACGGGGCAGAACATTATATTCAGGTAGAACGATGCTTTCGAAAATCTCTGTTTTTAGGAAACAGCATATTATCTCAATACACTGTATTCAACCAAAGCAAGGCACTGATCCAGAACAGAATACAAATATACTATATTCTTCAGCCTCTAGGTCCTTGTTTTAATGCACTAAGCAAAGGGCTTGCTAGTTTAAGGTCAAAGGCATCACCAGGATTTCTATAAATGCATAAAACAAGATAGAAACACAAACTTTAAGGATGACAGCTGTCAATCATGCACCTCCCATTTTAAACTCGTCAACAACAACAACTGTGCTGCGAATAGCACTTAACAATTTCCTAGCATGTTCTATTCTTGACAAGTTAGGCCTTATCAGGGCTCTTGGTTTTTTAACTCGAAATCTATAGAAACCGAATGAGAATTGCTGGTGTCTTCCTCTTGTAAGTCGCTTTGGACAAAAGCGCCTGCCAAGTAAAGTAAAGTAAAGTTTGAAAATAATGCCCTCCTTCCAAAGTGTCCCATAGAGGTTGAGTTGTGTTTGGATTTAGTAACTCAAGGTCATGTTACATCATTTTCACACTCATCAATCACTGATGTTTTTATGTGTGTTTGGGGGCATTGTCATGGTGGAAGACACGCCTTCCATCAGGCAAGAAATGTTCCACAAGTGTGTTTCTGCTCTTTATTCAACGCACAATGCAGAACTACGTGCAAAAAGTCACATGACTCAACCGATATTCTTGAAGATATGCAATTGCAGTGTACTGAGAGGACATCAGAGCGGACCCTGTACAAATGGGCTGTGTGGGCACAGTGCTGCGCTGCATTTTTCTCTGGTATTGTTAGCTGTCAGGTTTTTGGCCCTCGACCGCACCGTGCCCACTCCATGGAAAGCTGTACACCTCAGCACATCTCCCACATCCACCTTAGCTGCATTACCAAGGTGTAAATTGAAACTGGACGAGTTACAAAAGCTTCCCAAAGAGGGAAAAAAAGCCTCTTTCTGATAATGGTTCTGCTTGCACAGGTTTTTATATGGAAGAAGTGACATTTAAAAGTCTGAAGTCACATAAATAGTAATAAAAGAAAACTACATTCTGTGTATATACACTATACCGTATACGTATATGTGTACAGAACAAATTTGTTGTCGTCATTTATCAACATTCTCTCCACATCAAATTATGTGACCATCATTACCAGTTTTATGAATATTTCTGAGTGAACTACTTGTCCACAGTGTCCAAGTATTTAATTATAAATCAGTGAAGCACTCCAGTCATTTCTGTGGCAACCTTGAATAAGATGAATCAGATGCTGTACATGAGAGAGGAAGTCTAACATGCTTTTCAAAATTTTCTTTGAACAACTCTATTGCAAAGGTGGTCATTGACGTTAATTAATATTCATCTTCTGTCACACACATTTCAGCACAACGGAGAACACCTGTTCATCCTTGTAAGCCCCATTAGCGGTTTACCTGATGAGAACGTTTAGTGCCATTCTGAACATTCTCTTATCTTGAAATAGACTTTCTTGCTATGGGTCTACGTCATTTGTAGGTCGTAGACCTTTAATAAGCAGTGTTATGTATTGCAGATCTCTAAAACAGTATAGGCTAGATTTCACTCACTGTAAAACATTATGTGTCCCAGACAGGTTGTTTTACAGCTTTAATGGCTACATCCTAGTGATTTAGGCATAGCTTTGTAATGAGAAATGGGTCATAAGTTTGCGGGGGCAACCACTGTCTGTTCATATTATTAATGCACTTTTACAAAGAAGGCGAGACTAAAGGATGCTGGGACTGTCTGAGTTAAATTTTTTTAACCAGTTTGTTACTGTGTCATGAACCCCCTGCTGGGAAACATATTATAACCTAAAACTGGGTTTCTGTAAAAGATCATAATTAATACCTTGCGTTGCAAAACTTCAGTAGCAATTCCAAACAAAAGTTACTTCTGGGTACATGGGCTAGCTTTGTTTCCTCTTTATATGAAGGTTGATAGGGTTGTCCCTGTCCCACTTGTCTTGCATTTTTAACAAATGCATTGTGTGGAACACCTGCCACCTTTCCAATGAGGTAACCCATTTTTCGATTGATACTCCTGCTCTTAGCAAGTAGTCCAAAAATAGGGCTGCATTCGTGATGTAAAATTGGAAACGAGGCAGCGACACCACTGGGGTGACTTTGCTCCACAAGTCCTGCAGTTTTGGGGACAAACCTCCAAAGGCCTTGCTAATGCGTTTATTCCTGCTGGATCTCTGAAATGCAGAGCCGTTCTGAGAGTATGAGAAATGGCCCATGATATGATTAAATGTTAAAGTGTCATCTGGATTTGCAAGGTTGATTTAATATTTTAATAATTATGTGTTTTTTATGTAATTATCCTGATTATTCAAATCTGTGATTTTGACATGTTGTAAATTGAACACAGTAACCTTATGGAAATATAAAAGTTATGTGTGAGTATTGAGGCCATATTGCATTTATTATTGCAAGATATTATTTATAATACAGTTGTCTTTAAAAAAAGGAGAATACTTTTCTGCTGAAATATAAAATGCTAAAATATATGCTATATGTATGCTAAAATATGTATGCTAAAATGTAAATATTAATTGTACTGATTCAACACTGATTGGACTGTACAAAGCAGCACTTTTTTCCTCTTAATTTATGTAATAAGGCTGGGACTCACCTAGGGTGCATACACACGCACACACACACACACCCACACACCATTAACACACCAATTGACCTAGTCTACATGCTTTTGGACTTTGGGAGGAAACCGGAGAACCCACAGGAACCCATCGCAAACATGGGGAGATCTGCACACGCTGGATGTGTGCGGCCATGTCACTTACCTCTGCACCACTGTGCATGGCAATTGCAGATAATTGCATTTTGCTAATGTCCTTGCCAATACCGGTATCATGAGGTAGCCGCAGCCCATCCTGATAAACAGGTAGTGCATTTCGTCCAAGATAGCACACGTATGCTGTCCTGCAACAAGCACAGTCTCAAGAGCCTGAAAGAAAGAAAAAGAATCCTGTGACTTTTTTGTTCAATTTTGTATTGTTGGGACTGAAATACAAGCTAATTACATGGCTGCTGATGAATTGCATGGTGTTGTTTTATGGTTTCTACTGCAGTGTATATATTTTATGGTTTCTACTGCAGTGTATATAAGTGAACATGTAAAAATAAGAAAATAATCTGTTAATCAAGATCCAATGTGTGATTTCAGTGTTTCCTTAATTTATTTGAGCAGCACCGTCACAGTGTTATTATACAGTGTTCCAGTATCCTAACACTGGGATTTACCACAGACACACACATTGTGATAAAGTGACAAGTTAGGACAAAGTGAGAGCTCAGCAAACGCCAGGCTCGTTCTTCAAGGCGTTGCAGATGCCGTTGACTCTTGTTAGCCAAACAAAAGCCACACAAATTAAAGTGCTCCAAAACATGCACGATGATGTATATGGATTTCCGCGAATTTATGATCTCCCCTGGCCTGACAACGATAATGGCTTATGCAAATGAGTGATTAATTGGATTTTTTGGAAGAGGTGTGGTGAATGAGCTAAGCGATGAAGGATGAGCTGAGGCTGATCACACAGTGACAGCTGCATGCGAGTGTGGGAGTGTGTGGGTGAGAGTGTCTCCGTGTTTTTACTTGTCAGCCGGGGAGAGGAGAAAATATGAGAAAATATGAGTCGTGATGGATGGCATTCAAATTCTTGCCAGCTTTCCTACCTGGATGTTGGTATTATTCCTCCATCTTCATCCCGTCAGTTAATTTACATAAAGTCTCATCCGCTTCATGTTACGGGTTTTATCCCCACAGGCATATCTGGGGCAGTGGGCTGTCAAGTCATCAAACTCGACCACATAAGTCTGACTGAGCGCCAGTGATGCTGGGTAAGGAGAGCAATTGGGGCATGGGGTAAAACCCTGCTGACCACAACATGATGATTGCGCACCCAAAAAATTTCCAACGATACACCCTTAACCTCTCACAGCAGCAGCAGGAGTGGACACAGTGCTGAAGAAAGGGCTGACCACCGTCCAGCAGCAGGGAGACAATGGGGCGCAACTGTGAATGACTGCGTGGGACTTTACTACAGGCATCAAACAGACCCCCATTTCACATCATAACATCAAAGGGAGTAAAGACACCGTAAAGACACGGAGGGATTTCTTAAAAAAAAAAGAAAAAGAGGTGGATTTAAATGCTTAAATTTTATTTCTATTATAACGAGCGTCCGACTGAATATGACTTCATATCCATTTTGTGTGTAGAAAATTAAGCTGCTGGATCAATTTCATGGTTTCATGCTGGAGGAAAAAATAAATCCCTTAAAAAAACTCCAAAACAATAACTCTTATATATAGCTCTGACTAATGCAAAATAATTAAAGTGGTGCAAGAACGGTGCTGAGTTACTAGAGCACACAGTTGCGGTCAGAAACGTTGCATTAATTATTCATCTGTGGTTGATGGAAAAGTGTTTGAAGTGCAGTGAGCTCTTCATCCATTATGCTCTGCGCCAGGCATGACCCTTCCACAACCGATAGTACATTAGCTGGACACCGAGGCCTGTAGTCCATCCGTCCTGTGCATGCGGAAAGAGGAGGACCCTCTCCATCAAACCAAGACATCTGGCCAGCTGGCCCGTTTCTGCTGAAACCAAATCTGCTCAGTATGGCGAGGAAGAGGCATCTACAGTGGTGGAGAACCACATCACAGCCATTGCTGTATTTGTCCTGTGTGGAACCATTCCTCGGCTGCAGCGGCACTTTCAGACATTTTCCGGACACTTTTGACGGGTTGTGCGCAATAGCCAAAAAGGTTTTTGTAAAGCATTTATTATTCTAGTCCAAAAATCTGACTTTTCAGACTTTGTGGCAAGACGGTTAGGTGTACAAAGACAAATTTGAGTCGTAGATCTTGTCAAGACTGAGGGCTGACGGGGAAAGGAAGCACAGAGACGGGACATCTGGCCAAAAGGGATTTATTAAGAACATCAACAAAAACGGCACGAGGGCCAGAACAAAAGAAAGCAAACCTGGAAAAACCCGTTAATTCATGAACCAACAGACATAAAATTACATTTTTTAAATCCTTATCTTCAGTCTGTATTTTGTCAAATATGTCATAGAACAAATTTGCAAGTCTGTTTTTGTTTGTATTATTTTTTGATATTTTGACACATTTTTGTACAACATTGTATTGTGGACCAATGTATATAACATCCCGAAAAAATTACATATGACCATTGAGGGATTTACCACTAAATCTCCCTTTATACTATACCAGCTGTATGTGAGAATTGTTGTAGCGTAAAAGGTAGAAGATATGCATTAGATAGTATACAAAAGGGTTTTATGCAAAGTTTATGTCTCATGGTGATGCAATGGTATTAGAAATGCATGATTCATTAGAATGCATTAGAAATCTGAAATGTATGCCATCCCAAAATGATCACAGATCCATCTTGGTCACCCCACAAAAAATTTTCCTGACATAAACACTCTTTAAAATGTACCAAATTTGCAATTTAGAATGTGAAACACTCTTTTTTTGCATTCAGCATAATTAGTGTTTTTTTTTTTTCTTTCTCTCATTGCATGGGTCATGGAAAGGAATAATCCCTAGAAAGGATACAAGCTGATAATTAGTTCAGTCTGGGAGAAGGTGGCAGACTTGCATAGGTGGGTCTTTAGAGCGGATGCTTTTGTAGCAGAACCTAATACGCCACGATTTTACAGTACGGCAAAGTAGTGCAGTAAAAGTCCTTGAAGATATACAGCAGCGGAAAGTACTGAGCAATGGCTCAATTATCCATGCGTAAATTCAGCAGAAGTGCGTCCTGTTAAATCAAGAGGCAAAAACAATTTAATTTGCAAATGAAGGAGTCATTGTCACCGGGTTTTAAAAAGCAGAAACTTGATGTATCGCCTGTGTTTTTTACCGTTGAGCTCACCAACAGCATTAGCGGAGGTTATTAACTTGTTATTAACCTGACTTTTCTGATCTCAGATGCAGCAGAATGACAACCTTACCTGCAGTGCACCCTGCTCGAAAATCCACATGACAACAAGACACAAGGTTTCCCTTTGTTGCCCGTCTAATACCGTCATCGGCACAAGGTTGAACGTTGTGCTCAGGATGGGGATTTCAGGTCTGTAGGTTGCAAATATTCAATACACCCAAGCCCACTCAACCTTGGGAAGGCAAGTCTCCAAGTCTCCAATGCTCATATAGCTTATATAACACTTTTATTTGGGCCTGTCAGTATGACAGACCATTTACTATTGTGCTGGGAATACTTTTTTGGGTTCTTTGGCTACTTCATTAGGGACGCCCTGTTCTTTGGCCACTATATTAGGGACGCTCAGTCCTTCGGCTGCTTTATTAGGGACGCCCAGTCCTTCGGCCACTTTATTAGGGACGCCTGAATCTTCGGCCCTTTTATTAGGAACGTCCGGTCCTTCGGCCTCTTTATTTGAGATGCTCGGTCCTTTGGCCACTCACTCATTTGATATATCTTTAGCCAATCACGTGTCACTGGACACAAGACAGGGACTCACACTGGCTGAGGCAGCAGCCCACTGCCGGGCACACACACCATTCACTCCCACTCCCTTCAAATAAGAAGGGTGGTCTTTGGACACAAGAAGACCCAACACGAGGAGAGCATGCAAACACTGTTTGTGCCTGTTTTCTAGAACACAAATAAAGCTACAAATAAAACAGTGATCCTGTCAAATAAAGAATCATTTATCTGTTTTGAATTGCCTCAAAGCACGTGAATATTTAAATATTTGTGTTTCAGTACTCAACTGGAACTAATCAGGTGACATCAAAATCTGTGACCAATTAGTATTTCCTCATTAAATATGCCATCAAGTTTAACTAAACCTAAATTAAATCATTACATTAAATGTTTTATACTAATGATAGGTTGCATAACTGCTATTAGTGGCTTGGGATCTCAGTTGTTTTCAGACTGTTAGGAGAGGTTTCAGGGGAATGAATATTAGATCATGGTACATAATTTCATTTAGATTTTCTCCCCAGCAATAAAGAACTATACAGTTTATTATATTAAACAGAGAAAACAAGATTAACATGTTCATTTAAGTGTATATATAGTGGGTGTGATGAATTCTGGTCATTAATGTGTAATTCACAAGCTAAAATCTATGTTAGACTAAACTTATACCGACGTGAAGTGAAATAATAATAATAATAATAACAATGACAACAATAATAATGCAATTTAATTTATTTATTTATAAAAAATATTCTAAATCAAAGTACTACTCTTCTTACCAAATTTGTCATGGCTCTTGGGTGGGGAAATCGAATCGGCTCAGCCTGAAAAAGAGGAGCAGCACACAGTTAGTTCTTAAAAAGCTATCTCGAGATGTTTGAGTGGCAGAACGGATGTGAATGGGCTCAGCGCACTCCAGAGTGCTTTGGTCAAGCCTTTTACACTTGCAATCATACAGGTCAAGCCGCACGCCCTTTAAAGACACAGCGTCCTCTGTCTGGAGAAAAAGCTTCTGCTGCAGCCGTGACGATGTAACATGTATTGATCTGTAGGCTATGCTTTGCCCAACCTTGTTTCGGGGGGTAAAAGAAAGAAAAGAATTAAGAATTGCTCTTACCTCTCCACAGCCCCAGTAAATTAGTAAATTATAGCTCTGCATAATTTACTCATTAACAATGCATGCCCGCAGGAATGAGAGGTACTATTCAGTTCAATTCCATATTTTTCTTCCCACAAGTCATTAAGGGGCTGGAACAGTCAAGGCAAGTAAAAGAAAAAGAATGGGCTGGGTAAACCCTGTCCCACACACCTCATTATTCCAGACACTTACCCAAAACCCCTGTCTAACAGAGTCGTGATAAAGCTTCCATTTATCATATCAGAAAATGGCTCCATGACGGCCAAGTTGAAACACCATTAAGAGCCAAAGACGTTCAAAAACTCCATCTGCTCAAGAGCAGCTTTTGAAAATGATTGCTCTTTAGGCACGTTCTCCACATATGACTTTACCCTTTCGGGCTGGATTACCTGTCTGTCTCAGGAAACTGCTTAGCAGAGTGTCGACATAGGCATGATGCAAACTGTAGCTTGTGCAGAATTTCAGCATGTAACGGTGTCAGACACTGTAAACCATGCAATGTGTGCCATTCACAACACTTGTGTTCAGCTCTCTCATTTAAAAATAGAGTTAAGGGTCAATGCTACAACAACAGGAAGAAGTGCAAGATATTTGATTGGCCGTGTTTGGGAGCCTGACAGGAGAAATGACCTGAACACCTGCAGCAGTGTTACTTGTCTTAACAGCCAAATCCTCTAAAGCCCTGTGAAAGATGGATTCTGTTGCGGATATAAGCTCCCCGCACACCCTGTGTCCACATGGTCAGGACTGTAATATATTAGTGTAGAGATGCTGTGATGGCTGCGCTCAGGCTGTGCAGCAGACAAAGCAGACAATTGCCTATAGCCTCGAGATGAAAGAGGGCTTCTGGGATTGTCATTATGTAATGCTATGATTGGTCGACCCTGCCATTGAAATCCCCAACAACTTTGTCCACAATGACTTTTAATCTGCAGTGAACAGCACAAAATATACTTTAATTAGAAAAAGATTAATTACATATATTTACTTTTAGTTTTCTTTTAATTACAGTAATGGTTTAGGCTTTTTTTTTTAAGATCTGCCAGATGTGAAGTCAAATGGTGTACAACACAACCAATGAATTAAAACTAACTGAAATATTTTTCCTATATCTTTTTACTGAGATAAATGTTGAGAGCAAGAAAGTTTATTTGTCCAGCTGAAAAGGAAGTAAATATTCATATGCATACATAATCGGCGTCATATGTTGCGCATTAACATATTAAGTTGGGAATGAAAAGGTGAACCCTGGAACATCCAAAGACCTCCACAAGGTGCAACAGGCAACAGTGATAAAACAGCCATTACTGAATCATCAGCACCTCCATGGCAACAGAACACATCAGCAGCAACTGAATTCATTAATTAATGTGCCCCATTAATGAAAGGGCATGTTATAAATAGGTGTAAAGCATTATGTTTCTTACACAACCAACCAGGATATTTCTCCACATATGTCATATATACAGATCATGCATAATGCTGCAAGACGCCATCCGTCCCATGCAACACTGCTTACATCGAACTTTTAAAGTAATAAAAGATAGAAAGTAATAGCAGGTAATCTATTAGGTGTCAGTGCCTTTGTAAACTCTCGTCCAGCACTTGGCAAGGTTTTCTGTGGGCCATTGATCTGTAATATTAACGTCCTATTGACGGATTATCATCCCATGGCCTTCAGAGGGCAAAATGCTAATAGCCCAGCAGACAATATGGGCTTCTGACAACAACATGACAACATTACAGAATATGAATCAGCTGGAGAGGAAAGCGTCTGGCACCGTGAACAGCAGCCAACAATGGCATCAAATATAACAGATCTTTTCAATCACCCTCAAAGTACCCAGTTTATAAATTCGCATAACCTGAAATGGACAAAGGGAAGAGGGAGAACCATTTAACCTTCAATTCTATTAACTAAAAAATCCTGCAAGAAATAGAATGCAAAACAATGTCTTTTAAGGAAAAAAATATGAAGAAAATAAAAAGCGATGTGTCTTAATTATGGCCGAATTTTTATGAAAAACGTGCACTTGTAACTATACTAACCAGCTGTCCCACTGAATGGATTCCATGCTGTCATAAATCTAGTTGTTAATCATTGTGTCTCGCAACAAAACACTTAACCTGTGCTGCTCCATGAAATTACTAAATGGAAGCTCCTCATGAAAATTAATAAATGGAAGTGCTGTGACTTAAATTGTTAAGACCTGAAATTACGTCAAATCTGCATATTGATTCAATTTCTCCCACATTTGCATGTCTACAAGCCACTATAAATACGAATTAAACCAGAAAATGACCACGATGGAAACAGCGTACTACTGCCGCTGGCCTGAAAGCATCTGAAAGCCTTAACCTGCCCTCCTGCAATTAAACAGCAGTTCTCTGCACGACCTTGCGTCGTCCCACCAGACAGCGAAGCACAGCTCCCCGTGCATCTGTCACCCTGGCAACGTCCCACTTCTAACCACGAGCATCTACTTCAGCGGATAAAATCAAACACACCAATTAGCAGTTAATGAGGGCGAGATGCTTCCATCGAGTTCCCCCAACGCACAAGGAGTTTGCTGCTTCCCGAGATCCCCGTAAGGCCGTCTTAGCAGGGCTTGGCATCTCCCAGTGGCCACTTTGAAGAGCACTTCTGTTGTTATGCATTAAGCGGATTTTGGCGGGTGGGGAAATTGATTTGTTTACTTTGCGAGATATAGTGGAGGCGTCGGCCTGCATAGTTTACTAGATGCTGGAGATGAATTCCAAACGTGCAATTTGCCAACTTCCCGGGACCTCCAATTCCTGCCACATCCCACTACTTGATGCGTTTTTAATCTTCCCCATTCGATAAGCGAAGTGAGAAATAGGGAGATGCTAAACTGGGAACCCTGCATCAAGTGTGGCTGAACATTCAAGATTCAGAAGCTCCCCAAAATCTTGGCTCTGTCACCTTCTGGGTATTGATTTGCACCGCAGGACACCTCTTCATCGACAACCAGAAGCTCCCAGTCCCGTTTATCCCCCTAAAGGGAGACGGCTTTCGCCACAATCCGCAGAGATGCTTCTTTCTAAGAAACCGTTTTACATCAAACAGCTCAGCTTCTACCTCCAGCACATGGCTGCTGACAAATGAGGCGCTTGGTTTATTTAGTACCTAAGAAGCAAGGTTCTCAAATTCTGCCTGATTCGAGCAACAGTCAGGGACACTTCATGACTGCTTTGTAAATGACGACACCCTCCCGCTGCGAAGCTGCACGCGCCGCAGCAAACTGCTAATTGGATTAATAGCAGCTACGTACACCCACAGTCAGGCGACTGCAGTTAGATAAATGATCTGTTACTGTTAGCCTCCCATAACATTTCTGTTTTGTATAGAAAGGATGTTTCATCTCAATTTTTTTTATATATTGTGCCATATATTACAGTTGCATTATTGTGATAGTATATCCTACATTTTTGATGTATTTACACAACTATAGCCAACAAAACATAACATATTGAAATGTCTGCCACCGACAAACTTTTTATTACAAAAGAAACATCAGGTCTCTAGAGGCAAATGTGAAGTGGTCCCTGCTGACGATTTTCTGTCTGTCCTCATCACATGGTAAATTCATCAAACCAGCAGAGTTTATGCTCGAAATGATGCGACCGGAGGATTATGTCCAACAGCTGAAGGAGGGGAAGACCGGCAATGAGGAAATAAAAAAAAACGGAACGGAAGTGGAGGGAGAACAGTATGACAGCGCAGTCCGAGCTGATTGCTCTGAGCAATTTGCAGGGTCTAATTGGAACGGAGGCTCGCTGATTATACAGCTGAATTATGGAAGTGACCTTTGAGTAGCCTTGTGCCAACACATTACCCACATGTCAATAAATCACTGGGTATTGGCCAGATGACGTCAGATGAGGTGAGCGCTGTCCAGCTGTCCCTCTACCATCGTACTAAAGGCCTGTGGGATTTATATATATAATTGATCAGATTTAACAGTATTTTAAATTCCTTCTTAATGGTTCTGTAAAACATAGGTCTGATTTAATTACGATTTTACTGTCCTCTGAATACCGCCTCATAATGTGCGTAAAGTGCCTTTACAGTGCGTGCGGAAACTATTCACAACGCATCACTTTTTCCACATTTTGTTATGTTACAGCCTTATTTCAAAATCCATTAAATGCATTTTTCCGTTAGAGGTCTACACACTACACCCCAAAACAGCCATTTAAGATCTCTCTAGAGATCATTTATTCAATCAGATGGCTATGTGCTTGGGGTCGTTGTCCAGCTGAAAGATGAACAGTCACCCCAGTCCGAGTTCAAGAGCGCTCTGGAGCGTGTTTTCATCCAGGATATCTCTGTACATTGCTGCCGTCATCTTGACTAGTCTCCCAGTTCCTGCAGCTGAAAAACATCCCCACCACCTTGCTTCACTGAAGGGATGGTATTGGCCTGGTGATGCGCAGTGCCTGGTTTCCTCCAAAGAGAACGCATGAAATTCACACAAAAGAGTTCAATCTTTGTTTCATCAGACCAGAGAATTTTGTTTTTCATGGTCTGAGAGTCCTTTTAACTTTTTATAAGGAGTGGCATCTGTCTGGTCACTCGACCACACAGGCCTGATTGGTGCAGAGATGGTTCTCTTCTGTCCACAGAGGACCTCTGTGACTAAGGCCCTTCTCCCCAGATTAGGTGGCCTGCCAGCTCTAGGAAGAGTCCTGGGGGTTTTGAACTTCTTCCACTTATGGATGATGGAGGTCACTGTGCTCATTGGGATCTTCAAAGCAGGAGATTTTTTCCGTATCCTTCCCCAGATTCTATCTTTGAGGTCTACTGACAATTCCTTTGACTTCATGCTTGGTTTATGCTCTAAAATGAACTGTCAACTGTTATATAGACAACTTTATATAGACAGATGTGTGCCTTTCCAAACCATGTCCAATCAAGTGGGACAGGTGGAATCCTATTAAGTGGCAGAAACATCTTATGGATGATAAGGGTAAACAGGATGCACCTGATGCACCTTGAGCTACATGGCAAAGGTTGTACAGTACAGTCATGTACAGTCATGTGAGAAAATTAGGACACCCAATTAAACAGTCAGCTCTTTATTAAAAACTGTTCACATATCAATGTCTAATAATGTTTTTTACGTACAGTACAGGCCAAATGTTTGGACACTATCTTCAAGAGGTCGTCACCTGAAATGGTTTTCCAAGAATTCCCAGAGGTGTTTAGCACTTGTTGGCCCCTTTGCCTTCACTCTGCGGTCCAGCTCACCCCAAACCATCTCGATTAGTTTTAGGTCCGGTCACTGTGGAGGTCTATTTATCAACAAAAGCTACATTTTTTACACATAAAAAAGATATGAAGAAAATTGGTATTTTAATGAAGGTTAGGACACCACACCCCCTAATAACTAGTGTTGCCCCCTCCGGCTGATCTAAATTCACTGATATTCCTTTTGTAGCCTTTTACCAGTGTCTGAAATTGTTCCGAAGAAAGTTCGGCCCACTCCTTAACGCAGAATTCATTCAGCTGTGAGATGTTTGAGGGGTTTCTTGCATGTACAGCCTGTTTCAAGTCACAGCATCTCAATGGGATTAAGATCTGCACTTTGACTTGGTCATTCCAGGACTCTCCACTTCTTTGTTTTTAGCTAGTCCTTGGTGGATTTGCAGGTACGATTTGGTTTATTGTCATGTTGCAGTGTCCAGTTCCGCTTCAGCTTACAATTTTTTTACATGTGGTTTCACATGTTCTTCAAGCACCCACTGATGCACAGTAGAATTCATGATGGATTCTATGATGGTGAGCTGGCCAGGTCCTGCTGCAGCAAAGCATCCCCAAACCAAGATACTGCCACCTCCATGCTTCACAGTTTTTATCAGGTTCTTTTCTTGGAAGGCTGTATTTTGTTACGCCAAACGTGTATTATTATGGTGTCCAAATACATACATTGTAGACTCATCTGTCCAAAGAACATTGGACAGAAGTCATGACCTATGTCTACATTTGCTCTGGCAAACGTCAGTCTGGCCTTAACGTTTCTCTTGGAGAGCAAAGGTTTCTGCCTTGCACACCACCCATACAAGTTAATCTTGTGTCTCTTTCTGATAGTAGAGACAGGCACTTTCCCAATGACAGTAGACAGAGCCTGTTGTAGTTCCCATAATTACATTTAAGGATTTTTGATGACTTCTCTGAGCCTCTTGCGGTCTGCTCTGGGGGTGAATTTGCTTGAATGGCCAAACCTGGGCATGGTGGCAGTTGCTTTGGATGTCCTCCACTTGTAAACAATTTTTTGGATGGTGGAATGGCTGATGTCAAATTCTTTTGTTAAATGTTAATCTTGCGCTGCCTGTTTGCACTTTATGTAGCCGAGTTTTTGTCTGTGTCGCACACATGCACTTTATGTCAGTATGAAAGTGAAGTGATTGTCATTGTGAAACACTGCATGTACGTATGTAACTTTGTACGTAACCGTCATTGTGAAACACTGCAGCACGGCACAAGTGACAGTCACTTCACTTTCACAGCTGATGGACATTCTTACTTAACCCTTGTGTTTTCTTCCCATTTACTACGCACCTTTTGTCCTTCCGGTGTCATTTTACCTGGTGTGTTTGACTGCTTCTAAAGCACAAGAGATAAAATTAAATCATTTTTTCCAAAATATGAACATATATTTTACAAAAGTGCTATTATTGACCATTTATATAAATGCATATAAGTTTTAAGCAAAAAAAAAAAAAAAAAAAAAAACCCGGGGGGTTTCACTGCTTATAAATCAGGTTACAATGCAATGATTTATGCAAACATGTGCATCGCACGTCTCACCCCTCCTACTGGTTTTGTTGTCATAGAAGCAGAATTTGCACCTCTTCTTTTTGGATAATGGGTGAGGAGAAGCTGCTGGGTGAGGAGAAGCTGCTGGGTGAGGAGATCCTGCTGGGTGAGGAGAAGCTGCTGGGTGAGGAGAACCTGCTGGGTGAGGAGAAGGGGGTGGTAGTAGCCTAGTGGGTAACACACTCGCCTATGAACCAGAAGACCCAGGTTCGAATCCCACTTACTACCATTGTGTCCCTGAGCAAGACACTTAACCCTAAATTGCTCCGGGGAGACTGTCCCTGTATCTACTGATTGTAAGTCGCTCTGGATAAGGGCGTCTGATAAATGCTGTAAATGTAAATGTATGTAAATGGAGAAGCTGCTGGGTGAAGAGAAGCTGCTGGGTGAAGAGAAGCTGCTGGGTGAGGAGAACCTGCTGGGTGAGGAGAAGCTGCTGGGTGAAGAGAAGCTGCTGAGTGAGGAGAAGCTGCTGGGTGAGGAGAAGCTGCTGGGTGAAGAGAAGCTGCTGAGTGAGGAGAAGCTGCTGGGTGAAGAGAAGCTGCTGGGTGAAGAGAAGCTGCTGAGTGAGGAGAAGCTGCTGGGCGAAGAGAAGCTGCTGGGTGAGGAGAAGCTGCTGGGTGAGGAGAAGCTGCTGGGTGAAGAGAAGCTGCTGAGTGAGGAGAAGCTGCTGGGTGAAGAGAAGCTGCTGAGTGAGGAGAAGCTGCTGGGTGAAGAGAAGCTGCTGGGTGAGGAGAAGCTGCTGGGTGAAGAGAAGCTGCTGGGTGAAGAGAAGCTGCTGGGTGAGGAGAAGCTGCTGGGTGAGGAGAAGCTGCTGGGTGAAGAGAAGCTGCTGGGTGAGGGAGGGCAGTTCCCGAGGCTGACCAAGCTGGCAGAGGCTGGCGTCGTTTTATGAGAAGTGTCACAAGTTCCCTTCCAAGTTCCTCAAGGAACAGCCTCCTCCCGTTCCATTTCCCCTTATTCCAGCCAGGGTTTATTGTTCTCCACACTACGGAGGAGTTGTGTGTAGACACATCTAGCATGATGTAAAACACCACTAGGGGCCAACGGGCTGTCATCCGTTTACAACTGTACACACTGGTGGCCTGCGGCAAAAGTACCAAACACATTTGCCAAAATAATTGCTTCTTGTCCTCTGTGGCACTAATTGTAGTATCCCGATGCAGAGAGCTCATGAGAAGAACATTTCTCTTTTTGGGGCAGTTGGAGATGAGCATGTGTATTGTGTGTATCTCTCTCATTGCAGGGGGAAGCTCTGGTTTATTCTTTCTCACAGTTCCCACCATGTTCAGCTCCTTCCTTAGCAGCTCCTGCCAAGGGCATAGGATGTGAAAAAGTTGTCACATTTTTCAAAAGTTGTCTGTCTGGCCATCCACAGATTTGCCTGTGTTCACCTGCATGTTCCAGGCGTTGCTCATCTTGGCATTACAGCCTGTCCAGATTTTGACGCCATACTTGTAGGGTTTTCTTGGCATGTACTGTCTGAATCAGTCTGAAAGAATCTCATCTGAATGAATGTCTCTGGCACGGCATGCCGGTCTGGTGTCAGGATCATCGAAACAGATGATTCTTGAGATGATGTGGAATGTCTCCCATACTCTGGATGCCTGAATGTAGCGTCTTTACTGGCCAGTAGACACCTGCAAGAATCAAAAGAACCAGGTGTCCCTGAAGATTTATTTTATCCATCTTCTTCCAGTCGTCCCCATAAACACAAGGCCTTTCCTTGTTGGTCATTTCCAGCAGAATTTTTTTTTGGGGGGGGGTTCTCCCCCCAATGTCCCCAATCAGACATTAAAGGTGTGAAATGAACATTATTTACAGATGTCCAGCTTCTGGTTTGACTGGAGGCCCAATGTGTGTCTGAGAGCTGGAATACCTGTTGCTTTGAAGTGTGTGTGTGTGTGCTGGGGGTGCATGTGTGTGCGTGAATGTGACTTTTCGAAGTCATTTTGTGTGTCTGTGTTGTGTGTCTGTCTGGAAAGAGCAATAGTTTGACCCAAGGTGACACTAAAACTGGCAGGGTGAAATTGTCTATCAATTTTAATATGACTGATGACACCCACGCCGACTGCACTTCCTAGTGGGACAGAGAGTGTGGCTGTCCACACAAGATCTTTGTGTTTGGACCAAGTCACACAAACTGTCCCCTTGGTACATTGGGCCGTTTTGAATCCTTAGCTGGCTGAATCCCCTCACCTACCATCTTCAACTGCCACCCAATATCCGCACTGCACATCCAGTGTTCCATGTCAACAGACTGAAACCCTTCATCACTCCATCCCTCCATCCCACTGGCTCTGGATCTGCCACCGCCTTGGATCATCGATGGGGGACCCGCCCATATGGTTGAACGAATCATCGACTCTCATCGCAGGGGTTGGGGTCCAGTATTTGGTTCACTGGGCTCATGAATCCCGAGTCGCTTCATCTTGGACCCCTCCTTGGTGGCTGAGTACTGGCAGTGTACCAACTCCACTCCTTGGCCCTTAGAGGTCAGGTCTTGGAGGGGAGGGTACTGTCACATGATTCCATCCACATGACCGGGAGCAACACTGAGATGAGGTAACAGGACTACCTGTCTCCTTGTGTCCAATTGCACCGGGGTTTCTCGTTTCATCCAACACGCGCTCACATTCTGGTCCGGAGCAGGTACCGTGACAGAATGCTGAATTGGTCCATTCCTGAATGGGTGTGTGCTCAGCCTTGAATTGGCTTGATCACAGCACATGGTGCACACAACGGAATGTTGTGGAATGGAACACAAACCTTGGTAAGCAGTTGGCAGCCAAGAAAGGTGCCCGGGGAGCAGTGTGAGGGGACTGTACTTTGCTCGGTGCCACCGAAATGTATGGCCATTTTGGGTGAAAAAATATAGGTGCCCCTATTTTTTTAGTGGAGAAGTGGCCCGCCATTGAATCGAATGTGATGTAATGGGGTGCGGGTTTCCATACTTACTTGCATGTAAAACTTGAAGGTAAGTGTCTAAATGAATGGACAAAGAATGTGTCAAATTTTTGAGTCTGAGTACATATGTCATGCCTACACCTTTCCGCACATTGTGGGGGATCGATGTAGGCTTTACCCCAGACAGCAACACTAGACACTGAGCCATTATGATCTAAACCCAAATGCTAATTCATGGTGACGTTACTATGCAAACCACAGTCTCCTTTTTTGCTGTTTAAACAGCTGTAGGTGACAAACATAGACAGCTCGGATTGCTCTAGGGATTTTTGGAGAAAAGTGTCTGAAATTCTGTAGATCCTTTCCAATTAAAAAATTGCTTCAAATCTTGTGCTCAGCTTTGGGTTGAAAGATATACGCTGCATATCACTGGCAGATGGCTTCAAAAAAAAAAAGGATAAATAAGTGCTGAAGCCCTGGTAATGCAGATGATGTTGCCTCTGTGTCTGCATGTTTTCTTCTGCATGCTCCAGTTACAGCGTGAGGTCGTTCAGCACAGAAAATGAATGGTCTCATCTGTCTTCTGCTACCAGCAAGAAAACCTGGTAATGGAGGCCCAAGGTGTTGCATGGCTGGCCTCACAATCTGTTTTCATTTGGGTGGCATTTCATTCCGTACAAGATGTATTTCCTCCAGCGCGAGAAAAAAAAAAAAAAAAAACAGAATCCAACAAACTTTCATGGCATGCATGCATCAGATCACATAACATAAATATAGTTAACAATAAAAAAAGAAAATAAAAGATGCACACAGGAAATCTAACTATATATTTGGTGACTTATTGCTACCATATTGTTACCATTTCTGCAGGCTGCAGCAGGCAAGACCTTTTGTGTAATGGCTTGATTTGCTCCAAAAAAAATAATGATCTGTCAGACCGGGACATTTCTCACATTACAGAGATTAATAGGTAAGAAAATTCACATAGGAATACTAATCTTAATCCAGACACATGGCAACTCACAACAGTTGCTTTACACTTGAGAAGTAATTGAACTCACTGCAAACCGTTAATGTGCTCTAATGACCGCCCTGACGCAGCACACTTTTTTAACGCAGAAGCGAGCAAATTCTTTTTGTTATATACGGAAGATAAAATTTCATTGGCCCGACAGCTACTGCTCCTAATGGCATATCACTTTGAAATTGCTACATGGCCAAAAACTGGATACTATTTACAGTCTGGAGGAAAATGATTTTTAGCTGGTCGCTCCAACGCTCAACTCCACAATCTCTGCAAAAAGAGGAAATTATTTACTGGGTTTGTCTTGTTACTGTTCATAATGAAAAATGTTCAATGGATCGTTTAAAGATAATGTTAGATTTATATGACAATTTAAATTCACAATTTAAATGTAGAACTATGCCAATCCAACTACACAGCAGCTCTGAAGTAAATAAAATGCATTAATATACTCATATATATTATATACTCATTATAATATATATATATATACACACACACACACATCTTTATACTCATATTAAAAAAAAAAAAAAGATTAGTAATATCCCAAACTGGCCTTTTAAGTAACATAATTAAGTAACGTTTCAGCGTAATTATGTTACCTTTTGTTTGGATACATAAAGTTTATTACGTTTGAACACAGTCAAGTCTTATTTTCATTCTTGGCTGAATACATACCTGCTGCAATCAAAAGGCTCACACGTCTCGTCTGAACTCCATTTCTTTCAGAGGATTTTCTTTCTTAAGATACCTGACCAAAGACAAAGAGGTTTGGGATAACAAGGCTGAGCTCAAAGTATCAATTCTCTTGGCCTGATTTTCAATGGTATTTATTTCTCAAACCAATCCATTGTCAGATCCTGTACATTTTTCAAAGGGAATAAAAGAAATAAAAAAGAGAGAGGGATACAGAGAGAAAGTGATAGATGGAGTGAGGTGGATTCAAAGATGAGAGGGAAAGGAAGCAAGAAAGAGTTATTGACTAAATGGATAGAAAAGACTGTGACCTTTTGACATGGACGATCTGTGTTTATCTCAGCATACTTTGTCTCCATGTTGCATGAAACAACACGTTGTTCATTGCTGTTCACCACTTCGCAACACTTTATACTCACTAACTTTCAATAACCTACCGCCGGAGACCCTGGACATGTACCAGGACAATGGGTGCAGGGTGGGGACTCATCCAGGTTGGGGTGCCAGTTCACACTCTCACACCATGTAAAGCATGCAAATGCTGCCCACATAAGGTCTGAGTCAGTATTCAAACTCACAATATCACTGAACACGGCACCATCGTGCGACCCACGACTTTATCCAACAAAAATATATATATTTTTCAGCATTTGTTCTCAGTGAAGCCCAGAACTGAGATGGCACCAGAGAAATCCAAATTTACTTTGTAGAACTGGAAAGTTCTAAACAGCAATTCCCTGTCCATGCATTTTAAAAATAACACTGTTCTTTTAGTCATAGCCCAGCAGCTGAGTGCATACCTAGACAGTAACAATATCCATGAAGTATATCAATCAGACCGCATCATAGCACTGAGACAGTGCTGGTTAAAATGGTTAATGACCTGCTGTTGGCCTCTGATCAGGGACGCATCTCACTGCTTGTCCTGCTTGATCTGAGTGCAGCATTTGACACTATCGATAACGCTATTCTGTTGCCAGGCTAGAGAATGTTGTTGGGATTAAGGGAACAGACCTTGTATGGTTCAGATCATATCTGACCGATCGGTATCAGTTTGTGGACACCAATGGTGATTCGTCTTCACATAGTAGAGTTTGGTGTTCCACAAGGTTCTGTCCTAGGTCCGTTACCATTTTCCCTATACATGTTACCTTTAGATGACGTCATCCGCAAACACGGTATTAGCTTTCATTGCTACGCTGATGACACACAGCTGTATCTGTCAGCAATGCAAGATGAGAGGCAGCAGCTGAACAGAATAGAGAATTGTCTGAAGGACATTAGACAGTGGATGCTCACCAACTTTCTTCTATTAAACCCTGAAAGCTCTCAAAATTGGGTCTTAAGCAGCCAGACATAAGCTGGCTGACTACATCATAACTCTGGATAGCCTTTCTATTTCACCAAGTATTGAAGTAAAGGATCAAGGTGTCATCATTGATGCAGGTCTCTCATTCAATTCGCACATAGATAACATCACAAGGATAGCATTCTTTCACCTTAGAAATATTGCAAAAATAAGAAATATCAGAAAAGTTGGTCCAGGCAGTTATTACATCAAGGTTAGAATACTGCAATGCATTACTGTCTGGATGCTCTAGTAGGTGCATGAGTAAACTCCAGCTAGTACAGAATGCTGCAGCCATAGTTCTAACCAGAACCAGGAAATTTGACCACATCACTCCAGTCTTCAATCACTGCACTGGTTACCCATCAAATTTAGGATTGACTACAAAATCCTACTTTTGACCTATAAAGCTCTAAATGGTCTCGCCCTGCAACACCCGAGTGAACTTTTAGTTCTTTACGACCCGCCACGCCCCCTTCGATCAATGGTTGCGGGGTCACTACTGGTACCAAAAGTACAGAAGGTCACAGCTGGGAGCAGATCCTTCTCATATAGAGCTCCGCAGTTGTGGAACGGCTTGCCAGTCAGTGTCAGGGACACAGACACCGTCTCAGCGTTTAAATCCAAACTGAAAACCTATCTGTTTTCTCAGACACTCATTTCACTTTACTTTGACACAGTGTCAATTATAAAATCCACTTTATCACACAGTCACAGTGTTAGACACAGACCGTATTAAATTCACGGTAGTTAGGCTGTCCTTGTTATGGTACCGGGCCACTGTAGCACCAATATACCACTATTACCACATATTTCAGTATCAGTCGAAAAATGCCACCATCT
The DNA here is from genome assembly GCF_900700375.1 of Denticeps clupeoides. Taxonomy (NCBI): domain Eukaryota; kingdom Metazoa; phylum Chordata; class Actinopteri; order Clupeiformes; family Denticipitidae; genus Denticeps; species Denticeps clupeoides. Next base: position 34,473,609 of record NC_041708.1, read on the forward strand.
GCCACTGCTTCTGTTTGTTTTCTCCGAGACACGGAATCAAGCACACAGACCACCATCAGACGCCAGTGAAGAGACCAGCAGAGGGTCGCCACAGCCACCACCACCGTAACAACTACAGCTTCAGGGATCTTCAAATGGACCAGTAACATCATAATGGACACGTAATGTAGACCATGACACTGGACTACACTCTGGACTTTTTTTTTATTATTATTGGACAAATCATCACAAACCCTTTGCAGGCTCACTCTACCCTGGAAGGGGGTCCCTCTCTGTATCACTCCTTCCCAATGTTTCTTCCTATCTTTTTTTCTCTCTCCTAGAGTTTTTTTTTGTGTGAAGGGTCAAGTGTGGGGGGTGTCAACTGTAGGGCCCGTCAAAGCCCATTGAGACATACTGTATCTGATCATGGGCTATATAAGAAATAAATGTTGTTGTTGTTGTTCAATCTCAAGACAAGGCTGCCTAATGTTCTCCAGTTCTGTGTGAAGAATTTAATCAATTTCTAGAACCAGAACATTCATGCAGTATTGAAATTATTAGCATGTGTCCTGTCTATCCTTGTAGTAAGCTCTGTTTGGAATGGCACTTATCATACCCATCCTCTGTTAAATGATGCTCTTGAAATACTTTTTTTTTTCATATTTGCTCTCACACAAGCTCTTCACAGGTTAAGAGCACAATTTTGCTGGCCGTAGCTGTTTACAAACTAAAATTCATTTGATGATAATGTTGATTAATTCTCACTGGGAACCTTAGTGGACCTGGGAGTGCCCTTTATGTTCACTGAGCCTTTTTTTTACATAGCCTGTGGTTTTTCTTTCTAATGATCCCTATCTGGCTTTAATGAATGTAGATTGAAGTCATTTGTCAAAGTGGAAGTTTGATGGAACGTCAGGGGGTTATCAGTGTGCAGAGCGCTACTGGACAGAATATTAACAATGGTGCCAGCTCCTGTGACCTTCATTTGCATGCTTTAGTGTTTAACACACTTTCTGGAAGCAAATACAATAAAAATTAAATGGCTTATAAATTTAAATAAGCAGTATTCATGGAAAGTCAGACAAATTGTGTTTTTTTTTCAATCATAGAAATATACTAAAAACATGAGCACATTTTACAATATTGCAATTGTAATGTCACTGACATTTTATGTGGACCGTACGACTTGTGTGTACAGTTGTGTTCAGTTCTGGCAATCGCCACATGCCTGCGGGTTTGTTTTTGTTCCCCCGTTCTGTTTCCCCTGTTTTTCCCCCGAATCTTTTCCACAGACATTACCTTTACCATGTCGCCTATGCTTATTGTAAGGCTCTAGACTGGAGAGTAGACATCTCCTCTGACTAGCTGCAGGACTTGTTTCTGCCCTTTCTGTCCTGCCTTGATCGTGAATTAAACGTGGTTCTTGCACAAAGATCACATGCCAGGCTAGTTTCGCAGAAGAGCACTTGAAACATCCTCCTACCGCACAACACACATTATTGCTCATGTATTTGCAATATTGAAAATTGCACCTACCTCTAGCAACACAAGAGATTTGTGTTTGTGGCTTAACTTTCAGAAGTCAGTAATCTCGCCAAAGCATCTTCATTTACAGTCACGATTAGACATCCTTGGAAAGACCATGATTAAAATGCTCAGAAGAATTAGGTCACATCGTCACAGCCCTAAGACGAGATGACGAACACCCCAGGCCCTGCTTATGTGCTTATAATGACATTGCACAACACCTCCTTTCTGTGCAGAATGCATGGATTCTGCAATATTTATATCTAAACTGTCAGGCAGGCTTCTCAGAAACCACCAGGCAATCATCCCCATGAATGAAGCAGAAAATGAATGGCATTGCCTGGCTGTAAGTACAGCTGCACACAGGGGATGGGAAACGCAATGCCTTCATTTCTGAGGCTCAGCGTCGAGATGGGCTTCAGCTGCTGTCGGCAGGGGCCACGCTGGAAAGCCCTCGTCCCCGGGCTGGGGCTGGCTGGGTGAAATGAGAGAAGTCCCATTCTGACAGGGTGAGCCTTCCCCTTCCAGAGGGCTGGAAAGAAACACCACAGGGGCTTTCACAGTTCTAGACGGGGGGAAAAACAGCGCAGATCAAAAAAATTGACAAGGATATACACTTAACAATAATTATCAAGGGCAAGGATCAGGAATCGCGACGTTTCCCTTCCGAAATTTAGAATGTGGCAAAATCTGACCTGCTCACCTGTACATGAACTTGTATTGGAGCCCAGGGCCTCAAGTAGTCAGCAGTGTAGAAACTAATGTGAGATCTGCTGTGAAAAAGCTCATAAAACTGACAATATAACTGGCAATGCAGTGGATTTAGAAGAGAATTTTTGTGGGCTGCAGGATCCCTTCCATGAATAGTTTAGCAGTTTGAAGTTGCACTTTCTTTATCTGTGACTGACAACACGCAAACAATCAGAAGAAAACAGTCACGCTCTTTTGGCAGCAGCAGACAGTTCGGAACAATGGTCTGGTGGTGAGCTCAGTCAGATCAAGACAGCATTGTGCCAAGGAACAGACTGTATGCTGATGGACGTCTTTCAGCCCCTCAAAGCCAACAATGGACAGAAAGCCTTGAGCTGTCTAAGAATGGGCTTTTATGGGACACAGACAGAATCTCTATATAACAACTGGAATATGAGAACTGGTGAGAACTTGAGATTTCATTTAGAGATCATTCAAAACACTACAAGAACAGGGGTAGAAGCCACACCTGTTCTGAAGTCTCTTCATTGGCTGCCTGTTGGCTCCAGAATAGATTACAAAGTCCTATTTTGTCAGTCACTCAGTGGACAGGCACCTGAATACATATCAGACATGCTTCATCAAGGTGGCACAGGTCCTCTGAGACTGGCCTCCTAATAATTCCTGAAGCATGTGCAGGCACCATTTAGGGTGGTCGTGGCCTAGTGGGTAACACACTCGCCTGTGAGCCAGAAGACCCAGGTTCAAATCCCACTTTCTAACATTGTGTCCCTGAGCAAGACACTTAACCCTGAGTGTCTCCAGGGGGGACTGTCCCTGTAACTACTGATTGTAAGTCGCTCTGGACAAGTGTGTCTGATAAATGTAAATGTAAATTTTGTGCATGTTGTTCTTGCCAGAAGATTTGAGAAGACCTGAAGATCTTTAAACATGCTTAAGCACCTTAGCACGTTAACATTTAGCATTACTCATTTTCTGTATGACGTAATTTATTAAATTTAAACATATTCACCGCACACTTATTTGACACATTTACTTTAACCCCACAACCCATTCCAGGGTGGGTACATTTACATTTTTTTTACATTGACAGCATTTATCAGACACCCTTATCCAGAGCGACTTACAATCAGTAGTTACAGTCTCCCTGGAGCAACTTAAGGTTAAGTGTCTTGCTCAGGGACACAATCCCACAGTAAGTGGGATTTGAACCCGGGTCTTCTGGTTCACAGGCGAGTGTCTTACCCACTAGGCCACCATTCAAGTAGTACCATTCAGGTAGAGGGTGAGGACTCACCTGGGGCAGATGCATACATGTGAAATCTTGATAGAATATAAGGTTTTCTAGCCCATTCTCACTTCTGTTGTTGAGTGTCCTTTCTGTCTTTTGACATCTCCTGCATGCAACGGTGGCCAACACCTATGACAATATCATGTATTCGGCAAGCTCTGTTGCATCAACATCAGTGTCAGCTGGACTTTGGGGCACACTGTCAAAAATGAATTTTTTTTTTAAATATGAATGCAACTCCAGCTAGTTCATAACACACTTGCATACACTTGGAGCCCTGGTGAGTAACAGACCTGCCCATCAAACAGACGAGCTGTGAAGTTTCAGTTTCAGATAGCACTTACTGCCACTACATCCCCGAGGAGGACACTTAACTCAGAGTCGCTCCACGGGGACTGTCCCTGTAATTAGTCTGTCTGAGCTGCTCAATCTGATTTAGCTCATGTAGTCAATATATGTAATATATAATAATATAGTGATTAAACAGCTTTGTGAATAAAATAGCTTGTACTACTTGAATGGCACTAAATGGTCAAAAGAGCTTGGTTTGCCATTGCAGGTACATTTTCTGTGATATTTGTGAGGGTATTGGTGCTGATGTGAAAATATATCCCATTAAACAGAAACACAACTTACAAATGTGTTTCTGTAGTGTTCAAAGTGGGAGGAGCCTGATGAATTACACATTACTTCCTGATTCTGGATGATTTAAACCTGTGCCCGTCTACACGGCTCATGGGCCAACATAATCTTGTTCCAGGTGGCAGAAATACCTCCACAAAAACATAAAGGGCAGTGAGTTTCCCTTCTTCAAGATTCAGCACTACATTTTTTATTTTAAGTAAATCCTGAGAGCAATCCCCACATAGCACCACATATGCTTACACAAATTATTTATTTCCTCCACATGTGGAATATCTTTTTTGATGAAACTGGACCCTTTCTTCCAGTCAGTCACTATATTTTTATTTTTTAAAAATGCAAAGTCTTTTCCTGGCATCCGAAAGTCTCCTTCCAAAGCTGTTCTCTGTGCTAATTGGAAGACAGAGGAGCCACACAGACTTCCCGAAGCTCGGGGACACCAGTGATAATTGTCTACCAACATCTTTAAACAGAGGTCAACTGTTTGGAGTCACGTTTCAGAGCTCCAGCAATCGAGAGCAAATGGACATTGCAGCTGGTAATTAAAAGTATCTGGATATGGCCAAGGCCTGAGTGCCAGGGGTGGGAGGAGGTGGAAGAGGCCTTTGGCACTGGTCTTCCATTTCCTGCAGCTGAATCCTCAGACACCTGCAGACGCCACATGTCTTCACTAAAGCTCTGTGAACATTCACATCCTCTTTGCTGGCGAGTGCCGACAGCACTGGCACTGGCAGAGAAAACACACAGTTGTCTGTTCGCCTCAAAGATTTCTTCTCTGAGCTCTGTGCACACAGACATGGGTGTTTCTAGCAAAGGCTGCGACCCACAGAGGTTCGCTTTAATCTGCACAGGAAGCCATGAGTCAAGTGACCTGTGGCTTTCGGTTCACAAGGTGTCACTATGTGACAACTGTCTTTCCTTGGAAAACATGCAAGCACAAGTATATAAACATATGAAAAACTTATCTCCAATGAAATCCTCAATTAAGTTAAATTTGCCACCAAGAGTAAAGTTATTAAATAAAAAAGAGATGTTAGCATGTTGGAGATGTGAAAATAATAAGATGTTGTGCTGAAATAAGATTCAATTGTAGTTTATCAAGTGGAAAGCATGAGCATGCACATCCAGAGGCATTATAATTTTCATTAGTAGCAGAAGGAAAAGGTTCTCATAAGCATCACAGTCAGTCAGGCATGCTGTACCTGAAGTCTCATGAAATTGGTTTGTGTTTTCAGCTGAAGAACCACAGAGCTACTTTCTAGGATAAAATAATTTATTTATTTTTCTGTCTGGTCAGCATGTAGGCAACACAGCATGGCAACTGGGCAATGAAGACCAAGAGAGGAGTGAGGGTCAGAGGTCAAAAAACATACGGTGGTGCATTGATCCCTTAGAACAGCCTGAAACCAAACCTCACCGCTCTGAGCTGAGCTACTCACAATGACCTGCAGGCAATGTCTGAGTCTCAAGACCTTTAGAGGTCATCATGGGTCCAGTTGGGGTGTCAGCTCTGAGGCAAAGCAAATGGGAACCACAGTTTAGATTTAGATTAAATTAAAGTTCATGTTCTGGAGGTTGTGCTGATAGACTGGAAGCTAGGGTGGCACTAACAAGGTTGTTGAAATCTGAAGAGAAGGAGGGAAAGAGGGAAGGACCTTGGCTGGTGATGTGTGGGGAGGTTGTTCATGAGAGGAACTAAAGGCCACAAAAAGAGACAGCATTATTAAAGATCTGAGTTGAAAGCCAACAAATGCCCATCTTGTAGGGTAAAAAGAAACACCTGAGACCTTGACAACTAAGGTTGCATTTATCCTACTATATAAGTCCATAGTTCCAGTCTAAAGGCCCATACTGCAAAAATAGGCTGGGAAAACAAGTGGTAAGATGTTAATTTACGATAGCAATTCTCAGTACATCGTAAAAAAACTATTCCTGAAACACAAAAGGCTCAATCAAACCAATATAATTTACCTTCAGGCTCATAACAGTTCGTTAGAAAGTCCCACAAGATACTTGCAAATTCGAGAAAGAAGTATATCATAAGATATATTAGAATAATGCAGTATACATATCACCTTATTGCAGTGCCTCTGAATCAAGCTGTCAGTAGTAGATTCTGTAAGTTGTTAGGTGGTTCTTTCATGGATTGGCCTTATTTTTCTAGCACAGCTCAATTATATTGAGATCAAGAGAATTTGGACTTGTTGCTTTCCTGAAACCATTTTTTTTGTTGCATGGCAGGTATAAATATCCTGCTGAAAGAGGGCACTGCCATTGCGAAAAGCTGTTACCATTAAGGGGCGTACTTGGTTAACAACAAAGGGGTGGTACTAATCAAGTCAAAGTCAAAGTCAGCTTTATTGTCAATTCTGCCACATGTACAGGACATACAGAGAATTGAAATTACGTTACTCTCAGACCCATGGTGCTTACAAGTAACATTAAATACAAAACAGTAACATTGAATACAAAGGTATAAATACAATTTTAATAAACACAATATACAATTTTAAAAACAACATATACAAATAAGGGCACATGGTGGAGAGTGCAAAACCATGTAGTGCAACAGAGGTAAGTTTAAAGTGACAAAGTGACAAGTGAGGTAGTTGGCAGACCAAAGCTGCACAGAGTGACTGGTGAATGGTCAGTTTGGTTGTGTTAGGGTTCAGAAAGTTTGTGGGGCAGAAGAGGGGAGTGAGGGGAGTGGGGGCAGAGCCGGGAGGGAGTTTCCTGACAGCCTGATGGGTGAAGCTGTCCTTCAGTCTGCTAGTCCTGGCCTGGAGACTCCGCAGTCTCCTCCCTGATGGCAGCAGGCTGAAGAAGGTTTGCATTGGGTGGGTGGGATCAGCTGCTATGCCGAGGGCTTTCTTGGTGAGGCGTGTGCTGTAGATGTCTTGGAGGGAGGGGGACACTGATGATTCTCTCAGCTGCTCTGACTATGCATTGGAGAGTTTTTTGGCAGAACGCATTGCAGGCTCCAAACCACACAGTGATGCAGCTAGACAGTGTGCTCTCGATGGTTCCTCGGTAGAATGTGTACATGAAATATAATTTATCCCAACCACTGTTATAACAACATAATCAATATTTTGAACAGAAATAATGATCTTTTAACCAATCGTCTAAGCGAGCAGTGGGCAGCCATGAAATACACCCAGGGAGCAGTGTGCGAGGACGGTAACTTGTTCATAGACACCCACAAACCCCTTAAACCTGGTTTTGAGGACAATCGGTTATGACTCAAATTTAGGAGTGACCGTTCCTACAGTATAAGAAGCTAGAGACTAACCATGGATGTTAGAGAGAGCAAAAAACACACATACAACTTGACCTGCACCTGCAGGAGGACATTGGTGTAGAATGGTAGTACTACAATCATCTTGTCTTGTCCTCAGAGGTAAAATGTATAATAGTTCACACATCTTTTGGCATGAAGCCACTGAATAGTATGGGGCACTAAAAATAGTTACATTACTTTCTACGGCTCCAATATTACTGAGAAAGAGTGTGAAACACCTACCAAGAACTTCAATGACAATGAGACACCTGCCACCTATCATGGAACAGCTTTTCAACTAGGAGCTTGTTAGAGGAGGTGGAGGAATAGCTGACACTGAAGGGACACTGAACCAGGAAACGATAACAGATGGGATATCCAGGTGGCATCTAGAGTAGATGCTGACTCATATGACTGCAGGAGTGGAGAAAGTGAAGAAAAATGTGAAGCATCAGTCCAAAGGCCAATGATTCATCCACGTCCTCAAGCCAGGAAGTAAGCTTGCCAAAAAGTCATGAGGCGAGGAGTTCTTGGCGAAAGTGAATGGATGTCCATTGTCCATACAGCCTCTGGAACAATTTTAATTTCCAATGACGCTTGGCCTCCGCCAAGTAAAGAAGATATACTATCATGGAATTATAGGCTTCGGAGGTCCCATTTCTCTGCAGCAATCACTTTTTTATATTAAGGAAGCTAAGGTCAGTGTCTGTATTTCTGAACAAATTGTATAGTGAGTAAGTAAGTCATATTCTTTGGTGAATCAAGAAGTACTAGACCTTAGTCAAACTTTGTTACACATTGTATAACAGTTTAGGGGTTAATCCAAATGCAATTAATCTAATTTAATTGCATTGCAGTGAAATGAATTGTAACTATGTGTAATCTTAGCAGTGGCCAGATGACTGATCTAGTGCTGGTCAAGGTCATTTTGTGGGGATTCATGAAGGAGTCTCAGATCCTTTCAAAGACATGAAAGACATCTTTGAAGTACTGTAAGCTGGCATCTTTTCCACCTCCTGACATTCACTGAACTGCATGCAGTTTACCTGTCAGTAACAGCTAGTTCGCCAAGAAGGATGCAGAAGTGAAATTGGTCAACGATGTTTGACTTAATTCTTTTTTTTTTCCCTGCGTATTTTGGGAAACTAGTAAAAAATGACCAGGATTTATATTGAAAGTGTTGGATCCTGCTGGCAGTGGGTGACTGTGACCACATCCACGCCAATAAAAGTAAAAAAAAAAAACATTAAATCAAAACACACAAACATAATCAGCTGTCATGGAGATGTTTATGACCTGTATCTTTGTCTGTGACTGGTCCAAAATGGCACAGATCCGGAATTCAAATACAAGCACTAAATGATGGATTGTCGTGGAGGTGAATCATTACAGCACCTGCCTACATTCTGAGATCACAGGGATTTGGTGTGGGATTTCTGGTGTATTTGCGCCTTGTCACTTTCACATTTTCACTGAAGGGAGTTTTTAAGCGAAAGGCACTAAAAGCCTCTCTGGAAGTGGGGGAGAAAGACGCCCCGCAGAGCTTCGTGTGAATTCTGCAGGACGTGGATGAAGTGGCGTGTTTTTACATTTCATACAGAGCCTCGTGGGGTGGAATGAGGTTTAATTTATCTTCCCATTCCTGAGCGCGTAGTGTTAGATGTTAATTTGTGTCGACACCATGGTCTTTAAATTTCAAAAGACCACTGGACGGGCACATCATTTCACATGATTCAAAAGATCCTTCTGCCCAAATGCACTGATTGGGACAACAAATAGCCAAGAATTCATCAAACAATTGCTCATTCAGAAATAATTGGCTTTTCCTCACAAAACATCTTATTTGCATGATAAAATAAATCAGCACATAAAACCTGATTCAAATTCTTTCATATTCCGCCTGAAAGTGATTTTTGAAAGAAGCGCGTGGAAAAAGGCCCTCCCTGGGGAGGTGTAGGAAATTAATGGAGCATTTGGTGCTGTCAGCGGCAGACAAACACGGTGGCACAGAGTCGACTTGTTTCTCTCGGGCCTCTGCAGACTTGTTAATTAGCCGGTGAAGTTGAATGGGATGACAGCAGGTCCCTGGGAGGGGTGTGACACTACATGGCTCCGGGAAGGACAGTTAAGCAGCTCCTGCACGCTGAGCTGCTTGTAACAGGGGGGGGGCTACCGGCAGAGCCACATTCCTCTCTGGCTCGGGGGCTTCTGCTGGATGAATGGATCAATACCAATGAACGCCGTGAATGGATATCCCTCCGTTCATCACTGGATAACCGAAGGCAAGAGAAAATGCAAAACAGTGTTAGCCTCAAAGCATCTCAGCCAATCACATGATGAAAAAAACATACATTAGTTAATGTAATCATATTAAAGTCATTAGTCTTGCCTAAGACAACTCCAGTTATAGAGTCGTTTTCCATACCATTCCATTTACACATATTACAGGTCGAAACTGAGATAAAACACATGAATACAGTGACAGTACAAGCTGTCTGTGGAAGGCCATGCGAAGGTAAGAGGTATTGATTTAAAGTATTGATACCTGAGCATGACATTCAAGGAAAACACCACAGTTAGCAGGGCAGACGAATGGATTTTCTGAAACCTGCAAAGAAACTTCATGCCTGGTAATTGGATCTCATGTTCTGTCAGCATTCACTAGAGCTAATCTACGCACACTGTACACCCGACTGATCGGCATAATAGTAACTGGATATTATTTTAGGTTTTCTTAGTTAACCTGTTTGGGTTAAAGAATGTACATTCCCAGTAGGTTCTAAAATCGTAAAGCGATCATATTTTCCTTTCAAGCAATCATACATTTATCATACCACGAGCCAGTGGCACATGTCACTTGGAAACATGATTTTCAAATGAGCTTCGACGTATAGGCATACAGTGTCTCTAATGTGTTAGAGGCAGATTTGTATTAGTGACTAGTTTTACTTGTGAAAAGACAACACTATGATGCCTAACTAGTGGTGTGGTTTTGCTACAGCATGCTCCAAATGCACACAAGAATAGACAATGTGACAAAACAAACAGAATTTTTTTTTTTTTATGAGTTTTTATATGAAAAAAGTAGTGGACTGAACATGAGACGAACTTGGAATAAAGAAATACTTTTAGAAGCCGAGCAGACACGGTACTCCACTGGGGGAACAGCAAGCTACCGAAGGTGAGTTAAAAAGTCAATCAAGTTGGACTGAGATGCAGTATTGATTGAAAACGCAAAAAAGAATTGAATCTGAAATGTGTCCCAAAAATGAGTCAAGTGAATAAGTGGGCGGGTGGCATCGGGTCTTCTCCTGGTATAGATACAGGGTTGAGGGAAATAAATGAATAAAAGGAGAAACAGCTTGAAGTAAATTTTTCCTTTCTGCCAGCTGCATTGCCACAATAGTTGACGTAATAAATTCCTGCTGTGATGCAGCAGAAAAAAAAAACACGTAGAAAGGTTTCTTAACAGTCTAGCCCACAAAGACAAGGTGGCGTTTTCTATTTCAAACAGTTGCTATCTCTGCTTTCAGAAATTGAATTATGTGGCGACACTTATTTTTAGAAACAGAGTGTATGAGAAAGTCTTCACAAAGGCAGCTCGAAATGTCATTTTATTCCATCTGTCACCATGAATTCTGGTTGGTTATTGATTGCTGAAAACAGGCATGTCACATGGAGGATTGTATCGCTGTCTGGGTAAAGGTTATGTATTTTCAGATGTGATTAGAGTAAGTAGGTGACATGCAGCGGCGCATCATGCCAGACTCAATCGCTGGGAGAACGTAGCCGCCGTAGTCAGCACTGGTGATTTCATCTGCCTTCGGCCCCTGAAAAAGGTCATCGCCAGTTCAAAAGAGGGCCGTGTCCTGCACCTCTGCGTCATGTGAGGTACACACCTACAGAATGAAGTTTCTGGACTATTCTTAGCTCTGATATTTGGACGTTCTGTTTATATGATGCCACTATGAAATATGCTCAACAATGAACTGCATGGAATTTTATCACGGAGCCACAAAACCACAAAAAAGAGTTATTCAGTGTCATATAAGAAAGACTGAGTATGACTATAGAGGCGAAAATCAGTTGTCCAGGGTGTTATTGCTAAATTTTAGTGTTTACATTCATGTGTAAAATGCCCATTTTTCAATTTGTTCCATTACCTCTCTGTTAATGTAATTTGGAGACCACAAACTGTATATGTATGTGTGTGTATTTATATCTGAGAATGCTGTTCTGGTGTCCAAAAGACATTATTCCAGTCTACATCAAACATGATGTAAAACTATTTTATTCATCAGTATTTCTAAAATCACTAAATTAACATTATCAGTAACTGATGTGATGATGTTGTATGTCATTGATTGTGAACAACATCTATGTTGGGGTGCTTCAGTAGCATCCGGGCTACATGATTTCATGGAATATGGGGCATGTAACTTTATCCAAATCATCCAGGATGTGCCACATGTCATGTACAGTTTGTTGTAGTTGGAAGAACTCACACACACGCACACACACACACACACACACACACACACACACACACACAGTAACCGGTGACAATAACCTAAACTACAGTGCATAGGAGCCAAGGTAGAGGTAGATTGATTCTCTGGGGGAGCGCTATGGATTCCGCCGCATCAGCATTCCCTCCACACGAGCGGCTCCCGGCCTGATTAATTGCAGTTAGTCAATTACCCTTTCACACAGATGGCCCATCAGGTTGAAGGTTGATGGAGAATAAGACTGCTGCGCTTAGCAACGTCACGCGAAGCCAAATGGCCAGGTATCCTTCAGGTACCCTTCCCACGCGAGAAGCACCATCCATCATCACAGTGAACCTGTGCGATGTTTACAGCAGGCTAAAGAGCTGCATAGGCCAAAACACGGACAGCTATCAAAGTGTAGGAAGCGGTTTTAATTTATGCACACAAGCAAACAAAACATACAAGTAAAAAAAAAGACAGGATAAGTAGAAATTGAAACATGAGGAACCTCAAGTATCAAATACTTGTGGTGTTTTTAAAAGACTTTTTTTTACAAATAAAAATCTAAACAGTTGGAATAAGTGTTACTTAGTTTGTGTTAAGGATGATTTGATGTGATATACAATTTATATGCTCTGTTAAACAGGAGCTTGAAAATCACCAGAACATCATCAAAAGAGACCCAACAAGGCGCTTTAATGATGAAGGATGAAAACTGAAGCGTCTCATTGGTTTACTTTTAATAACCCTGTGGTTTTCATTTTGTTACCTGGATGTCTTAAAAAAATTATGTACATAAGCAACAAGTGTATTAGGTATTCTTGTAATAAAAAATGTAAAGATACCTTTAGTTTATATTAAAAAATGAATGACAGTAGCATGACTGTTTTTAGTTAGCATGGCCTAACTAGCACTGTTCATCAGTGAATGAAGGTCTATAAAAAGCTACACACACACATACAGACCAGTGAGGCTTCTGGAGCCAATCTGATGCCAGTATTCATTATTGTGTATTTTAGTATCGTATAACACAGTGGACTGCAAAACACACCGTGGAAATTATACACAGTTGAATGACCTACAGAATTAATGACCTTGCAGTGAGGTCATGACCCTTTGTGGGCCTAAATGTAATAAAAATCTAAAAACATTATTCATCATAGTTATGAAATGATAGTTTATTTTTTTTAAATCATGAAATAAGAATAAAAAATAAAACTCTTTATCGGCCTTAAAACGGCCCTTCACCATGCATCTCCATTTTTATGCAGGGATTGTCTCTGGCTAAGATGAATGTCAAAGGTCAAACCCCCTCACAGGAAGTAAATAAAATCCAACTGTGAAAATTGTATTCATTTATTCTAACTTGTTAAATATTTATGAATTAATTGTAGCAATTAACGTGTTAATTTTGGCAGCCCTCTTTTGTATTACATTGTATTATTTATAACAATACAGTTACTTTAAATGATTTTTGTATTATTTGCATTACTCACCAAAACCATTTGGAGTTATTACATTTAATTCATGAAAATGTTTTGCCAAAATTAGTAATTTTGCTTTGTGTTTTGCAGTGCACTTTACTGTCACGTGTGACTCACTAAAAAACACAAAAATAATACTGCCATTACATTTACTCGACTGAGTTTACTATACAGAACATCGATATTTCAACCAACAATACCAGCTCGACTAACAAGAGTCCCATATGACAAAGAAAACATGAACCCAGCTGACGAATGGCCTACAAAGTATCTACAATTCTGGCTCAGTCGGCCCGACAGCCCGGGGAGGCGAGTGCGCTGGGCACCCTGGAGGCTCCCCAGCGAGGCACAGGGGCTGCTGACACAGCACCGCAGACACAGCTGTCCCCTGGGCGATGTCCCCCGGGCGATGGGTCCCAGACGCTGGAATGCATTCAACCATGCAAATAAATGAAGCAACAAAATAGTCTGTCTGGTGAAGTCATGCAAAGCGCTTTATGTCTCTCCTCTCTCAAACATAAAAAGTTCTCTTCTTTTTTTTCTTCTTCAGAGAGTTCACAGGAATTTAAAAAAACAAAAAAAAACACCTCTTCCAACTAACTTATTCCTGACTCTCCTGGGGAGTGTGAATGTTGAGGAGCAAAAATTTCACAGTTGGAACTGTTCCCAAGTTCATGCACCTGCTGGCGCTGGCATCCTACCTTAACTCAAGCAAGGCGTGGCGCATGAGTTCACTGGCAGTAGATGGTGACATGGTCCCACACAGAAAGTCTCTTTAACATCATGACCACAAAAAAAGCCTAAAAAAGATAAATCTACTACAGTATGCATGATGGTGGTGTCCTTATCATGTGTCAATCCAACGTAAGAAGCCACATTAATAGTCGTCGTAGGTGTTCACATCTGTGAAGAATGTGTTAGTGTAGGTTTTTCCGGTGAGCTGGGGGTTGAAGTATTTATTTCTTTCCTCCAGGATCAAGTTATTCTTATTGAAGGCCTGCAAAGAAAGAGGCATTAGGTCAGTCAAGATCTAATAATACATAATATTAACAATAATACTATTTCATCTGTATGGATGAACCTTTGTTTAGGCCACTAAAGGTAAAAGAAAATGCAGTGATCTGAAAATAACGAAATAAAGTACCGGGGATCAACACAACATGGGCATGCTGATGTTAAATACTGTAACCAAACCAAATGGCGCCCAAGGAGGGTGCAGCCTGACAGCTCTTCATGCAATATTACAAGGTAATAGTATAATAAGCCCATATCAAAACAGCAAAACAAAAATGAGAAGCAGTTGATAGATTTATGACATTTTGGCTATTTGTGAGCAAAATTTTAGAGCAAAATTTGAAATCGAATACACAGTATTTGTACGTTCACCTCCGCTACAACACCCCAATAGCTCACTCTTGAAGGGACCAAATGCTGAACACAGCTGTGAGTCTCAACCATAACCTGAAATAACCTGGTACCTGTGAGCATATTCTTGCACTGCCGTCGGATGTAGCTGCAACACAACACACTCCAAGACACTGCTACAAGTTTATTATGGACACTTAGGGTTCAATTCAATCGTGTTGGTGCTCTGCCACAGTCACTTTACATTCCACGTCTACCCCGATCAGCCATAACATTATGGCTATTTTTGAGCACAAAATAGCCATGGCCCTACCAGGCACGGAAGTCATGTTGTGGTATCTGGTATCTGCAGCCATTTGTGAGCCAGGTTTATATGTCTCAGGACTAGGTAGGTGGTACATGTCAAATGAATGCAGGATATAAGTTTTCCTTGTAGAACATTGCCCAAAGCATCACACTGCTCCTGCCAGCTTGAAGTCTTCCCATAGTGCAGGCTGGTATCATGGTATCTTACTCAGATAATTACATTTAAAAAATATAGCTGACAATGCACAAGCAGCTGGCCATCCTTTTTTCATGATTTAAAAGAAAATGTCATTCATCAGGCCAGGACGCCTTCTATTGCTTGTGGCCCATTATAAGTCCTTTGGGCTGTGACCAAGGGTCGTCATCCACATATACAGCAAACTGTGATGTGTGTTCTGTCACTCTACCCATCACAATTTCATCCTTGTCAAAGCATCCTAAACATCAACTTCAACACTGTTGAAATGAAATAATAAAGGCAACAAGATAATCAATAATATGCACTTCACTAGTCATAATGTAATGGCTGATGTTCTTGCTGAACTTGAGGAAGTTAATTCACATTTTGGATAACAATAAACCTGCCGGCAGAGACTGCATGATCATTTTAAGATCCTTTCGCCAAACAACAGCAACATAAAACATTAGACTTTGGCAAAATTCCACTTCCACCACCAGCATTGTTTCTTTAAGTGGGCATCTTAAAGAAACAGACCCACCCCCACCTGAAACCCCATTTTCAGATCCCATTATCCACAGGCTTTCCCCAAGTGAGACAAATATTGCAAGTGCAAACTGCATACAAAATGAAGCCTCTGTTGTCCAGGACTGTTCTGTTCAGCCCTTTTTATTGCACACAGTTTATTACACTGAAACCAGAGTGTTGCAACTGAATCTTGCACTAACTAATTAAAAACCTAAAGCTATATATATATATATGCACCAGATGCGACAGAAGGAACAAAGCGTGTATTTTTGCCACATAAGTCACATGAATCACTGTAATTGGTCTCTCATCGTGAGCTTTTGATACAAAAAAAAAAAAAAAAAAAAGATTATGAGCTCTTCCCATCCCCCCCGAATAATTGGAAAGAATAATTACACGAGTTGGATCCTGGTAAACTAAAAAAGCGACCAGGACCAGGAAGGCGCTGATGATTGAGTAAATGGACAGATACAAGGACAAAGGATTAATCTGCACTAACAAGACTATTAGTGCAGGAACTGTGAGAGACCGAAGGCCACAAGCATGCGACGGAGGTGAAAGCCAGACACGGGGGCGTTGAGAGAGGGGAGAGAAAAAAAGAAGAGGAACGAACAGCGGAGAGAAAAAAAAAAAGGCAAAAGAAACAGAAGAAACTTATGGAGAACACTGCCTTCTCACAAGCCCCAGAGCTGCCCTGCGGGATGGGTATGGATGATGGTGTTTGCAGGCGAACACAATGCAGTGGCGCCGACCTGCCACGCACAAGAGGGCTCACAGGAGGAGGCGCAATTCGGAAGAAGTCGGACAGGCAGAAGGTGCAAGGTCGGTCAGAGTTAGTAGAAAATCTCCAGGCCCCGCGTCACGCCAATGTTAGAAGACAGAGCCTGGCGCATGCTGTGGTCGTCCAAGGGCAACAGTACGGAAACGTCAGGCTGCAAAGAGGAACGGTGAGAGGAATGGTCATCCATAGAGGAAGAGGACAGAGAGGGGGGGGGGACACAGGGACGCAGTGCCCTCCATAACATAAATCTGGGAAATGCTAGTCTAGAGGGCTTTTGTTTTGGGAATATGCACCATAATTTTCAAGGCAAGCTGATCAATCGTGGGAGTTATCGCCATTATCAGCGTTGCCAGGTACGGCACTCCTGGAGCCGTCAAAGTTACTACTCTCATCTGATGGGCTGTCAGTCACGCAGCTCACTATAACACCAACATATCGGATTTTTCTGCAGGCTTTTACGGATCAATATTTCATAGCTTTCTCTCTCTCTCTGCCTCTCTTTCTCTCTCTCCTGAGTGAAGGTACAATGTCAGTGGCTTTCATTGGTTCAGCATGTGGAATCTTTTTTTTTTTTTCTAATTCTCATTAGTGACTTTCTTTAACAATGTGAACTGTAATGTGAGATGCTAGTGCTGGCAGTGGCTGCCTGTTCACTTATGAGAAAGCAGTGTATGAGAGTATGAGTATCTACGACACGATACATTACGCATCTATACACACACACACACACACACACACACACACACCAGCTAACACCCACTGAACCTAGGCTGCCGCTGCTACACTGCAGTATGCGTGATGGAAATGTGTGCAGCCTACAGATGGAACAGTGCTCTACAGACCTTGATGGCCTCCACAGAGTCATACTTGTCCAGCTTGTTGATGTGGTTGGTGATGCTGGTGTTGAGTGGGGCCGCAGATATTGGGTGAATGACCGTGGCATCGTGGGACTGCTGCTGGTACCTCTGGCAGTAGGTGTAAACCAACAAAGTAACCAGGCAGCCCAGGATGGAGCTGCTGAGGCCAACAGCAATCATGTGGAATACGTTGAAATCTGTGGACAGGTCAAGGTGGGACTTTTACTAGATGGATTTGGAAATCTGGAACCTTATTACACAGGTACCAAAAATATTCACGCTGCAGCACAGTCGTCCAAAGCCATTGTGTTCTATACAATGTCCATTAGCAAGATGACCATCACAAGAGAGCAAATTACCTCCACATCGCCGATCGTCATGACTTGACCGAGCAATGGGGATTTCTGAAGAAGAAAAAGATGAAAGCAGCACTTGTTAAGCTGACAAATGAGATCATTGGTAGCAGCGAAAATTGCCACCAAATACAGAACGAAACATCACCATAAAATCTAAATGGCCGATAATTAACTTGCTTAAGGAGTCATTAAAAGAAATGGAGTACAAGACTCTTCTAATGAGGCATAATGACACATTACTCCGAAAAGGGCTGGTGCACTGCTGAGGACATGAGGCCATTTTTCCCAGATCTTTTCCAGACTCCCGGAGTTCCACAGCTTACCCCCAGCCGCAGAGGGATATCACAGCACATCTTTGTCGGATTTGCGAGTTTATTATGTTTCTCCCTGTTACTCCCTGGCTGTCACGCCCACTAGAGGGTTCGTGCGTGTAGGCGATACTGTAAGAGATCGCTGTAATGTGCTCCTTCGATCAGCCCACTTAGGAAGGGGAAATGGACGAGAGCCTAATTATCCCTGCAAAGCTACAAATCGATGGTTTGGTGTGTCTCACGTTACGAGCCTGTCGATGGAAGGAGTTGTTGGGGGGAAGGCTGCACCCACCTGGGATGAAGTTGGAGTCGGGGAGGCAGGAGCGCATCTCGCTGCTGTTCCCCGAGCACTGGTTCCCCATGGGAAAGAGCACGTCGCAGTGACGCACGCGCGTCTGGAAGCCGGAGGAGTCGCAGGGCGACCACTCCGACCAATCAGACCAGCTCTCTGCAGGAGGAAGAAAGATGTGACCTGAGTACGAACATTAACCCCTCTAAAAAGAAAAAGTCACAAGCTAATTAGAAGTTATTGATCAGGGTGTGATTGCAGTGAAAGGTTGCGATAAAGCTCGGAGCAGAAATGGACGAGTTGGGCAGCCCCTGCTAACTCTCCGTGGAGGTTTCTACGGTCGTTCGGATCCCTGTTAGTTGTAATTAATTCAGTGATAGAAGTCGGGCGACTGCAACCTATGAAAGGTCATCTGTAAGCGTCTGTCTGGATCGAGGTAATGGATGACTTGACATTTGCATTGAGGGAACTCTCCATTTTTTAACCTTACTGCGTTCTGATAAGCCAGCCTCCAATCACACCTCCATCTGCCTCATCTGCACCCAGCAGTAATTTACCTGCATTTACTTCAATCAGGACACCGAAACGAACCTTTTGCTTTAAAGTGTGACATTTTCGTTTTCACGTGCTTGTCTCCATGATAATCTACTATTCTACATTAAGCATGCAGGATGGTCCATCAGTACACCACAAGAAAAGATAAAAGTGCACTTGTGAAGGTGAGCTTTGTACATGGAAAGGTAAACCGTGTGTATAAAACCTACATTTCAATAAAAGTTCAGACATTTGGCTGACATTTTGCAACAAAAAAAGGCAATAATTACGGTTAAAAGGTTTGGATTACCAATATATAGATTACATATTCCTAACAGATACATACATGTATATACTTTTTTCTTACTTTTTACCTTAAATCTTCACATTAATGCTAACATCACACATTCTCTGTATGAGTTTTATGCACACAGTGGCCATTTTTGTAGAATCCAACGCAAAAACATATTTCGTTTTTTCATGGCTTCTTTGTTCACTGTTTTCATCAAAAGCCGAGATGATCATTAACATGAGTGAATGATAAGAAAGTGTTCAGCATAAACCTTCAGGACTGCTGGAAATGTAAGATGTGTCTTTATTGGACTGCGGCGACACCCCCAAGCAGGAGACGACGAGGGTCGGCAAATGACGACGAGAGCAACATGGTGGAAACAACTAATTCTGATTGGTCTACGCCAACTTCCTGGGAGTCAAATGCATAAAAGAATTTTCTCTTGTGGTCTCTTGTGGTTTCTGCCAGGTAACATCAGATTGGAGTGGTTTTAATATAGTGCTGTGTGATGAGAGTGTTTATACTTCTTTTTACAGAAACCGTGCACATTATCTAACTTAAGGTGGTGCCGAGAAGACAATAGTGTGAAATGCTGCAATCACAGCAAAATCTTGCTGCTTTCGAGAAATTATGTTTCTCTAACATTTGAATTTCAAACTCTTATTTGCTTTTTTTTTTTACATTTATTACATAACCTCACATGGGTTATTTCAGAGTCCCGTCTTCAGTTTTGTTCTTTAATGAAAAAAATGCCAGACCCACAAATAAGTAGGTGTGTCCAAACTTTGACAGGTGGTGTAAGTTAGGGGTATGTTAATCGTATAATCAATGCATCGTGATGCAGATCATGGTGATTCTGCATCGATGCAGTGCAGAATATAATCAAGTACATCATAATGACGTTGCTTGCCGCTCTGGGTAGGAGTTTCATGCCGTGCGGAACATTTTTAAACCAATAGAATCAAAGCGAGCTAGTGTACCTTCTGCCACTTCGAAACACATACCAAGTGGAAATGGAGGAAAATGTGATCTTAACAGTCTTAACTGAATGCTGACAGGTTTCCTGCTCATTGTAGACCTTAACTCTTGCATTTAAAAACATCATGTGACAATGTATGGACAATTTATGGATTGCATCGTGAATGCATCGTGATGCATCGTGATCTCGAGACCAGTGAAGGTTCACACCTCTAGTATATGTGCACAGTGTAAAATTGTTAAATATATGTACATTTATTTAATGCATTTATTTACATGCAGCTTAGTAAGTGTGAGAATATATGTAAGTCTATATGCATATGACCATCTGCATGTGTATTTACATTTAAGGAATTTAGCTGATGCTCTTATCCAGAGTGACTTGCAATCAGTAGTTACAGGGACAGCCCCCCTGGAGACACTGAAGGTTAATTGTCTTGCTCAGGCTCAGTGGTAGTAAGTTGAATCTGTGACATTGTGGCATTCCGGTTCATAGGTGAGTGTACTGTAGTTTGAGTGTGTACCTGGACATGGCTGTGTGTTGCACAGGGCCTCTTCCGTGTGCAGGCCCAAGCATATGTCTCCACCATAAGCCGGTGGGGGGTTGCTGCAGGTGCGTGTGCGCATGTAATGTCCTCCTCCACACGACACAGAGCATTTAGACCAGGCTGACCAACATGACCAACTCCCGTCCACTGCAAGAGGAGAAGAAGTTGCATTAGTGGTGAAGGATTACACTTCTGAAATCTTCTCAGAAGCGGAGGAAATGCAAACTAATTCAGTGATGTTCTGTTTGCAGATACATGCTAAATTCCTGGTTCTCTCATGAGAAGCACTTTCATGCTTTAAAGAGACCTTCTGAATATGTCATTTCTGAAAACGCCTCTAAGCCAATCACACATTACAATGCACTTAGACTGGAGATGCACTTGTGTTTGAGTTGACTGCTACTGGAAATGTGAACATAGTTATTATCATCCTTGTGCAATACTGAATTATTCCAAAAGAAGCTGCAGAGTATTCAGAATTCATAAAATATACTGTATATTCTGCAGTTCTCATCAGCTGGCACGAGTATTGTGCAGCATTGACAGTAGTGATTATCTGTGGAGCAGAAATAGTCTTCCAACCTCACATCATAGCCCTACACTGCCTCCATCCCTCATATATATATTGCATCTTACATAATCGTAGCATTCATTTAGAAGGATTCTGCACACAGCTCTGGACACGGTGTGAAATGGACGTGAAATGGACTTCACATGGTTAATCTCAGAATTATCTCACATATCCTGAGCTCATTTAAGGAGAAAAGAAATAGCACGAGGGCACACACATAACGGTGTGTGTGAAGCAGTACAGAGGCAAGCATGCAGTGCGAACACAACGTTTCTCACACCGGCATGACCCCTTTGGCAATTAAGGAAACTAAATAAAGTATCTGGCTCCCATTAACCCGGCCTCCTTAATACATCTTCCATGACTCCAGATGTCACAATTGAAAGTCGGGGGTAATTGCTTCAACTAAATATCCTGAAACCCAGGATAGGAACAAAGGCAGCCGTTTGGAATTTAAGTTGCAATGTAAGTATCGCTTTTATGCGCTGCACGTCTTTTTATTAGTGGGTGAAGAGCCACAATGAGTATTGTGCCAAGTGTTCGGGGATTGTTCTAGATTGGTTTTTAACAGTAGTGAATGCGTAATTGAACCCCTTAGAGATTTTTGCCATCTACTCGCAATTTCTCTACTGGAAAGTGACAGACCAGTCAATTCCTGTCTGCGTATGACGAATATTCTCATCTGGTCCAGGGGCTCCAGCAACAAGAAAAGATTAATTTGTTTCAAAGCCCAGATGAATAGAGTTCCCAGAGACCCCTTTTCTCTCTTTCCCAAATACAATAAGATGCTTGACATCAAGCCCAGCCTGTGGATTTCACACGGCAAGACTAAATCCTGAGCTGAGGGAGGATGATGTTCACTTTACCCAGTTCCAATTTCAATGGCCTTACCAGCAGGCCTCAACAACCCCAAAACAAACATGCCACCCACCTACACTGAAAATGACAGGTTGTTGTCCCAGGCCAGGATTGGGAAATTATTTTAAATAATAAACAGCTAAATGCTATTTTTACATTTAGTTTACATTTGAATTTATTAGGATCTGTGTCTGTGTCGTGTTGCTTATAGCCGCGGGCTCCCTGGTAAGTCCCAGTCCTGTAATGTGCACTTGCTGTTACCTTTTGCACTTCCGGGTGGTGGGTTCATTAACACGGTCTCTCCCCAGGTCCCATCGGCACAGATAGTGATAGTTCTGTCTTCATTCTGTCTCATTCGCTCCTCTATATAAGCCCTGTGTGATCCAAAGTCTACAAAGCGGATACCCAACACGAATTCCGCGCTCTTCCCTGTGTTGTGTGTGCTGTGGAGTGCTATTATCTTTGAGTGTCACACAGGACCGTGCGCAAGCACAAGGAATCCCTCAGCCTGTCTCTTATATGCAGTGTATTGGGCACATGTTGGTTTGTTTTTGCTTTGTTGTCTTCTCCAGGATCATCTCTCAGGCTCCCCCCCCCCAAACCCTCGTCAGGAGATCGTCTGCGGGTGGAGCCTTGTGTTTTTTCTTAGGCCATTAAAAATGAAGACATGGGTCGGCTGGCATTGATTCTGTCGATCTTGGAGTTGTGCCTGTTTAGAGAATTGCCTTATCTTTGAGTAGAGACATAGCTGTGCTTTTGAGATAACCTGTACTGTACAGTATTTAAGCTTTAGTTTTAGTTAGTATAGTTTAGTTTAGTGTGTATATGGGGCAGTGGTGGCCTAGCGGTTAAGGAAGCGGCCCGTAATCAGAAGGTTGCCGGTTCGAATCCAGATCCGCCAAGGTACCACTGAGGTGCCACTGAGCAAAGCACCGTCCCCACACACTGCTCCCCGGGCGCTGGTCATGGCTGCCCACTGCTCACTTAGGGTAATGGGTTAAATGCAGAGGACAAATTTCACTGTGTGCACCGTGTGCTGTGCTGCTGTGTATCACATGTGACAATCACTTCACTTTAAAACTTTAAAAAATATATATTTTTCTTTTTTTATTGCACTATTGGGTGGGGGGTTTTCTGTGTGAAATGTTATTTCAATACACGGTGGACTGGTGAACCCCATGTGCAGGGAAAAGGTAGTATGAGCACGCTCCTATATATCACCCATAGGTAAGTGTCTGTTTATAGTAGTGGGCGGGCGCTTTGGAAGTTTTGGAAGGCCAGGTAGTCAACCTGTATGTTACTAACCCTTAGGACTAGGGGTTTTGTAGGGTTAGTAGTGTTTATTTCTTTGTCTGCTTTGGCGCCATCCATGGTGCTTTCACCTGTGTGTGTGTGTGTATATGTTTTAAACTTCTGCCACTATTTTTGTACAATGGTCCCCACGTTTTCACACAACACCTACACTCACATCTTCACCACCCTTGTTCCCCCATGGCCCTAGACCAGGGGTTAGATTTTAACCAGCCAATCACGTCACAGGACTGGGTGGACAGTTAACACATACAGACAACTTGTTTTCAGCACTTGGCATGGTGGATTGGTTCTCCTTTTTAGCGATCCTCTGTTTTTTTTTTTTTTTTTTACTATAAACTAAAAATATGCAGACAGTTTTAGACTGGTACAATACAGCCTAGAACTGGGACCAGTCAAAATGTGATCACTCACATAATATAATCAATTTGGGTAGGGAAAATTTATGTTTGATAGATAATCCATTTTAATGCTTGGATATTTTCGGTAGTGTTATTTGCCAGCTATCAAGAACTCAATGTTTTTGCTGTAGAGCAACAGAAATCCTGTTTGTTCATGTTTTTACATTCATCCATAAAAAAAAAAAATTCTTGATTTTGTAGTTTTTGGATGAAGAGTAGTGCATAAACAATTCAAAATACACACAAATAATGAGAATGTTGGACTTGAGGAGCTTTGACAAGAGGAACTGAAGGCATATCAACATTTCTCAAAACTCAACCGTAAGTTGAGACAAATGACCAAAATCAAGGTAAGTGCTGAAAATGGATGAACTATAAGGGAGTAAAAGGTACTGACTAATGTGTATAGGCTAATGGGATGACATAATGGATAATGGTACTTGCAGAGGAGATGGTCAACATAATGGCCCCCATTTGTTTGTCCTGTTTTCTGGGCTACACGCCGTTCCCAAGTGGATGGATTAGCAACAATGTGATTAGGGGCTCCGGCCGTTGGCCATGCGCATCAGCACATATGAAGACAGATTGCTGAGGAGGACCTAGGCAAGCAGGATTACTGAGACGCCGGGCCCCTCAAACGGTATTTGATTAATAGCGATTAGAAAGGAACCCCTCTGCGCTTGTGTGAGGCCCCATCTTCGGCCAGGTACGGTTCGATAGCCGTGCACCGGCGGCACGCTCCCTCACGCACTGAGAGGAGAGAGGCCCACATTTAATTAGCGGCGGCCCCGCCCTCCAGCGCCAGAGTGAGCCATATCACATTGTCAGAGGCTCCGGCGATGGCGAACAGCTCCTCGCCGCCTGGAGAATAATTATCCCGCCATGTAATTACACGCAATGATGCCACAGGGATTGGGCTTAAATTTCATCTGTAAATTGGGGTCTTCTCACCTCCTAACAGGGAACAATTTTTTTCTTCAGACGCATCCATTTTCTTTCACAGACACACAGCAGTCTTGCACTTGGCATTACAAGGGGAGAAAAATTGAGCTGAAAGTCCTTGAGTTGATCACCATGGGTGGTGCACTGTATCTCAACAGCACGAATGTGTCAGAATCAAAATGTGTTGGGCTGGAAATAAGCGTGTACGGGAATAAACGGCACAAACTGCTTTAGTGCATAATGTCTTTTGCATAATGTCCCCTTGGTTCCCTTTCTTCCTCACCTGGGCAGGGTGTGACATTACACTCCTGGAACTCCTGTGCAGATCCTAGGCAGGCGATGCCCCCGTATTTGGGTTTGGGGTTGGTGCAGGTGCGCTTTCGGGTGCGGATGCCCTGGCTGCAGTCCCTGCTGCATTGAGACCACGAGCTCCAGGCCGACCAGCCACCGTTGACCGTGAGCCCAGTGATTCGTCCTGACCGCAGCAGATCCCCTGAGCAGAAATAGCAGGACAGCAGAAAGTGTTTCACTATTCGGCACAGCAGTGCACATGAATTCAAATAACAATAAAATAAAATGATTAGTTGAAAAAACTCATGACCATGGACATGATGTATTAGAATCTATATGCTTACTGTTGTAACTCTTTTTCAAACAGATCAGCTCTCTTTTTTTATGCCACCAACTATGACACCATCATAATTATACAAAAATTATAGAATATTATAAAAAAGTAGGAATTACACAATTGAAAACTGAATTGTCCATTGCCAATGTTCATCTATTAAATTATTTAGATTCCATTTTACCTTCATTGACGAAAGAAATAATTTATTGTTATTACCACTGGTTGTTCCAATTGGTAATGTAATGGTCCACCAATGCTGCAAGGGCAAATTAAAAGCGCATGAGAGTGGAGGCTGAAAATTGTGCAAATCCAGCACCTTGCAACTCTTAATCAAATGCACATTTTGTTTTCCAATTTTGACGACAACCTAACCTTTAAACTTGCATTTCAAAGTGAAAAAAAAAATAAAGAAAACAGCATATCACTTTACTTGAGCCCTATCATAATGAAATACTCCAGGTAGATGCTGAGTTACAACCACAGCAAATAATGAATCCAATTTCATGGGAAAATATAAACAGGCCTGCCTGCTGGGTGTTTTGTATTCATTTTCCAGCTTTGACCGTGTTTACCCATTTGGAGCCTGACCTCTCTGTAGGTACACTTGACCTTGGGGGAGATCTAAGTTTGTGTGAAGAGCTGGCGTGCTGACAGGCCCATTGAGACTTGACTCTTTATTGATTCCGTGGGGGCGGAGGATTCAGCCGCCTCTCACCGCGACCTGGACGCTTTATCGAGGTGCTGCTCCAAAAGGCAGGATCCTCTAAAAGCCAATGGGGTGTTGCGTAATCTGCAGCACAGCGCCAAACTCCTCGTCATGATGGCAAGCGACCTCGGACTCTGATGACCACTCTGGCAGCAAATAACATGCTGTTCTACCACAGTGGGTGTCGAAACAGACTCCGCCGATTATGGCAAAGAAAACATTGAAGCAGATCAGAACAAAGCAGGGTTTAATCTAGTAGGTTTTGGTACCGCGGACACATTGTTTTCCTCAGTACTCACTGGCATAGCTTTTTATCTTCTTTTTTCACTCACTCTGCGGCGTTGTTGCACTGATCGGGTAAATGTTGGCTGATAGATGCTGATAGAGTTCATGTTGGAGTGGAAGTTTGAAACAGCCCTGACCCTTGGTACACGAGTGGTAATTACCATTTCCACATAAGTGATTCTTCCTTTGCTCACATTTCCCCTCCACTCTTAATCTCTATTACTGTAAAATAATTTAAATGAATTAATGCATAGTTTAAAATATGCATTATAGCATGTTTTAGGATTAATTCATTGATAGGCCTACTTTTATTATACTGTTCATTTTTTCATTTTATAAATCATTTTAATCATCATTTTTTCTTCACTCCTTCAGTGTGTTAAATTTACATATATATAGCATTCATCAGACGGCCTCATCCAGAGCGATAGTTACAGGGACAGTTTCCCTGGAGACACTCAGGGTTAAGTGTCTTGCTCAGGGACTCAACAGTAGTAAGTGGAGTTTGAACCTGGGACTTTGTTGTCTTCTGGTTCATAAGCAAGTGTCTTACACACTAGCACCCATATAAAATATCTGGACAACTAATTAGATTCTGATTCCGACTTTAATTCTGAGTAAAATAATGACTTCAGGTAAAGCAAAGGTTTATGCATAAGACAGAAAGTGTGGAAGTTTGCTATTTTACTAGACAAAAGCCAATATGACAGATACACTTGGTTGGACTCGCTGCCTTTATTTTCCTACACAGCTGTTGCTATGACACAAATCGCCCAGTTGTACAAGCAAACGCCTCGCTATTTAATATACAAAGTGACTTAGAGTGTCCAAAATATGACTGGGGCATTTTGCCATTGTCACGTTGAGCAAGTCTTGTGGATTTACTGAAATAAACAGATACAAAGAGGACTGCTTGCCATTTATTCATCCTGGAGAGGAGGATTATACTACCCACCCAGGTTTTTCAGGTCAAAGCATGTATATGTATTTTATGGCGGTCTTTTCGAAATGTGGGGCTTAATGTGAAGTTATCTGCTAGGCAGTTATCCTGATGACACATTTCCTGATAATGATGCATCTTAACAGTTATGTGTGTTCCTTGCAAGCAATTTCATGAACGTTTTTTTGTAGCATTCTTGTGCCTATTTCCCAAACAAGCAAATAAAATGCCACTCCTAAGATCGTCTTAATGCAGAGTTTACAGAAATAGGAGGTGGTGACCATAAACCATTGTTCAAAAAATCTATGTGTTTCTGTCAGGATTGCCTGCAGCTGGGCTCCACACCGGAACTCAATCCTGACGCCCCATAAATGCCGGAAGTTTCCGCCCGTTCGGGGTCGCTGGCATTTTCGTGAACTCGCTGCACGAACTTGACCTAGTTTTGTTTTATGTGTTTTGAGTTCTGGCAATCGCCACACGCCTACGGGTTTGTTTCAGCTCGTGATTTATGTTAAACTGTTTTCGGCCACCGCGCCCATCTTTATTTGTGTTTATTGTTTATTTAATAATAAAAACCCCTTCCCAGAATGTCAGACCTCTGCGCTTCCTTCCCCCGTAAGTCCGTAGACGTGACAGAATGCCAGCGACCCACCCAAAAGCGCAGAGGTGGAAAACAGAGGAGAAGAAACGCCGCGAAGGACGCAGCCCGGCGCGGCGAACGCGGACGCCAGGGGAGAGACGCGCCGCCCGTTCTGGTGGAGCGTTTTCTCCCCGAGAAGCCGTGGTACGCGGCGCCGCGTGATGACGTCACCCCCGGGAAACTCCGCGAAAACCGGAAGCGACAACGTCGGCGGGTGAGTGGGCGGAGCGAGGACGTTGGCGTCGGCAGCAGCGAGGAAGTGACGTGGGCAGCGAGCGCAGAAGATGCGACCCCCACGATCTTCGGCATGTCGAGCCAAGAACTCTGCGCTCTGCTGGCAAGGCTCCCCGTGGACTGGGACGACACGGATGACGACGAGAGCACGGGAGACGAGAGTTGGGCTCCGCCCATCGCGCCAGTCTGCGATCGTCGCAAGGTCCGTGGGGACCCACGTCACTTCCAGGGGGGTGAGAAGCGGCAACAACAACGGCGGCGTTCCTCCAGCGAGGAGGTGGGCAGCCTCCAGCCCGAATGGCCAGAGTACTGCCCATGGGAGCTTATCGCGCCATGGGTCCAGGATGTCCGCAGGGTGGACGACCCTTGGAGTCACCGGTGGGAGGACACGGATGACGAAAGCGATGATGACGTGGATTTTCGGTGGGTGGTCGGTGCCGGGATGGCTCCGCCCAGCGTGCGCGTCCGAGATCATCGCGGCGTCCATGATGACCCATGTGACTTCCGGGGGTACGAGGTTGACACGGACGACGACCAGGATGACGCCGTTTGGGCAGTCGGTGCCGGGATGGCTCCGCCCATCGCGCCCATCCAGGATCGTCACGAGGTCCGTGGAGACCCACGTCCCTCCCAGCAGTGTGAGGAAAGCTGGTGGAAGAGGGCGACGGGGGGTCGCCAGCCAGCAACTGCGCTGCCGGGACTGCCTCGCAGGGAATCCTCCATTCCTGCTCCAGTCGCCGACCCGCCTTCCCTCTGCCCGGACGTTCCCCAGCAAAATGGCAGCGCAGCACCAGCGTCCACACCTGCTGGAGAAGACGTCCACCCCCCTCCACACCACACACCTACCACCATCTCCAGCGACGTGCCCAGCCCCGTGTGGGACAGCCCAATTGTCCCGGGACCCTTCAGTGGGGCAGCAGACACAGACGAGATCACTACCATCCTCAAGTGTCTGACTGGATCAGCATGGGGCTGGAGCACAACCCTCTGGCAGCAGGGAGAGACAGACAGGAGTTTTCGGGACTTCCAACAGAGACTGAGGGCGGAGTTTGATCGGCCTGAGCCAGGGATCGAACTCTGCCCCTCCACCACATCCAGTGCCAGTCAGGATCCGGGGCAAGAAGACCCAGCACTGGTGGGCGACGAGAAGGTCGCTCCTCCCGAGATCCTGGCTGTGCCCCCTGAGGAGGTCCCGGAGAGCCCAGAGAGGGAGCCAGACGACCCTCTCTTCTGTCTGTCTCTGTCTGTGTGTGTCTGTGTGGCATATGTGTCCGTATGTCGCCCCCACTTCCCCTCTTTGTGTCCACCAGATGGCGACCCAGCCGTGGAGCCGAACCCCAGGGAGGAGGTTCCTGACCCGAATGTGCTGGTCCAAGGCGAGGTGGACAAGCCCCAAGGTACCCCTAAGTCCAGCCGGGGGGGGTGCTCCCCCAAAGAATTTTTTGGGGGGGTGCAGTTCGGGTTGGGGACTCCTCCTGAGGGGAGGGGAGGTGGGGAAGCGATGGAGCTGGGTCCTCCGGTAGCCAGTGAGGAGGGCGGGCCAGGCATGGGCCTGCGTCTGCCTCCAGAGGGGTGGAGCGCCATAGAGCCCCCGGGTAGGCATGAGGACCCAGCTGGGACAGGCAGGAAGAGGGCCTGCTTGTCCCAACGGACGCAGAAGGGGCTAGCCGGATGGTCTGGCAATGCCCCCCCCTTGGCACCAGGGCCGTGCAGCGAGAGGGGCTGCATAGTCCCAGAAGGCACCAGCCTGGGGTGCCTGGAACAGTCGCCGGAGGCTCTGGGACAATCTCCCTGCGCGGTGCAGGGGGTGACACAAGACGTGTCAGAGGGGACATGTGGAGACAGGGCCCACACGTACCCAGATGGATCGGCCCTGATTATTGTGTGCAGGTACGGGAGTCCGGGGCCGCCATGCGGGACCACGCCGGGGAGCCAGGCGAGGGTCCGGGGCCGCCATGCGGGACACACGCCGGGGAGCCAGGCCGAGGGTCCGGGGGCCCGCCATGCGGGACCACGCCGGGGAAGCCAGGCCGAGGGTCCGGGGCCGCCATGCGGGGACCACGCCGGGGAGCCAGGCCGAGGGTCCGGGGCCGCCAAGCGGGACCACGCCGGGGAGCCAGGCCGAGGGTCCGGGGCCGCCAAGCGGGACCACCGACGGGGAGCCAGGCCGAGGGTCCGGGGCCGCCACGCCTGACCACGCCGGGGGAGCCAGCCCGAGGCACCGGGGCCGCCCACGCCTGACCACGCCGGGGAGCCAGCCCGAGGGACCGGGGCCGCCACGCCTGACCACCGCCGGGGAGCCAGCCCGAGGGACAGGGGCGCCACGCCTGACCACGCCGGGGAGCCAGCCCGAGGGACCGGGGCCGCCACGCCTGACCACGCCGGGAGCCAGCCCGAGGGACCGGGGCCGCCACGCCTGACCACGCCGGGGAGCCAGCCCGAGGGACCGGGGCCGCCACGCCTGACCACGCCGGGGAGCCAGCCCGAGGGACCGGGTCCTCCAAGGGGAGGATACAGCAGGGCAGGAGCCCTGTGGTTGCCGCCGTCCGCCCCGCCGCCTCCACTGATGGTACTGTTGGGGCTCCGAGGACGTAGCCCTTGGAGGGGGGGCTCTGTCAGGATTGCCTGCAGCTGGGCTCCACACCGGAACTCAATCCTGACGCCCCATAAATGCCGGAAGTTTCCGCCCGTTCGGGGTCGCTGGCATTTTCGTGAACTCGCTGCACGAACTTGACCTAGTTTTGTTTTATGTGTTTTGAGTTCTGGCAATCGCCACACGCCTACGGGTTTGTTTCAGCTCGTGATTTATGTTAAACTGTTTTCGGCCACCGCGCCCATCTTTATTTGTGTTTATTGTTTATTTAATAATAAAAACCCCTTCCCAGAATGTCAGACCTCTGCGCTTCCTTCCCCCGTAAGTCCGTAGACGTGACAGTTTCTTTCTTGTTTTATTAATATATTCATATAAATCCTGACCTTACACTAGCCAACAGACCCCTAGCTAGCTGCGCTTTAGTGCCAGTTTCATATCATGTGTTTTTTCAACAAAAAATGCATAGACCAAAAATTAAGGTAATTCTATTTATCATTCTTAAATTTGTTGTTAAGTTTTTATCATAAGTACTCAAAAAGCTGAGACAGCCATACACACACACGCACACAGTTGTATATTAATTTGCTTTCGAAAAGGAAAGGCCAGCCTGCCCTAACGGGACTCTCAGATCCCCCAACATCCCCAGGCAGAGCGGCTGCATCATGGTTCTTATAATCCAGTAAATGAAAAGCTCTTGTGTGTTTCAGTGCGGGCCTATGACACAATTCCCACCGCCATCTCGCTTCGTCAGACAGACTGGCCAGCAGTGTCGGCGAGTGCTTATTAAAAGTTGGCGAGAGCACAATTAAAAGTCGCTTCCCGACGTGCTGGAGATGGGCTCTGCAACATTAACCAGACTCCCCGGCAAAGACGGATAATTGCCAGTACGCTCCACGCTCACGTCGCGGGTCATAAGAGGTATTGGGGTGATGAAAGCAATGCGGCACTGCTGTTCCATGGATTTACGGATCAATATTCTGCTTAAACACATATGGAGATAGATTGACGAATAAATATCACACCATTCACAAATATATTTCTTGATTCAGCAAATGTAACAAGAAATGAAGTGCTGATCATCAAATAAAACGAAACAAAACAATCGTTGGTGTCCAGTTTTTATGAACTTTTTATTAACTTAAACAATGTTCCTAAACTGGGGCTAAAGTCCGGGGGGAAATAAAAAGAATCCCCTGGGGATTAGAAATAAAATGCGGTCTAAAATGCAGCAGCACTCGGGATTCTGCGACTAATCACGCTGCGCCACAGACTCACCAGAAAGGACACGCCCATGTTAACTTCTTTCAGGCTTTATTGCACATTCAGATGTGAGCCTGTCCAGACAATTTCAGATCGTATTCTTGTAGCCAGGGTATGTCCACACACCAGGCTGTCTGTGTTGGCATGTGACCGACTGACACCACATGAGATGAGCAAGTGGAGAAACTTTCATTTAAATTGAGCAGAAACACAGATACTAACACAACAAAACATGTTATATTTATGACTTTTGTCTCGATTCATTCCTCTTCCAAGGAATCACGACAATGAGCAAAAGTAGTGTAACATTAAATCAAACTCTCAAACATCAGTTGTATGAAGTGACACAATACAATAGTGACACAATACAATAAATATAATACACATTTAAACATTTGTGAATTGAGCGCTGTAAGGGTATGTAAGGGTATTGACAAATATATACGGTGGTTTGAAAATGCAGATTTATCGCATTGCATTGACATTGACGTACACTTTTTTTTTTAGTCAAGAAAAAATGCATTTGTGAACAGTGTTACATTTATTTGTAAGTCATAAATTATATATGTGAATCTTGTACATTTGTTGCTGAATCAAGAAATATATTTGCGAATGGTGTGATATATTTCAAAGATATTTTCAAACTGAACTCCATAAACACAAGCTAATGTCAGAGATAATCTTTCACCATCTCCTTCGCATCCCTATCACAGAGGGCCAGAGACTCATCAGCCGTAACCCAGCTTTCACATCTGAGGTACACCAGGAGAGCAGATAGTAAATAGCCTTGCTGGATACTGGAGATAATCAGGAGACCCATTATGGAGTAGCAGCGAAGGAAACCAATCTGCGCTTTCCTGAGAGGACCTGTCCTCGCACTGGTCACAGCGGAAAAGAGACGGGGGGACTGACTGACACACAATTGTTTCTGGCCAGAAAAATGGAGGTATCTCCACTGGCCAGTGTGGACCTGAGCCACCATCGTTAATGTTTACTCTCACATTTACACTGAAGAAGGATTGCCATGTCAAGACCTCAGATTCCGGCCCAAGTTTGTCATGTTTGGCATAAATGTCACAATCTGTAAGACATCAATTCCCATGAAAACACATTCTAACACAGAGATTTATGGGATATACAATAACACAAAATGATTGAGGAAAATTGCATGCAAATTGCTAATCCCACACATTCCCTTCTAAACAAGACAAACTATACTAAATTCTGGGCAAGATAATCTATACAATAAGAGACCATATAAAAATCAGCCTTTTGGTTTGGAATGGCAGCCGTCCTACGTCCAAAATATTTTGAATTTCAACACCAACGCTGTCTTCAAAACGTCGAGGTGCTGATTAGATGATCCAGTCAATCAAACGTTTCAAATCTTTGACTGTTGAGCTGTCTAAGTTAAAAAGATCTTAAGCTAGTTGTTTATGACTTTTGTGAGATTAATATATATTTCTTTACTGACCATCTAATAAAGGTTATTAAATAATCAAATGAAAAAGAAATATTTCTTAATAGCTGTATTCCAAATTAAACATATTTTTTGTTTAATTTATGAGCTTGGCACAAGTAATAATGTTTATATTCCATATAAAGCAAGATGCTGCTGGTGCATACTGTGGTGCAAGTGCAAAATGAACACAGACAGAGTTCTATTTCAGCAGTGCTCAGCCCAGACAGGTAAGGTTCTGTTTATCATCTGTTTTCGCCACACTTGTCTGGCAAATCTAGCACCGTCTTGCTACCTACACTGCAGTGCTACATGCACTGTCCAAGTCTTCCACAGTCCTGTTAGTTTACCCGCACCATGTATATGCAGGCTGCATATCAACAGAGCGGCAAAAAATAACCTGCAGTCCTTGAAGATGAGTGACTAAGACCCTACATCACCAGCTACGGCTTGGTAGAGATAGTGGCACCAACTCATGTCACCCTGTTATTTCTTTTAATTGATTGCAGTACTGTTCATAAGAAGGAAGGGGAAATAAATTGAAGAAAGTGTGCTGGAACCTCAACATAGAAACTAAACTGTCAAACAAGACAATAAGAGGGGTTGGAAGAAACGAACAACAGAAGCAGGTCCACTCAGAGCATGGTTAGTGGCAATCGATGAACTGCATTTACAGGAGATCGGTGTTATGTATGTGCGTTCAGGCTGTGTTGCCTCCCGTGGTGGTCTCCTCAAAGATAACTTTTTATTTTGGACAGAAGTCAAGCAGAAATTAGAGAATCGTTCAAGCCTCTGGCGCATGTTACAAAAGACAAATAATTCATGGACTACATTGAAAGGCTTGGCCTGTATAAAGCCTGTATTATGCTCATCCATTTGAATTTTTATTTTGCCAAAAAAAGTTGTCAAAAATGGATGGCTGACACAAAAAAAAAGTTATACAATTTTCATAGTGAGGTCCCCACCTCTTTCCATTCTTGCAGTCCTGCACTCTCATTGGCTGTAGCCTGATATCTAAGACTAAACTATTAAATACTAAAACTACTTTTTTGATGTACTTTGCATTTGCCATAACATTTCCAAAATTTGGATTTCAGATATTCATGTTTTACGTCCTGCTTCAGCAACTCCTGTTCAGACCCCCGTGAGACTTCTGCTAAAGAGTGAGGATTTAACACTGACACAAGTTAAAGCCATCATTTTTATAGCACAGTGCGCAGCAGACCTCAGCTCACCTTTTCCAAGCCTGTTCAGCAGCCTCCGCTGACCCCATCACTGTCTGGTTGAAGTACAGACGGGTATAAAACAGTTTATTGGGTTCAAAGCCTCCATCCACGTTATCACTGTCCCATAGCGGAGCCCTGCTCACTGACAAACCTGTCAGAACTTCCTTGCCTCACTCTGCCCCATGATGCCAAAGCATAAATGACTGCACATATCATCAAATATCATTATTAGAGAAGTTGATCCATTTTCCACACTCATTCGTGCACATCCCAGCAATCTAAAAATGCAGGCAGCAAGGAACTCTGGACAGGGCACCAGTCTGTAGCGGGCGGAGAACCCACAAACTCACCCAGATATATGCACCCACAGACCCTAGGGCCAGTTATATATTTATCATGTTTATCAAGTACCAAGTCTGGGATATTCTGTTTTTGTGATTGGATCAAAGAAATAGTAACTGACCAATTGGTGTAAAGAACGGGAACACTTATATCCAAAGTGCACCAAGACGTGTAGATTTTCTAATTTAGACAAAGCAGATACAAGGCAATGTTATAAAGGTGTGAAAGGTAGAAAAGAAACACTGTAGAGTCTATATTTCTCAGATTTTTAATATTTGGTTTCCTGTTTGATTTGATTTAATATTGACAAATATGAGAACATATGGGTTTCATTTTAAAAGTCTTTTTTTATACACAATGCAAAACACACTAGGAATGTTGTGTTAGTACTGTTGAGGCCTTCTTTTTAAGAAACATTAAAGGAAAGTTATTGTATCATCCAAAATGACTACTATTAGTGATCAAGTCATTAAATTATTTGGAGCAAAATAGTTGATCATTCATTGTTTGCAGTCAGAGAGACTTAACCACAAAGAAAAAAATAGAACCTGTACAAACATAACATGTTTATGTGCACAAAAGGCAGGTTAACAGACAGTTCTTAGTTTATTAAGTCTGATTTTTAAAGCAGAGATGGCGGACTGTCAACAACTCCAATCGGCCCTTGATTTATTATTATTTTACTTCACACTCGCCTATGAATAAGAAGACCACAGGTTCCAGGTTCAAACACCACTTAATACCATTGGGTCCCTGAGCAATACACTTAACCCTGAGTGTCTCCAGGGGGGGGACTGTCCCTGTAACTACTGATTGTAAGTCACTGACAAGTGTCTGATAAATGCCGTAAATGTAAATCCAAAGGAAACCTTTGACCTTACACTACCATGGTACTTTGCAGCAGTATGAAAATAGTTCTATTCACGAATTGATGAGGTCAGTTAAATATAATAATATTAAAATTATAATATCTATAATATCTGTTTGTGATTATAGCCTGATTTTAAACCTCAAGCTAAAAGTACAACTGAATACTGGTATCCTGATGAAGAAAATAAACCCTGTACTCTGGGTTTGCTTTAGTCAGTAAATGGGCACGCTTACATTTCCTGCTATGGACTCATTTGCAGAATTATCAACGTAAAACAATTCTTTAAAAGTGCTGGCTGCCACACTAAGGAAGACTGCCTGATGGGGCTTCTTACAGCAGTTCTAAACTAGACTGTGGCATCTATTGATGTTAAGGTCTTTTCCGCACCAAGGAGTCACAGGTTGGTATGAATGGAAATCGCAGCATTTTGCAGGAAGAAAAGCTCATCCAGAACATTGCTTTGAAGTTTGCATCGGTATTCAGTTGCAGAGATATGCAGATCCAATGATTAATACAGCGAAACCGGACACCTGGCAGCACAGTTCTCTGTCACTGCTGATCACAAAAGTATTGACAATGAGCCCAGGACCCATGGTTTTGACGGCACACAATTAGAAATCCAACTTTGAATGTTCTGATGAGAAATGTATGTGTGAGTAAGAGACCCTGGTCACCTACTGAGGCAGAGATTAACATGATCTATAGAACTGCCGTGGGTGTGACAGCAAGGAGGATGCTGGACATGAAATTGCTGTGAGAAATACGACCAAAAACAAGCAAATAGTACAAAGACAGAATACCTGACACACAGGAAGGTTCACCAGTGTAATCAGTGAGGACAAGACGAGGCACAGGTCAACACAAACAGAACAGTCTAAAGTTGTTGGTGTGGGAGCAGCAGTGGCACCTCCTGAACCACCAAATCCCACCAACTTTTGGTGGTGACAAGGGCATCGTGGATAATATCAATGTCAATTCCTATGGTGGAATCTCCGAACGGAGGCCTAGTGGTGACCATTTCAGACCAGCAGTGTGGCCTATGTGCACAGGGCAGACTTCAAATTCGTCCTTTTCTAAAGGACGTGACTTCAAATAAATGTTCCACTTCAAAATGTCAGCATGCCCCGGTGCCCCCGTGATCTTTTAAACTTTTAAAATCAGACATAAAAAGGCACAAGACCCAAGGTAAAGTGCTATTCCCTCCAGACTACCATCCAGTCTGATGCATGCACAAGACTATACAGTATTAGTAAAACGTTAGTAAAAAGTTTTTGGAAAGTTTGACTGAAAGATTAACTGAAAAAGATCAATTTGCATAAGACAAAAAAAGGTGCAAAAGGGAAATGCCTTTTCTTCAGATGATCTAGTAACACAGCACAGTCAGTTCATTTCAATGATGAACTTGATCCTTCTCAATCTAGCATGAGTAGAGAAAATGAGCATATGGTCACAAGCAACTGGCCCAAGGTTGAAGGTAATCTAGAGTGTATAATACCACAGAAAGTTTTGTCGTTCACTGGCTAGGAGTTCTGCACTTGGGATAGTTATTAAAACACAAACATTTAACAGCGTCTCCCTCAACATAAATAAAAGTACATTGGTAAAGAAAAATCTCTCAGTTCTACTACACATTCTGTATTCTTGACGATGTCCTCCCCTGTGCCACATCAAGAGCAAAATTTCAGATAATGATAAACTGGCTACTTTAAAAACATTTGCAAATTGCAATGCATTATTCATTTCAATACGCACCCCAGACAAATTTGTTGCAAATCAGTTGCAAAAAATAAATTGTTTTTCCTTTGCTAACTCTAGAGTATATTAATTCTTAGAAATATGTCAGTAGTACATCATTTTATCAAAGTCCAAAATAATAGGTGAGGAAAAGGGCAGCAGATGCATTCAATGTAAATGGAAAAGTAAAAGTGAAAACTTGGGGGAGGCAACCAAGGGAAGGGTTGGTGTCTTACCAACATCACAGTGCCTCCATCCACAATTAATGCGTTATGTGTAGTGATCACATGGCATCGATGACCCTCCTGCATTGCCCTGCTTGGCCTGTACTGCCTGCCCTTTTAACAGGCCCCCTGATAGTCATTGGCCAGAACTTTAAAATCCTACCTCACATCACAATACAACTGGAACTGCAATATACTCTATATGTCATATTTCCAGGGTGAACCATTGCTGACTGTAGGAGTTTTTCCTCTCTACTGTTGCCTTTGTCTTGCTGACATGGGGCCTTCTGTACGTTCCATTGTTAGGCGCTTTGTGACAATATACATTGGAAAAAGCGCTGTATAAATTAAATTTGACTGAGCGATTTGATTGATTATGAGTATGAAAATGTTGTGACCTTCAACTCAACGCCTACAAGAGATTTCAGCATTTTGCAGAGCTGTCATATTTCTGAATGAGCATATGCTTTAAATACCAGAGTTGGGTTGACCCCTCAGAAAGAAGATTAAAGGATGCCATTCATCTTGAGTTTCCACGGAACAAGTTTCTGCTCCTGTCCTGCCCCCACTGCATTACATCCTGCATGTACTGCAGCGTCCCCTGTGCTTTACCGCTCTGATCTTTATCTCCAGCGCAACCATAGATTTTTATCCAGAGCTTCCGCCACAGGACAGTGTCGCTCTGCTTTATAGCTGCCTTCACGTGGATTTCAATCGATAAATAAAGGCCCGGCAATAAATAAAGGTCCGGCAGTGGGACTAAATCTTCATCAAGTGGCAACTTAATTTCTTTTTCTTTCATCTTCTGGGCCGAATCCCTGGCATCGATACAGAGCTTCGGTACAGTGGTAATTATCTGTGGATGGGCCTCCTGGGTTGGTGAGTTAAGTAGTGTCCTGCAGGTTTTACAGCACGTATATCTGCCATGAGTGAGAATATGGGTGGACAGAACATAAAAAACTCTCAGACCGAAATGTATAGCATCTGTTACTTAGGAAAGTTAGTTAGGAGTAGAAGGGTATTCTAACATTCCTAACTAGCAGATGCACCCTTGATCAAGGTACTGTCCCTACACACTGCTCCCTGTGCACTTTTCATGGATGCCCCCTGCTCACTAAAAGTGTTGGGTTAAAAGCAGAGGACACATTTCATTGTATTTGTTGTGTGCACAGAGGACACATTGCTTATGAATATTTTTCAAATCTTAAATTCTGAACTGGATCCGGAATGATTAAAATGTAATAGAGTTGTCTGTCATCAATAACCATGGGCACCTGACATTTTAATCTTTCAAAAAACATAATTAAAGATTGCATTCTAATTAGACACCAAGAGTTGGTTAGTTTCTCATGCTCAATATACATATAACTACTTAATTGGTTTTATCTATGCATCCTAAAGATGAAAGTGAAGCGATTGTCATTGTGAAACACTGCAGCACAGCACACAGTGTGCACAAGAAAATGTGTCCTCTGTTTTTAACCCATCACCGTGTTGGGCTGTGTGTGAATCCCAGGCCACCATGGTGCCACTGAGGTGCCACAGAGCAAGGTACCATCCCCACACACTGCTCCCCGTCAGTCATGGCTGCCCACTGCTGGTTAAAAGCAGAGGACACATTTCGTTGTGTGCTGTGCTGCAGTGTTTCATACTGACAATCACTTCACTTTCAACACTTTGAAAACCTTCTAAGTGTGCAAATAGACATTCAAATAAATTAAGAAATAAAAATATGGTTGTTATGGCAATTAACATTTTTATCTGAATACAAATACAAATAATTTTGTTGCTGTCAGTAACATTACTGCTCTAAGAAGGAAGGAGCATGTAAGCTGCACAACATGTAACTCTCAATGCCTAATTAAACATTCATTCATCTGTGCCACAGTTGAGACTTCACTGGTGTTTTTAAAAAGCAGCCTCTGTGGGGTTGTCAGTGTTCTCCAGTAATCCCTTTACCTTTCAAGTGGTTGCTAATCCTGATCCCACACGGGATCTAGAGGAGGCGCCCAATGTGCTGTGCTGTGCTGTTGTTATGCAGACAAACATCCCAACCTCACCAACACTGGAGCTGTTGTTCCTCAATTAAGACATTGAGGGAATTAACATCAGCGGTCTGATTAGAGAGAGCCGTGCCAGTAAAGCAGGCCAACGTTGGCACCACCCCTCTGCAGAAAAGGCCTCGGTGGGAGGCCAACCCAGACAGGAAGCGCTAGCTGCAGCCCTCCAGTGATCGGCTCCCGTCGGGTGGCAAACTTCCCAATAAAACAAAAAGAGTGTTCACAGTTAAGATCTCTATTCCGCTCCGCGCTCTCGCTTCGCCTCTCCCTTTGATGCCGGGGGCTGTGCAGCGATTAGCGGCTTGTTTACGAGCTTTACTGTTTCTAATTCAGTCAGCATGGTGCACCGGCGGGATGGCGAGATGGGAGAAAGCTGCGAGGGGCAGAGACATGGCTCCTGAGACGATCCCTGGATCTTTCTAAATTCAACATCCAGGGGGGCCCGGGCTGCCTTGGCTGGTTTGGAGTTCATTAATACGTTTCTCGGCTCTCGGCAGCTTGGAGAAGCGGGATGTGACTCTGAGCGCTTGCACCAAATAAGATAACGCTACATTTATTTACAGGGCTCACGAGGGAAAGCTTGGAGCGGCTGTAATGAGTCTGCGTGCAGCACGTCAATGAAAAGAGAGAGAGAGAGAGAGAGAGAGAGAGAGAGAGAGAGAGAGAGTCGACTTCTCACCGTCAGTGG
Source organism: Denticeps clupeoides (assembly GCF_900700375.1). NCBI lineage: Eukaryota > Metazoa > Chordata > Actinopteri > Clupeiformes > Denticipitidae > Denticeps > Denticeps clupeoides. The sequence goes on from NC_041708.1 coordinate 34,514,312, forward strand.
AGCAGCCGGTGGAGCCGTCGCTGGAGCAGTAGCGCATCTCAATCCTCTGCCGCCCCACCTCCAGCAGGCTCGGGTCAGGCACCTGCGCCTTGCACGTGTACCTGAAGCGCTGCTCGTAATGCCCGCCGTTGTCAGAGATGTTGACGGGGGTCCACGGGGTCCAGGGGGTGGTCTTTTTTAAGTCCGGGCAGGGGAGCGTGTTGCAAGATTGGTACTCCTGTAAGGAGGGGGAGGCAAATGAAAACCAGTCACAGACACAGGTGCAGCATTCCTCATGTTTTACTGCATCATGTGAAATATTTCCATAATGCCCTTTGTTCAAGCAGCAAGCAAGGCCGACAGAAAAGGTCACTGATCAAGTGTAATTTGTAATGGGGGGATGGGTGAAAGGGGTCTGGTCAATAAAAAAAAGAGGGGGAAGAATGGCAGTCGCCATTCCTGACAGCCTGTGGGCTCTGTGACATCGTCTAGTTAATATGAAAAACGGGCCTGTTCAGTACACCCTGTTTTATGTGTAGGCTGCCTTTTAAGTAACCTGGTACTCTTGATTGACTGTGTGGTGTCTCTGACCTGGTCATCCTTGTCTCTGGAGTCAAATTTTCATTTAACTGAGACTCTTATGCCTTGGCTGCTAAAATGTGCCATTAATGTACCACTTAGCTCATTAGAATGAATTTGTGGGCGTTGGTCGGACACCTGCTGCAAAAATTCAAATATATCACCTCAAAACACTTTCATTGTTGTTTCCACACATAGTACAGTACTAATGCCAGTATGAACAAAAATGCTTTTAAAAATTTTCATCGATCATAGTTTAAAATATTCTTGTAGTATTCTTGTCATCAACAAACATCCAATGAAAATTGCATATATGAAGGTTGATCCTTTTAAACTAAAGAATGTAATAGAAAGAAAAAAAAAACATCCCATGGTCCCAGAAAATTTGACAGAATGGTGGTATCTGGGGTTTGAATCTGTGATTGAAGGCCAGTCTGTTTGTTACTCACACAAAAATACCTGGATGAGAAGACGAGAGATTTCACGTTTCAGTTGAGCGATATGTTCATTGAAAGGGGAGACGCTGATGTGTCCATTTTTTCATCTATTTATTTATTTATGCTGAGCAGACCCTGAGTAACTGCCAGACCTTGACAAAATAAGATAAAGGTTCGCTTTGTTCATCCGTCAAATTGTCAGCAGGAACCAAAGAAAAAGACCTCGTCACTCCTGGGTACCTCCTTCCAAAAACCTGTACAAGTACACGTATAAGTAAACACACACACACACACGCACAGTGGTGTGCACAAACTACACACATGCTCCTACACACAAACAACACACACACTGATGCACCTAGAAAATGGAAATCCAAGGCTAATGCTTTCTTTCAATAAAGAAAATGAACACTTTATGTGTTTGGTCATATAAGGAAGCACCACCAGATGGAGCTGCCCTACTGCTCAAGTGTTTAGGAAAGCAGCGTAACGTTTACATGGTCTATAGTTTTAATATGGATGCCTTGAAATCTCCAAAAGCTATAACTTCACATAATCTCAATGCCTCATAACACCTATAGACAGAATAGCATGCTGGTCGGCAATCACCACAACCACACCTCAAAAACTAAATCTGGTTTAACTCTTCAGATAAAACAGACAAGTCACACAAAATGTCCAAGGTCATCTGGCAAGCTACATAGAAACCCCATGGCTTTGATCTTATGAACTGTACAATCACCAGAAACAAACGTTTAGGCCACAGCTTCACTAGTAAAAAAAGATAATAAAAATAAGAACAATGACAAGAACAAAAAAACAAAAAAGGGAGAAATGAAAATGTGTGGGAATTCAGCATGCAAATATCTCCTAATCTATTTGGAGAATAAAATATATTTGTAATAAATTTCACTTGAAAATGCACTCGTGGGGAAAAAAACACTCTCATCTTCCATCTGACGGTTTTATCATCTCTTCAGATTAAACCAAAAAAAAAAAAAAACAGGGATCACCCTCCAGCTCCACCGGAAGCTAAAATAATGAAAGTGATAGCACTACAGAACCCGCCCAGGCATGACGACGGGCATTTGTGAACTAAAAACCGAAAACCTCAATTAGTCTGCCAGTTCCCTGCAACAGCCGCCAACTGTGACTATCCATGTGCATTATACCCGGCAGACGGGCCTCTTCCCTGCACTCCCCGGACAGCAGTACGGCAACGGCTGGTGGCTCTGTCCTCTGACAACGGGTCTTCATCACATTTCACTGGAGCGTCTACCAGCGGACGGGCCTTCATCCGTCACTACGTGCACACGGTCAGATCATATGAGCCCTTTCTCCCAGGCATTCTTCTATTAGCACCGTCAGCTTTTCCGTTTTCGTGCTGTTTACCTTCTCTCTCTACGCAGATATTCTCTACACGGACTCTCCCCTCGCCATCGCAGCTGTGCCGTTTATGCTTGTGAGAGGCAGTTTTATGAATGTTGCGAGGCTCAGGAGACCGTGGACAGAGCCTGCTGGAGGCTGCCCCGCGCAGCGGAGCGTTACTTGGCCCCTGGTCTCTGGACATCCGGCCGCTAATGAATAACGTGAGGCTGCGGCCTCTGGGGCTTCTCAAAGCATCATTACTTTCAATCCAGTGTTTATTTCAGTAAGCCCAAACAGGCAGAGCCAAGACATTTCCCTAAGAGTGTGTGTGTGTGTGTGTGTGTGTGTGTGTGAGCACAGATGTCCCTCCTCCACCCAAGTGCTACACGGTGTCCCCAGAAGGCCACCATGAGAGCGAACATCACCCAGGTGGCCAGGACGTCATACGTCACCACTTGCCCACCTGGGGCGCCAGCAATGTGATGAACCCGACTCAAACAAGATCAATTATCAGCACTGGCAAGAACACGCTCCATCAAGAGGGGTCGGTGAAACGTAATACCAGTCTTGCGCCGCACATATGAACGCTCCCCAGCGATGCCGTCCGGCTGGCCCTGCTACCGTCAGTCAGCGCACGACAGCAGCATCTGTTCATGTTCAACGCCCCCACTTATCAAGTTTACTCATTTTCTACACAGTTTTAACGTGGAGGGAATGGGGGCACTTTTAGGGTGGATGGATCGTGAACTGCTGTGCGAAGACGTCAAAGTGCCGCACTGGCACGGCCCTGAGGAACGGCGCCGGAGGAAGTCTTTCATAAACGCAACATCAATACCTGACACCACTACCCTTATTACTTTTCATGGAGGCCGGCCGCATATGCTCATTAAAGATAAGGGCTCATCGGCGAGGACGGACTGGCTGGGCGCAAGCGTCACCGCTGTCCCAGACCAAATGTATGCATTCACGAGGTGAAATTAAGCCATCATTAAACCCGCGGCCGCCTCAGGACTCTGGCCCATCCTAAAGACCACTTCAAAAGCCAGTGAGCCTGCTGAGAGAGAGAATAAAAAAAAATGAGTGAAAAGTAAACAACTTTTCCACCGAAGTCGCCTCGCAGATTTACCACCCCGCTGGCACCCGTGGGCTGGCGCCTGACGCTCTCCCCGAGCCGCGAAACAGATGTTATCCATCCTCTGTCAATTAATGGCTGACAAATACCTGCAGAGGACGGCAGGTGGTCCCGGCTGTATTAATTCATGCAGACACACACAACAGGTCCGGCTTGTCTCAGCGGGGCGGCCAATATAAACTCGACGATTGGCTCTGTAATCAGAACCGGGCTGTGCAATCGCGCGGCTCTGCTGACCATCACTCATAATTACATTCCTGAGAAGAACGACACACCGCGTGGCATAAGGACAAGACATGTCTCGTCCTGCTCAGCGCTCGGTCGAGTAATGTGTCCTCCTGCATTATCCAATGGAAAGATGTAGTGGGATCAGCGCTTGTATGTCTTAAAAATGCTTAAAGCAGGTTTTTACGTGGTACTCCCCATGAATTTGGTATAGGATAATATTGGTCAATATGTTCTAAGCAACAAAATGTCCATCTAAAACCTGCATATCATGGCTGAGGCGAAAAGGCGACCGATACGTAGATATTGGGGAGAATATCCCCATAGATATAGGCCAGACCTGTAATGAAAGCCAGATACCAGGTAATACAAATTGAATGTCACAGCAAATGAGGTAAAAAAATAAACACTTCCTTGTGATTAATGGACAGCCCAGAAGAAGTCATTACCAAAGTATCGTGCACCACACCCACGACCTGAGGACAACACTCTCAGTTACCCAATTACATCCGCAATTTTCATTTCTGCTGCTGAATGTTTCGATGCATCAGCGTTGGCCCCTTTGGCAGCTGCCCAGGGAAAGGCCCATCTAAAACGTAATTAACCAGCCAGACAACCTCAATTAGAGCCTGAACCATCTTGGTGAGACGGGGGAACGATGTGTGCCGATGAATTCCAATAATGCCTGAGAGAGGGGGTGAGGGAGGGGTTTAAAGCATTGACCCTAGGAACCCCGTCACCCAAACCTCAGGCCCTGGGCATAATATCCTGATTCCTCTGATAGACTCTGTAATCTGTCATCTTAAAAAAAAAAAGGTGTTGCTGCAAAAAAAGGGTGGGATGCTGAATCTGGCAACACATTCGCAAACACACTCACCTCTGACTGAGTGATGGGGCTGGCCCTGGAGCAACTGTGGCATTTCTGGAATATTCTGGGGGCACACCTGTCTTCCGCGTGGTGACAGACCTGACAGACCTGAGCCCTGGAGGAGGAGCACCTCAGGACAAGTCTGCCTGTCATGATGCCTCTGAGGCTCTAAGGCTGCTGCGGTCTGTGATAAGCATTAGGATGCACCTATTAACCTGTCCTTAATCTACTTATGAAGGTGAAAGAGGCCTAAAATGGTGACAATTTCTTATAAATGTATCTGCATACCAAGTTCTACTGTTGCTGTTCCAACACACCCGTCAAGCGACCGATTAGATTGGACAATCAGCTGAAGGCTTTATGCTTGTTTTTAAGCATCATTGTAACAATTTTGTAACTGTACTTAAAATTAAAAAAAGTGTTTGGTGACAATACTTGTAATTTTTGGAATTTTGAATCAGGTAGTCAAGTATATTTTACAAAGTGCCAATGATCCGGGTTAAAATGCCACCTGTAGAGGACTGGATATATTGGCCATCTAGAATATCCAGGCTTGGTTCAAAGAAAGATTTTAGAGGATTTCACAGGAACATGTGTTTGATCTTTTTGAGATAAAAAAGTCAGATCCATTCAGGACTAAAAGTACTGGCTGATGACATCTTTGTGTCAAGTCTTGACCTCAGCTTTTTGCAATGAGTTGCCAACCACACAGACAATGCCATGATATTCGAAACATTCAATTAGATCATGAAAATAACAATTTTGCACTGATATTGTCTGTTGCCTTTCTGAGTTCTTGGGGTTTGGCCACAGCTCATCCCAGTGGAAGGAGAAATGAATATTGAAAACAGTGGTGTGTAGCTTGACCTCGGCCTGCTGGCCATATTTCTCAAGTGGCTTCCAGGAAAGATATAAACACAAGACCCTTAGTCATGTGACTTCAGCGTATTTTAAACTGTTGACTGCAGCCCTTTTTTAAAAATAGTGCTGCAGCCAGATCACCACCACAAAATCTAAGCTGACACCAGGATGGCTAAAATTCCCTCCCTGCTCAGTACTGCACACACAGGGATTCACTGTTTCAGACAGCTTTATTTATAGACCTAAAGAATAACAGTGGCGAGCATACAACTCAGTGCAGAATTTACAGTCAGGCTGCCATGCTGAGACACATCTGGTCATGAATTAAGATTTTAACTGTGAACTCAGTTTAGTTGAATTTCTGGACAATTCTAGTATGCAGGTAGATAATAAAAACACAACCAGAATTGTAGTTCTATAGACTAGATTAAATTGTGGTACCCGAGTGTGCAGGAACATTGTGAATGTTGTGTGGTGTGAGTTTTATTGTGCCGGGTACCTGGCTGCACCCTGGGCACTCGTTTCCGTTCTCGCAGGTCCTCCGGCGAGACTGGATGCCCCCTCCACAGGGCACTGAGCAGCGTTCCCACGGAGACCAGGATGACCAGTAGACATGAGGAGGACAGGGCAGGTGCTCATTGCAGTACCTGTAAGAGAGGAAATTTGGTTGAGTTTTTTTTTTTTGTGTGTGTGTGTGTGTGTGTGTGTGTGTGAGTTTGAATGTATATATTGCACATTAGCAAACAAGACAGTCAGACCAAGCATGGTGCCTGAAAATCAATGTTTTCAAATCAAGGCACATTGACATTTCAATGAGAGTAATGTTCAGTGTGACAAAACTGTCTACAATAAATCTGTCACAGCTTCAAACCCCACTTACTACCATTGTGTCCCTGAGCAAGACACTTAACTCTGTCTCCAGAGGAATTGTCCCTGTAACTACTGATTGTAAGTCACTCTGGATAAGGGAATCTGATAAATGCCAGAAATGTAAATACTGTGATATGCATTTACATTTAAATACATTTTGTTCAGGACTCATGTGCAGCTTGTGGACCTCATAATCAAATCCATATGCCACACAGCCAAGCAAAACTATGCATGGAGCACTAAACTTAACTTATGCCACAGAAAACGTACTGCACGGTGAAGGCAGTTACTGTATTAAATGTTCTGTAACTGGTGGATATGTTCGTTTAAATGCACACCCAGGGCTGATGATTACATTTACAGCAACATCAGCGCTTCTCATTCTATCCCAAAACTGGGTAAATAACTTCTCCTTAACATTTCCAAAATGTCAGTGTGCAGGGTTCTCTTTCTGTCCTAAGGGACAAAAAGTATCGAAATCTTCTGATGACATTGCAGGGACGTTGGGGTAACATTTTCCAGATGTCCAGGGGATGTTTGCATACTACTACTAGTAAAAAGTAATGGCAAGACAACAATTAGTTGACATTGGGACTGTCATGTGACTTCGGTTGCGTGACTCCCCTCATCTCCAGTAAGCCTGATCCTTTCTCCTGTTTTCCTCAAGCCTGATTCCCTCTTGTGTTTTGTTATGCGAGCGCCAACCTCCGTGGGGGTTGCAGAGCACGCTGAACGTAGAGTAAACGGTGTAGACTCACCCACCACTCATCTCGCGATTTATCTCCAACATTCGCTCTTTCATGGTGTCACACCACAGCCCCGTGACAGGGACGGTGAAAAATAATTACCTCTCATCGTGCCTCAGAGAGTTTTGTTTACCTTAACAAAGGCAACCCGCCACAAATGGGTGGAACCAACGCTCTACTGCAACAGGCTGAAATCCCCCAAAATACATCAACCAAACAAATGTTCACATAACAATTCAACACAAATTCAACACAGTACAATAATACCGAAGGCCAAAATCCCTGCTAGACAATTGCATCATGGGGACAAAGACTGGCCTCTGCTGCCACATTATAAGCATCTCATTATAACGTAATTGCGGGAACAGAAAGTGCACGTTCTTACAATTTCTTTAAAGTATCAAATCAGAAACTGAGGGTTGGACTTGTGCATTACAAGTTCACTCAAGGACCTATTCGATTCGTGGGATGAGATCTGTGGTTCAGGTGAAGAGAGTCAGAGATGAGGCTGGGTGATTTGATGCAGAGTTTATGGACGGCCGGTCAGTGTCTCTCTCACACTCCTCACTAAGCTCCACACACACACCACACACACACACACACACACACTGGGTTCTTATACCTTGCTGTCTACTGTGTGGTTCTGAAGGCTGAATGGCTTGAGTCAGCATGTCTAGTGAACAAAAGGTCAATAATGACCTAGAAATGATGGCAGACAGGAACACAGGATGCATACGCACAGCTTCACAGAGACACAGAGGGGTTAAACTTTCAACAATCGCATGGCATGTACGACAACATACAACAACAGGGGAATACATGGAGACATAAAATGACCCCATGCATGGATGCGGAGTGACCCCACAGTCAGAACCATGACAGATAACATTGTGGTGATAACCGATACACATCCTGTGGATGTCCCCTGTTTGCTGGGTGTAGTGATGTGTGGGCACTCCAGAGCTTTCTTAATACTTAATGTACAAGTCAGGGCTCTACGCTGAAGCATTAGTTGCTAATTTGTGATCATCTACAGCCCAAAGACGGTTGTCCGTTGACGTCAAGGGGGTTCAGGGATGACATTTTTAGACACCTCCACTAGTGAAAAGAGAAAAAACGCCCACTGGACAATGACTGCTTCACACTGAGAAGAGAGTGTTTTTATTCAGAGTGCAAAGGCGAGATCTAATAGGCGGCCCTGCAGGAAAGCAACCGTCCTGTGGCACTACCTGCTGTTCTACGTATTTTACAAAGTGCACCGGCAATCCATACACCAGGGGAGATTTATGGCCGAGGTGAAAGCAGTGACAATTAGAGTGTGGGGTTATCACTCATTCAGATTAGATCTGCTTTTTTGAAAGACTCAGTAGAAAGTGTGAGGAGAATAGGTTCCTGTATTTATCATTCTTTGTCTTCACACAGTCATACACTTGCGTTATCAAGCCCGTCCCACACCTCTGTAAAAGTGAGATGAAATGGGAGCCGCAACCTGTCCTGTCACTGTCTCAGACACACAGCTTCACGCGCTACACATGCTTCTTAGGCACAACGTGTTATCACATCTTCCCACTGTTCTCACCCTCACTTGACAAAGGTACACACCGCTGCACACCCCCGCAGGCCCCAGCTTGAGTGGAGGTGCCGTAGGGGAGCCAACATGACAAGTCAATGGGGGAAAGAAAGAAAGAAAGAAAAAGAGCACCCCTCATAGCATTAGGATCCAGGAACAAAGAGATGCTGTCTACTGTGACAAAGCCTGGAATGAAATGAGCTCAGACCACCGCAAGGCAACCAACAGAGGACATCTCATCCATAAGCACAATGCACGCATGTGTGAAGACTGCTGATATATTCACAGTCACTACCGGTGCTGAGCAGGTCGAGGTGTTATATTAATTGAGCTGCTGGTGTGAAGATGAAGTTGGTCTCCTTCATGCCCAGACCCTACACACCAGACAACAACCAAGATGAAAGAACCTATAAAAAAACCTTATTAAAAAAAAACTCTCCACAAAAAGAAACAGTCTCTGGTTGTTGTTCCATCTTCGCCTCCTGCTTGTAGGTTTCCATGGCAACCTGAGGAGAAGCGTGAAGCCACGACTCCCCCTGGTCCCCATCCCCCTAAACTCACCAGCAACCAAAAGCATTACCTCTACTGTACCAAAAGCTGCCATACTTCATTAACACACACTCACGGGTAAAATAAGCACGTCACCAGATTCCTCAGATGACAAAGCGGCACGGTTGCCACGGTGTTCCTGTGTTTCATTTCAGAAAGGCACAGGGAAGCTACACACGTAGAACTTTCTCTGCTAGTTGTTTCGAACATTCCCTTTATTCCTCCTTCTCTTCACAAGTCTCTATTTTTCTGCTCCAGTTGCCTAGACACCATACCCATCTTTCCAAGTTCCGAAGGTAATTATGCTGTGATGAGGTGCCTGCACTTCAAGAGTACTAAGTGGCGGTGTGTGTGGTCGAACATAATTATGATGCCATGGCATCATTTTATCTTACTTAATTGGATGTTGGAGACACAGAGCAGAGGCCACTGAGAGAACAGCAGTGTAGGAGTTGGAGATGTGTGTGGGACACGTGTGCCGAATGGTGGTTTGCTGGTTGTAGGATGTATATGGCCTGAGGGTGCCCAGTGACGGTGGGCTGGTTGTAGGATGTACATGGCCTGAGGGTGCTGAATGGTGGTTTTTGCTGGTTGTAGGATGTATATGGCCTGAGTGTGCCGAATGGTGGTTTTTGCTGGTTGCATTGAATGCCTAAATATGGAAGGGGGGTGCCAGTTATATAATTAGATTATCTTTAGAAAGTCTTTATTTCACTAATTCCATTGAAGAAACTTGTATAATGTATACATTCATCCTACATAGACTGTTATAGTGTTTATTTCCTTTGATGATTATAACTGACGACTAATGACCCTAATTCAGTATAGACTAATAGACTAATGATCACAAAATTAAAAGAAATAAACCCTTGAAATATATCAGTCTATGTGGAATGAATGTATACATTATACAAGTTTCACTTATTGAATGGAATTAGTGAAATAAAAAAACTTTTCGAAGACATTTCAATTATATGACCAGCACCTATATATGGGTCATGTGAGCAGCCTGTGTGGAAAGTGTGTAGTACAGGTATGGGTACGCACCTCTCCTCCCTGTTCTGCCCCACACACACTCGACCCCCATGCCGTGGGGTGGGGTTGCTGCAAGAGCGCTGGCGGACCTGAAAGCCGATGCCGCAGCTGGTGCTGCATGGGGCCCAGGATGTCCATGGTGTCCAGGCGCCATTCCTGAACACACAGGAGAAAGTCAGCCGTTACAGACCTGGACTGGGGCTCAACGAACCTCTTCTGTCATTCGCCCATCTGCTGATGAGACCCACTGGATGGCTTACACATCTGCTCAGCCATGAATATCACTGACTGGAGGGCTCTTATGAGCTGAGAATGAGAGTGTGTTGTCTGTGCTCCAGGTCAAGTGCTTATCACATCTACAGACAGCAATGAACAGGGCTGAGTGGGGCTGCCGTGTGTTCATTAGAACATGGTGTATTGTGCATATGCGTTAAAGCATGTGAGTGTCTTATGAGGATGTGCACAATGTAATATATGTGTGTAAAGTGTGTTGTGCTTTAATGTGTTGGAGTGGGTTTTATAGATTGTGCATATGTCCGTCAGTCATGTATGTGTGTGTAAAAATAGGTTTTCGTCTATTGAAAGTAAGCAGAAACTAAAAATATTGAAATCACATAAACTAATAATAATAGAGTACAAAAAAAATTTGTGCACCTGGAGCAGTTGGCCACCTCTACGCTGATCCCACGACACTGCTGACCTCCACACTGAGGGGCTGGGTGGTCGCACGCGCGCGTCCTGCATACACACGCACCCACACTGCCCCCATCGCTATGGCTACACGGCTTCCATCCTGACCATGGCCCAAAGCCTCCGTCCACTGTTACGTTCCTTACCTGAGAGAGAATGGGAACAATGATAGTACATTTGGTACATTTTCCACAATATGAACACACACACACACACACACACACACACACATATATACACACTCACTGATGAATTGTCTCTCTTTTGGGGTTATCATAAAAGAGAACAGTGCTCGATAACTGCTCCCAGAGTAGGTTGCATTTGAAACAGTGTCTCTCTTCAATATTTGGCAAATGCACCCGCTCTTTGTTGTAATATTGGGAAAAAAAAGGTTTTCAGAGGGTGTAGAAATAACCTGTGGCATATCGCTCAACATCACAGCCCATTAGAATGACAATTCCAAACAACGAAAGCCACACTAAAAGGAGACGTGTGTACAAATATTGCCTGGAAGTGATCTTGTCTTTTAGAAGAGCCAAAAAAAGGAAATAACCCTCAGGGAAAACAAGAAAAAATGCTTTTCGTTTACATAAAGCTAATAACCTCACCAAGCAAAACCATTCAAAAGCATCATTACTTTGGTACTACAAAGCTGGACCTGTAATAACCTGCTCATCTTTGGCTTGACTCACCTTATGAGTTTTTTTGTCACTATGCTTTTGTCACATATATATGCATATTTCATCTTACAGCACTGAACACATCCAATACCAGAAAAAATGTCATTAGAACCCAAACGCCACTGGTTCCACATGGAACTGGTGGTATTAACTCATGGGAACAAACATCACAGTAACACGCTTAACCTGTTATTACAGATTCTTAGTTGCTCTGCACAGGAGTGTCAGCTAAATTGATAAATGCCATAAATAAATTGATAAAAGCCATACATGTAAAATGTAAATTCTGTAAAGTGCAATGGCAGTTTTCATTATGTAGTGAGTGCTTACTGCTGGAAACCTCTCATGTGAACGAACAATGTGAATCACCCCCTTTCAGTGTAAAAGCTAGCTCTCCCTGCTGTTAAATTCCCAGTGGTGTGGGCACTGCAGCTCCAGATGGTTGTACCGAATGCACCGGTGAAGCCAGTTCCATGCTGGCCCCCGCCCCTTTCAAAGAACATTCAGTTGAAACCTGGGTGTTTGTGAACAAATCTGGCTCTCAGCTCAGTGGAAAAAAAAGTTCACTTTTGTACATAATTTTAAGGCCGGTTTTTGTTCGTTTGTCAGACAAGAAGCTGTGTGCTTGAAGTCACCGAACACTTTTTGAAGCGCCTTTGGCTATAACATTTTTTCATGGTCCAAGCTTTTCAACAGACAAAGGCCTTCTCCGGACTCCTAAAGAGACTTCTTCATCTCAGCCCAGCTTGGTGCCGGTTGATGTCCTTTGGTTTGGAACCTTGTAAAAAGGGAGAGCCTATGGTGAGCTTCAAAGGGAACGTGATTAATGTAGATGCTCACGGCCTGCCAGCCCTCCATCAGGGCCAAGAGGCGCTGGCTGCAGGTATTTGCGGAGCTGCGCGACGTGTTCAGTGAGTTTATCACATAAAGGGGAAATCTATACACAGCTCCGCAAACACATGCACGAGGTTTGAGAAGCTGATGTGCGTCAAATGAAACACTATTATCATTTCATTTGGGGGCGGAAGAGGGAAATCAATATGTGAAATGTTGGAAATGAACATGTGGGGTTGTATAATGGTTCCGGTGGGACAATGAGCAGCTGATTGATTGGCCGAATGTGTTCCCATTTGTGTCAGATGGAGTGACAAACTGCAGGATTATCAGGAGTGTTGATGGAAACTATGTTCTCTGGGGAGCATGGTAGTACATTTGAGTGCGATACTTACCACGTAACAACTGGACACCATTAAGTTTCTTTTGACATTGTGGCAAATGCTGCAGACAGAGGGCAACTTTTGAACAATCAGATTTTTTATTTTTTTTTATCAACAAATAGCTCTCATACTGGTTCTTGTCGCAGTATTTCTTTATCCTGGCATTTCTGCCACTAAAGCAACTCCAGCTAATAATGGAACACCTACAGAGTTGAAATTAAAGAAGTCATTTCATAAATAAAACTGTGCACCACCTGTTCTTACAGCCTTCTACAGATCTCATTATATAGAACTTCATAATATGGTGGATATCATGATAAATATCGGCATACTGGCCAGCTCTAGCAGAAAACGTACAATAAATCAGGTTTCTGGCTAATGTGCAAAAGAAAAGAAGTAGATAATAAAAGCAATAAATAAAACAAGCTCTCGTGCTTTAAAATGTGTGAATGCTGGTGGGCTTGCAGCAATATTTTTGAGTTTTTCAGACTCTTTGCAACAATTACACAGCACAGCCTTGTTTTCCTTCAGGGTGGAGGAAGTGATCAAAATCGACAAAATGAGGCTTGCAGCACAAGGATGCTGCCTGGTTGCCTGCAGAACACAGTTGCCACCCTGGTGTGCCGTGTGCAATGCATGCTGGGTACTCACGGGGCATTCAGTGATCCTCTGCTCCCACTGGCTCATGCTCAAGCTCTCCTCCAGTGTGGTGCATTTCTTCAGAACCAGGTCCCACCCGCAGTACGGGTCTCGAGCGCCGACGCAAGCGCTGTAGACAAAACAGGCTCATTAAGCATCTCAGTCTAACTTTATCTCTTTCTTTTTGCAGGCGAGGGATGGAGAGCTGCCTGACAGAACCACACTGTGGCCCAGACCAGTCGGACTGTCAGTGATGTCATTGATTGAAAACTCAGGAGTTGAGTCAAACTGAATAAAAAATCATTCGTGGGACATTTGAGGTCCACACATTCCCTTGTAAGGAAGGGTCATTACTGTCTTCCCCAATCCCAGGACACAACCTAGCCATGCTTTATGTTTACATTGAAGTGAAGTGATTGTCATTGTGTAGAAGTGGGTGTCCATTCGAGAGGGTGTGTGCCCGAGAGCCTAAGAGTGCAGCGTAAGCACACACTAGGCGTCGGCCCAAGTGGGTGCATGTGGGAGTGAAAGCCTAAGTCGGCATCCTTAGCATCATTGTCTTTTATAAACAAGTCCACTAGCGGTCAACCTCCTCTTGTCTGGCGTGTGAAGTGGACCATTGGGATGCACATGGGCAAGTCTGGCCCTCGCTTGCTTGAAGGATGCAACTCTGTAATCCAGACAATATGTGCAAATATACTTCATATACTTCATATACTCAGACAGGGGAAATGTGAAGGGCCCGGTGCCCGAAGGCAAAGAGGTGAGGAGAACTGGCTACCTCAAACCGCCCCTGGGCATCCTAACACCTTCTTCACACACTTACACACGTACAATCACACACACAACCACAGGAAATATCAAGTTTAGCTTTACTTTCTTTAATGAGATTTGCTAATCCCTCTTCTAAAGCATTGTATTTGTCACGTACATTAAAAAAAAAAAATCCAATAAGTCGTGAGACACGCGGCATCACCGCAGGCTTAGTGCAGCACCGGCGGCTGCAGGCGGAGGAGAGGTGAGGACTTACTCGCGGCTCTTGTGGAAGTTGCAGCGCATGAGTGGGATCTTGATGACCTGGTCACGGACGCCCACAAAGAGCTCACTGCGGCTGTGCAGGATCAGCAGGCTGCGGATGGGCTGGCGCTCCTGCGGAGGTAAGAGCTCGATCTCGTCCAGCAGGCAGCTGCCCATTGTCCGGTTGAGCGGCGAAAGCACCTTCTTAATAGTGCCGTAATCTGAGAGAGAGAAAGACAGCGAGAACACAATGATATAAGAGAAAACACCCTTCTTCCAAGCTGCAACTGAATGGAATTGACTGGAACCCTGAACATTTTCATTACTTTCTGGACCATTCTGCACTCTAGATTGCTCCACTGTGAGTCGGAGAGGGAGAGAAAACCAGAAAAGTGTTACCTGTTGCTCTCCGATATAACAGTAAAACTACGTGATAGGTTTATGAACGAAGATGGAAATTAATAATCCATGTTATAGTCCTGCCAAAAGAAAACATGTAGCATTACCACCTCACAGTTGTTTTCTTTTGTAAACCAGGTCACTTTCAGGTAACCATCTTCTCAGACAGCAAGGGGTGACCTTCAGAGAAATTCTCTTGTGGTGTTCCTGTTATTTTGCATTCAGAAGAATGCGAGGTCACACTGACATTGACCTTTGACCACCAAAATCTTTTCATTTTATCAAGTGAACGTTTCTTCCAAATCCCCTCAATGTCTTCTTGGACGTGTCAATACATCAATATTTAAGGACATTCATATTGAATGAGATGAATGGAGATTTTCATAAGGCATGCTTTGTAACGCCTGCTTTGTGTTGTTTCTGATAGCACCCTGAGAACTTTAGAACTTGATAGCATTGACCTTTCACCAACAACATCTATGCATCTTTTGAGTCTTTGTATCTCAAGGCAAGTCAGAAAGTAAGAAACTATTCTCCCATTTTCAGCCAGCGTTGCACGGTGCATTTGAGGAGCTGAAAGAATATTTAACGTCCGGAATCAACAGCCTTCAGGAGAACTTTTCCATTAAAGGGGAGACAAACTTAAACATCACATTCTATTTACATTTAGAGAACCTGACAAACTTATCTGGATATATTTTAGTGTCTCTGCACATTGTTATTTGTGTGCTTGCAAGCGCAATTCCGCTGTCCAGTTATGTCACTGCAGCTCATTCCAATTTTATATCCGGGAGGAGAGGGATTGTAGAGAGACAAGAAATCTTTGTATCGGCCTTTGACGTGAAAAGGCTGCCAGGAGAGCCACACCCGTGCCTGTCATCCGACATTCAGAGGGGAAAACGGTCACCTGTCTCCACAGTCATCAAATATGCATGTGTCCCTGATTTTCCTCGAAAGAGCAAGGACGGCGACTGTCCATCTCTCAGAGAACCCTGTTCTCC
Organism: Denticeps clupeoides; assembly: GCF_900700375.1. Taxonomy (NCBI): domain Eukaryota; kingdom Metazoa; phylum Chordata; class Actinopteri; order Clupeiformes; family Denticipitidae; genus Denticeps; species Denticeps clupeoides. The sequence goes on from NC_041708.1 coordinate 34,530,174, forward strand.
CTGGTAGCATGGAATCAAACTCATAAATATTACATTTTGAAGCTTGAGCGCCTTTAAAAGGGATTATAATGTTCCCTGGAACCTACAGGGGTTGTTACATCAACTTTAATATTGGTTTTAAATTATAAATATCTTTCACACTATATATATATTTTTTAAATGTCCTGGGTGGAGGCGTGTTTTCAAGCCATTTAATTAAACCGCCAGTGGAGAATAAAATGACAATACCTTTCATTTATTCCCCAGGATGAGGTATTATTAAAAAGCTATTCATTGTCGCCATGTAATATGGTGGAGCTACGCCGTGTTACGGGTAGGGACAGCAGTGGGAACTCAGTTCTTCCAGATTTCTCCAATGGTGAAGTAAACACTTCACGTTTCCCCCTTCCTGCATGAAACTCTCTGCCTGATCCAAAGCCTTTGTTCCTGGTGTAGATGCTCCGCACCTAATTGCATTTGAGCAAATCAGCAAGCTGACTGATAGCCTTGGCACTGTTTGTCGCACAGTGGCTTGCGTCCTCATGTGAATGGTTTTAATCGAGCTGCATGGCCAGCAATACAATGAGAAGATTATTTCAGTAAGTCCACTGAGCCCCAGCCGGAAACAGGTGTCAAGCCCTTAAAAAAAGATGCGGTACGGACACGTACCCTGTACGTTGCTGATTCGATCTGTTGAGAGAAAAAGTTCGTGTTTGGTTGAGAGGGTCACTCAATGGCAGTGGTATTCCTTTGGTAGGTGTCTGGATGTAATTTGTTGGCGTTTAACGTCAGCACACACCTACGGGTAATTGTTCTATTATCCTTCTTTGGGTAATTCTGGGAAATATTTAAACAAATGGAACATAAAAATGAATAAAAATTAATTTCTCTATTCTCCATTGCTTTCTCTAGAAATCCCCCAATTTTTTGCGAAAATATTGTTTAATAGTGTGTAGTGGAAAGGACAATAAAACTAAGGGACAAATATTAAATGGAATGTTCTTTTAAAAAATATTTTTTAAAAGATGAGTTGAAGATGAGTTCCTGACTTATATTAAAAAGTTTATATTAAGTTTTTGGAAAATTTTGATTCAAATTTGACTTATTTCCCCACATTGATGCCATAGTCGAAGTACTCTGCAGTGCATCTGGATAACATGCTGTGTTCACCGGCTTTGATGCGTCATGACTGGCTTACTTTTTATGCCTGTGCCAGGCCTGTTAGCCAACTGTTGCACACTTCAAAAGACGGCAAATCAATTGGACCACCAGTTATTAGTCTGGGTTTATTTTCCCATGTGTCTTAGTTTTTTTGTTAAATCTTCAACAACAAACACAGTAGTGGCAGATTAAAATGCACCCGGCTCTTGACTAATGAACTCTGGGTAATTAATGAGCTCTGTGCAATTCTGAATAATTTAAATACATGAAACGGCAGACTGCAGATTTGGGGAGAAATAAAATTTTAAAAAATTGTAGGGTAATTGAAACTTTTTTTTTTTTTTTCACATGAGAACGTGGCTAAGTGAAGAGCAGGAGAAGTAAAATACGTACCTGTGGCCAGATAGATGATATGGAAGAGCATGTCCTTGCCCTGGACCACATCCACAGCCACATGAGAGAAGCGCACATTGTCCTCCATGAAGTAGGGTACTGGAGACACGGGCTGCACCACCTCATGCATGAGAATGAACTTCTGTGCGTCCTGCAGGTTCCTCTCAGTCAGGTTCACATAGGAGCCGTAGTCTATGGTACCGCACTACAGAGAGAGACACATTCAATAAGAGTAAGAGAAATAGGGAGAATCATGGCCCTCTAATAAACATAGTAAGCGCACTGGGATTTTCATGAATCGGACATAATTATTGAACTAGACACTCATCATGTGAAAAAGAAATTTCTTTAAAAGAAATTTAAATATGGGAGGAGCCCATATCAATGACTGAAAGCTCTCATGTACCATATCATTGAAACCCCCTTTTATCAAAACATCACACATGCCCACCTTCCCATCCTACTCTGATTTACTCTGCTTCTCTTTCTCATAAAATTGTACGTCAGCAGACATCACAAACTTGATTTCTGTTGCTTGTGGCCCACAACCCAACCAAATATGGATTTTGGATGGATTATAAGCACATTAATTCTCGAAGTCTGCTAGGAAAACTCATTAATCATACATCCGTGAACAATTGAATTATAAGAGTGAAGTGGAAAAAAAAAAGAGAGACGTAGGCACAGAAGAAATGCATGAAGGGAAAGGGGAGGGTGAATGTGAGCCAAAAACACTGCACTTTATAACGCACTAATTAGCCAAACACATCATCTGTTTGCAGATTAGCCCCCCTGTGTGAGAGCATGCGTGTATGTTAGCGAGGAAGGAAGAGAGGAACACTATGAAAGTGTGGAGAAACCACATCAGTCCCCCACGCAATCATCAACACCGCCGGCGCTCCATCCGCATCAGTCCCCAGCAATCCTCAGGCAAACGCTTCACGGGAAGCCAGGAAGGGTGGGAGGGCAAAGAGGCAAGAAATTCATTGGGAAAGGCGCAGCAGACTCTCAGGGACAGAGCACGGCTGGTCATGCACAGAAAGGGGGGCGGGTCCAATTCACCCCTAACCGAACAACACGACGGCAAAAAGCACAGCCAGCGGCTGCAGCCTGACATTGATCGCATATCCCACGCTCCAGCGCAGGCCGAGGTGCGCCAACGTGACGTCGTCCTTCACTCGTTCCAAGTCTGATTGGAGTGAGAAAGTTGATTTGTTTCAAAACTCGGAGAAAGTTGACGCAATGTTTTCTGCAAATGTGGAGGAATGTTTTCATCCAGAAAAAACACTATTAATGGCAAAATATGCGCAAACCCATTTGTGACAAGTTGGGAAGATTAGCAGCGTGCTATCAAAAATTTCAGGAACAACACAAAGCAGGGTTTACAAAGCATGCCTCATGAAAATAATGCAACATGTTGGACTTTTCATCTGCATTCATCTCTAAAAAAATTTCATTCAATATGAATTAAATATTGATATATTGACACTTAAATTCACTGATGCCCTAAAATTAGCTTGCACACAATTATATTAAATATTTGCACTTTCCAAATCATTCATCATTCATATTTAATGTAGCTAGGCAATATAAATCAATATAAACTGTGCAGGTTCTTGATCAGCTGACAATTCATTTGAAACTTCAGCCCACTCCATCTAGTGGTGCTTTCTTATATGACACCTAAAACTGATGAGCTGTCACAACTGAGAGTCAGGGTTTGCCTATTCTTCTTTATGCAAATTAGATCTGTCAGAACAATGCTAACCAGGCAGGCTGTTTTAATATTATACATAACTTCATGCAGATTTACTTTACTTTACTTTTACTTTACTTTATTTAGCAGACGCTTTTATCCAAAGCGACTTACAAGAGGAAGACACCAGCAATTCTCGTTCGATTTCTATAGAATATCGAGTTTACAAATTAAGAGCCCTGATAAGGCTTTACTTACGCAACTGCAACCCAGATAAAGTGTGGTCCACTTACTGTGAAGCTACAGTCTTAAGCCCATCCTACTGTGCTCAAAAAGGATCATTTTCATTCTCGCTTTAAAAAATTCCACCCCTCTGTCTAGACCTCAGGTATCATTATCGCGGGGAACATAAGGACGTTTTTTTATAAAGTAGATCTTCCTCTCTAGATTGAGCTTAAAATGAAACGTGTGCTGACCAGACTATTTTAAGGACCCTGGAACTAAAGTGTAGAATACTTTAGAACATGCAACTCGTCAAGATTGTGCAGTGATGGGTCATGAGGCGAATTAAAACCACATTAAACTGGAACAGATTAAGCCACTCGCTATCGCTTGAGCCAGCAACTACTCAGCATTAACACATCCGGGGTCCCTCAAACCGGCAAGACTTCAACACTGAGTCAAGAAACCATCTGGGGACGCAAAGCTAATTTCGTTAAAAGACCGAGCTCTTGAACAGTACATTAACATTAAGTGTCATTCACAAATGATGGTAACAGTGCTAAGTTATTAAGAACCATAACACTCTGTAGAATTTGAACACTGACACTTTTATAGGTCGGCGCGACTGTAAATTTCTTGCTGAGGAGTTTTATAATGTGAGGTGGTTATTAATAAATTCATGAGGCGATGATTGAGGAGCAAGTTAATGAGCGTGGCAGAGACAGGCTGGAAAACAATGATTCGTGGGTTCACACACACACACACACACACACACACACACAGAAAGCACAAACAGTCCTCCCCAACTGCCTTTTTTTTGTCTCAGACAACATGCGCCGGTTTGTGTTCTTTTCATAACTGGACGTCTTTCAAAAAATAAAAATGGAATATGATGAATAAATAAATAAAATCTTTGAAAGAATAAAAACAAATTCAAATATATTTATTTAAAAGCGGACGCATCAACTTAATGTGGGAGTGGGGCGTTAGGAATCCAGTGTCAGATTCCAGCTTTGTAGGTGTCGGTGTAATCCAGATGAGCCCCGGATAAAATTCTGCTTTCAGAGGGCTGTGAACATGCCTGCCTGCAGAGAATTTAAATGTTCCTGTTGTTTTAGTTGCAGTGGGGACTTACTTGGAAGTCTGGGTTAGGGTTGGTATAGGGCAGCCATGCAGAGCGGGAGTTCTCCTGGTACTTGAAGGGTCCACTGAACACTTGGGTGATGGCGCTCAGGTTGAACGCACAGACCGCTGAGGCAGCCATGCTGTTTCTGAGGGTTACAAGCGATACGTGTTCATATATTAGGTCTTAAACAAACATTCGTATAGTAGGGCGTGTACAAAACTATTTTGACTTTTTTCACAACTATTGTGAACAACGATTTTCAACATTTAATTTAAAAGAGTATACTTTTATAAATGTTAATTTAAACCATAATTGCTTTGCTGGAAATGAAAATATACACACATACAGAACGATAAAAAAAACACAAATGCATAAAGAATTCATTTCATGATAAATGTTAGTACTGAACTTCTGATAGCACTTAAAGCAACAATTTTAAGAGCAGGAAAAGAGGAAAAACATTCTATTACATTAAATAATTCTATAAATATATAACCAATTGGCAGAAAAGTTCACTATGACCACAAACTGAGCGCTAACATGCAAACAAAAATAAAACATTTACATTCATTTTTGGTGTTTGGACCTGCACTTTCTACATATACTTAACGCTTATCTAGCAAGATACCAGTTTCTTTCTCTCTATGTCTGTAACTTAAAGCAGTGAACAGAACCACAGGGGAATGTGGAAATTAAAGGAGAACATTTTTCTGACAAATGATGGCTCCATCTAGCTTTATAGATGAAGGTTATAAAATTGCAAGCCACTGGATCGATGATGTGTGTCTAAGGAATCACTGCACAGTGAAAACCTACTGATACGTTTTTTTTGTCTCATAAGACATGCAAAATAATTAACAAATTAAATTACAAGCCCCTCTCTCCACCTGCTTACTTTCTACCCTGTGTCTGTTCCATATTTTAATGACACATTTCATGGTAAATGTATAAGAACATGAACAGGCATCATTTTTGGTACACTTGGCCATCCATATACACACAACATCAACTGACAGCATCAGTCTATCCAGGAGGCTGTGAATCACCAGTTCTAGCTCTCGCTGTCATTTAAGCGCAAACTGATTTGTCGGCAACAGGCTCAGGCTTGCTACCACTGAACTCACACGTTGGTGGTGAAGATGCCATAAAGGAGTTCAAGCTCCGGCAGGAAGAAGGTGCCCTGCAGCTCGTTGTAACTGAACGGGATCTCTCCTGGCCGGGAGCAGTTCAGACGAGCCTTCATGAAGGTGGTCCAGGTGTCCTCCAGCAGGAAGCGCCCACCGATGTCATTCTTGCACACCCGGGCTGCCCGTGAGAAGACCGTCCGGCCACAGTCATGCTCCACAGCATTCTCCCGGAAGAAGAAGTAGGTGAAGTTGCCGATGTCGTACGATGACACAAAGTTGGGCTCTGTAGATAAATACAGAATATGAGCAGTGCCTGGCAGGTTATTTTTGTTTTTATTAATATCTCACATTTTTCTGAACAAACTCATTTCTCATTCAAAAATGTAAAAAAATGACCTCAACAAACTCACGGTTTTCCTGTGATTGCCACCCCATTTAAAACTGATGATTGGGTGCAGATTTTCATCAGCAAAATGTTAATTTTTATGACATTATTGACTTTAAACACAGAGGTTTGTTCTTCTTGACAGTGATTTAATCCCACTTTGTGTGAGGGGCCATTTTTCCAGTCATTGCTCTTCAGCACAGCATCAATAAGACAGAAAAAATCAATTTGCCATAAAATTTGTTATTAAAGCTTTTTTTCTTTGAGGCTCCAGTGAGCCCTGTATGTACGAACATGAATTTATTTTTTTCAATTTTCTTTTAATGCGAATCAGATAAAATCCTTCACTGACAAGATAGTTGCTGACCTCCTCTTTCTACCCAACAAATGAAGCAAGCTCTTCAATTTTGAGGTGAAGGATCCAGGTGGGAAGTCAGATCAAACACTTAAGGACTTGATTTGCTTTTTTTGTGTCAGATAGGAACATCACTTTTATGTCCTTCTCAACAAGAAATAGATAGAGGACGAAAAGAGAGTGTCACTGCAATCAATATTTACAAGGACAGCTAGTTTCAAAGTTTTACAGCGGACTAGTTGGGACTGTCTAGTCTCCCATAGATAATCCAGGAATGCTCTCCAAAACATAACGGCATCTTTCCACAGCTTGTGTCCAGAGTACGGACCTGACCGGGACCTTAGGCTCTCAATGTCATAATGAGCTAGAACCGGCCATGTGCTTCTGAGACAGCCATACACATCAGAAATTTTGAAATACCAGATGACTCACATTATGAATTATGATGACTCACAGCTTAATAAACAATAAAGTTTTTCACATTCAGTCTGTCTGCAGTAATAAAAAAAGCACGGGGGAAGGGGACGGAACTGCCTAGGTGGCAATTCAGATTGCAATGCTTAGCATTTGCATAGTTATTACTTTCCCCCCAACAACTCACAGTCACTTGTAAAGCATTTATTATTTTCTTAAAGCTGCATTCGTTTTGCCCATGGACCATGACTGTATTCAGATAGCCAACAGATGCACATGTAGTACACAAGTCCCAGGCTCAGGAGAGCACTGAATATGCAATATTCAGCAGCCAATAGTCCTGCTTTTGACAGTCATTGTGGTCAAAAGAGCATGGACCTGGCAGCTCTTTTTACCGGGGGTATTTAATGAGGGATAAATCCAGCAGTGGCTCTCAAGAGAGGGGTTGGCTATACTCCTTTTAGAATAATGGTTTGTTTTACAGACACTGCAAGCCATGAAAACACCACCATTACCACGCCTCAAGTTTCTTGACGTACCATTGAGCCATTTGGAGTTATACTGGGCAGTCCGGAGAGGAGGCAATCCCCCCAGGCTGCGGTAGATGGCCGGGTCCCTCCCAGAGAAGTCCATGGCTGTGGCAGCATACAGCTCCCCACTAGAGGTGATGAGGGCCGTGGAGTTATGCACAGGGTTGTAGGGGCAGCGTGCCATTCCACTTATCTGGTCATGAATCTCGGTCAGGTTGGTCAGCTAGAGCATAACAAAAGGAATGGATATGAGGAAGATTGAGTGTATTCAGACAGATTCAGAGTCAGATTACTGGTATTGGCTGAATAGGAAAGATGAAAAAAACACAAGGCTACAGTTACGTAAAAAGTGCTTAATCCAAGAAGAACGAAGGATCGGCCTTCAAAATGTCACTGCGTAACAGAACTGCAAAGTTATTCCTTTAGAGACAAGACGTCACCTGTACCACCAATCACTACTTTTTCTCTTCAATAAACCTACTCTCCAGAAGTCTCACATAAACTTTGTCAATGGCCTTCACTCATACCCAAACCCACTCTCCTCCAAATACCACCTACTCTGCAGTATTGACACCAGCTCTAACCAACTCAAGCCTGATCCAATCCACAACTCACACCCACAACTATCCCCACATCGCCATACCCCTCTCCATAACTCACCCACCCACTCAACTTTGACTCTCCCCTCAACAGACACCCACCAATATCCACAACTCACCATGGCCATGACTAAACCCCAGAACTTACCTCACCTCCACTCTAAAACGCTTCCTCCAACATGCTTATTATTCCCGATTCTCCCCACCTCTCACCCGATTCATCTAGGCTCACCCTCTCTGTCTCCAGCTCTTTCTCACTCTCTAGCCAGACACTGAATATTAATCTCTTTGTTTTCCTGACTTGGCAGCCAGGTGCTCTGGTGCTTATATGCAAATCTTCTGATATTTATTCTGACTGTCTTTATATGAAAATAAAATTATAAGAATATGACCAAATCATTGAGACATTAACCATGCATCCACACAAAAGAACAAATAGCATCCCGTAAGGAAAGTGACATTAGCGCGAGAGGAAGAGGCCAACTGCAGCTGGTAATGGCTGCATCACTGGTGCAATTCCTTAGGTTTAATGTAATTTTAATGTAACTTTACAATGCAGAAGGTTGCCTTTCCTGCGCACAGTGACGAATGTCCATCTGCTGCGCTGGAGAAGCTATCATAAAATCTCATCAATATTGCTGCCCACTTCAGCTGCCTCAAGATACTACATTAAACCAGCATTCCTCATGTTCCGAATTTTAACAATATGGCTTTATAACTGTTCTTAGTCAAAATTAAAAAGAGAGGTTAGAATGCATCTTCTTTGTCCTCTTTAACTCTTTAATGTTGTTACATGCTTTAAATTATAGTTTTAACAGCATGCAGCCTTTTCTATAATTAGGGCAGATATGGTTATAGTCCGAATATGGAATATTAATTCCATTTTATGCAATAATGGATTTAAATCAGCACCCCAAGGTTGAAATGATATAGCCGGTGGTGGCTGTTCCACACGTCCACATAAGGAGATGCATTAGTATTCCAGCAGACAGCTCTCTTATCACACAGCCCCCAGGGAAGGTCAGTTGGTCTGCTGTTTGATGCTGAATCATAATCTTGTCTCTTAGGCTGTTGGCCACACCTCTCACATCATCTGAATGGCATCCTTATGGCTAATCCAGAAAATCGTGCGTGGAAGTGGTCCATGGTGGCGACCGATGGAGACTCAGCTTCCTTAAAAGCACAGAGCGATTCTTTGTGGCCGCAGAAGGCTGGGTGCATTAGCATGGCCACCTGAAGCCAAAGACTTCCAGTTCCTTGGCCACTTCCACAGTGGCAGCTCAGAACCTAATGAGGGGCTCTTCTTTGGGTTTTCAGTAAGATGAACGACGGGCACTGAAGGACCACCTTCAGACGTTTGCATTTCACAGCTTCAGCGGACACAGACATGCCACCCAATGTGCATTTTAAACAAGGAGGCTGAAAGAGGGCACTTCACAACCCAGCCAGCTGTGCTCAGGGGAAGACACTGCAGTGACTTAGCATCACCAGTGGCTCTTTTTTCTTCGTGAAGATGAAGATCTATGGTGTGTATTTTACGCACACAGAGAGCTCTGTGGTTTATTTTAATTCCTGATATTCTTCATGCAACACTCCCCACTGGCACGGTGCAGCATTCCGTCTCAGCAGCGTTCAGCTTCTGAGACACTAATTCATCTCGTTTTTCAAAGCCATGCTGGGCGGACCATCATCAGTGCAAATAATATCACTGTCATCTTCATTTGCTTACTTTTGAAGACTGGATTTACATATAATCCTGCCAATTAAAGCAGGGACTTCAAACAACATTTACTTACTTGCATGCTGAGCCTGGATGAATCAAATGCCTGTTCCTGTTTGTAATCTGCTCATAAGTTACATGCTTATATGGATGGTCCGCCAGTAACATAGAACTGATTTATACTGTCATTTCATGGAAGAAGGCAATGCAGGATTCAACAACAATGCACAATAAACCATGAGAGATTCAAGCAAAAAAAGCATGCTTTTGACAACAATGGACTTAAATCCCAAAGGTCATGACATTTACCATGAGTCGCCATAGCAACGAGCAGCCACTGCAGTTCAGTGACCATGCTGTTTATAGCTCAGGATAGACACAGATGACATTACAAACGTCCCATGGCAGGACGGCCAATAAACAGGCAGGACCTAGAGTCTGGCGCGGGCCAGACTTTCCAGGGCATATTTATTTGAAGTAATGATGGGGCCCATTAGCAAGACACAGGAAGTTTGGCTCATTACCGTTCGATTGGTGCAGATGGGGGTAAAAGCGTTGGTTCCACAGGTGAAGAGCCGGTCTCCATTAACCAGAAGGACGCGGATGTAGTTCTGACAGTCCTCCTGCGGAGAGTGAAAAGGGAAGAATCGCGTGATGAGGGATTACGCCACAGCCTGATGTGCTGTCTGCTACTTCATCAATTGATCTGAGAGTGCAGCTGATGACCTTTGATTCACACCACTCCTCAGAGGCCGTGAATTCCCTTTACAGGGCGGTAAAGGGCACGGGCAACGTCTCTACCTCGCTCTGTATTTGTTCTTGTGAAGGAAATAGTGCTCTCAACCTTTCTGAAATTTTTCTGCCTGCCATATGCGGTAGCATGAGCCCTGTGAACCGGGGGCCGGTTTTATTGATTTATTTCTTTAGATAAGAAATATGGAGTCCCTTAAATCACGCCGCTTTCAGGGGCGCTCCCTCTCCAGACTCTGATTTAGTAGAAATTCAGAGCCGGGAGAAGGTCTACTTTATTCCCTCATCAAGATGCTTGTTAACTCATAAAGTGTGAGAGTGAGTGCCTGATTTTACTCGGCCTTCTCCATAACTCATTTTAATCCCAATGGTCAAAAAAGTGACCAATTTTGTGACCGCTAGCATAATACATTGTACTGAATTGGGAATGAATGTAAGTCAATATTGACTTATTTAAATACAGTTTTAAATTATCCTACATGTTGGACCGACTGTTTGTAGCATTGCCGTTGCCCCCACACTTGAGAGAAATGGAGTGGAAAGTGACCGTGATAGTGATAGGACCTGAAGTGGTCGATGCCTGTGCAATAGGACCTGGATTGGGAAATGAGGGTGTGGGCTAATTTCCTTGAATTTTCCCCACAACTCTGCCAACCTTGCTGGCAAACCGTGTGTTTGAATGCAGTTCATCAAGGGCAAGTCAATCCGATCCAGCTACATGCTGTAGAGTCTTCCATCACCTACAGGGTACATGTACAATATGGAGCCCTACTGAGGAGGGTACACTCCCATTCCTGATACAGCCTTGAACAGGGCACAAGTGTTGACTTGCTGAATAGGCTGAGGTACCTCCTGAGTACCACTTTGTGCATGACAACCTGTTTATATCTTTCAGTCTTCTTGACACGCCAGCTTATTGTCAAGAATGTCAAAGTCATCCCCTTGAAATGTTATCCACAAGATATTTTTAAAAAGACTATGTAATGGGTGAGTTAATGTTACAGCTGAGTGTGTGGTGGGTGATGTTTCAGGGGATGGGAGTTGAGAAGCGCAATAATAAAGTTATGAGGAAAAAAATGAACGATATCTCATTACTCTGTGCTTAATGGGCACTGTCATCACTACTTTTATTTTAAGATTTTGGGAAAAAAGGACTATGTTGTTTCCCAGTGGTCACGATTGTGACCAAGTATTAAAATGTACATTTTGGCAACTTAACCAATATAACATTTTTAAATGCATAATGTGCATTTGGAAGGTCTCTGGAGTTAAATCTCAGGGGTTATATTTCATGTAATTTTCATTAAACATGTTTATATTGCTTTCATGTGTAAATATATGTACATTTAAATTGATGCCACATATCAGTGTGATGTGTTTATTAATTGTCTTTGAGATCTGTTTGTAACGTCTTGTCCTTTAGAAATAATATTCATTGGTCTTGTCCATTACAGTCTGCAAAAGACATACAGGAAAACTTCACAGTAAAAAAATAAATGCACATGCATATGCAAAGCCAACACAACACACAAAAATTCCACACGCTCAAGGGTGAGGTGGCTCAGCCTGTAATTCCCAATGACAATCACATGTTGGGCAGCGTAATGCTTATTATGGATCGCGGGCTCACCTTCTCCAGGCCTTTTTCTCACAATCAAAATTACTCTCCCCCCTTAAATGTACACCAGGCACTGGGGTTCACCCGAGGGTCAGACCCAGCTGGCAAGTGAAGGCCCGGGAAGTGGCTGAAGAGCTCAAGTGTATTCCAAGCCCAGGGTCAGAGTAGCGTGGCCTTGGGTTAAAGCGTCTCCGCGTCGCCAGACCATGGCTTGACTCTGCTCTCGTTCACTCAGCCATCGCAAACAAAGGTGAACACACCATGGCAACAAGCCCGGGACCCTCTGGCTGCTTGGTCAGACGGTGGGACGGTGGTGAGTTCAACAGTACACTGTACACTTGGCAGGCGTCCCTGCTATATAAAACAGTCCAGCACTGACCAGCAAGACCACTTTCCCAAACCCCGCTAGTCTCACTGTTCATTGTTGCTCTCGGCCTTAAATTAGAGGTAGAGGTTTTGTGTGAAACATAAATCTCCCCGGTGCTCGGCCATGAGCTGATGCATGCTGGGAGTCCACGTTGCAGAATTTAGCTGTGCTTTAGAGTACAACTCAATTTTTCAGGCTCTTGTGAGATTCGTGCACATTTGTTATGGCATAAACAAAAGTTAAAACAATACAGAGCCCAGTGCTTTATATCCCTGCCTTTAGCAATTATCTTGGTAATTTACATAATTTGTGATTGTTTTCCACTAGTGATGATCTCTACCTTAAGGCTTAATGTCTCATGTCTCTCTGCACATGTCTCTTATTTGTATACGGTTTTTTTTTTCTTTAAAAAAAGGACCTTCTGTCCTCATAATCATTTTGCTCTGGTTAATTTGTATTTTATAATGGCTTAATAGTTTCTTTGTCTAGATTACAATTATGGAGTAGACTAACGTAGGCGCACGTGTTTTAAATAAATGCCAAATTGTCCTTCAAGCAGCCCAAATTGTGTTCAACCTTTTTTAACCACAATGTCAAATTTGAAGCCTGAAAAACTGGCAACACTGTTCTGAACTTCAATTCAGTTCCGTGCAGCATTGACAGATTGGCATGACTGTTTTGTCTAGTCTGGTCCAGCATATGGGAGTAAACATCTCTTAAACATTTCAATGGTAATAGACTTGGTGTGAGATTTCTTGTGTGAGCATGGGAGCATTTCATAGCAGATGTTTGATTGCTGGCAGCCCTGAATTAGTTGCCCTGGCGCGCAAATATTATCTTAACTTTCTTTCTGTGTGACCCACCTCAAACTTGCTCCCACTGGCTGATCTTATGTTCTAAAATGCTATTTTCTTCTCATATGACCCCTTCTGAAATATGACCTCCTGAACTGAACGCCCATGCAACATTTGGTAATTGTTGTTTCTGAGCATCTTGTTCACAACCCACTTTAAAACACGCAATGCAGTTTCAGCCTTGGGCTGGCTGGGGCCATTCTTCTCTTTGGTTAATGCCATTCAGCCACATTATGGGGAGGAGCAGACGTAACGTAAGACGCATGGGACCCTCCTGATGTGAAGACAATCTGTAAACGTAGAAGATGTTTGCATCTCTGCAATTCACCCCGATGTTAATTATCCAGTGCAGACTAGAGGTAATCTTTACCGATATTGTGTGGAGACAAAAGTTGCTTTTCCGTTGAAGTGAAATGTTCAAAATGCTGTTGAAACATGACTGGGTTTCCATACAGTGGTACCAACTGTCCATGCCTCTCGTTCCTCCTCATACCATGCCAGAACACACAAAAAAGCTGAACCACCACTCAATTTGAGCAGTTTCCGAGGTAATGGAAAGGCCATTAATGACTCGACTAGCCTGAACTGGATATGTAAAATTCTCACCTCAGACTTGCCCCGGCTGAAGCAGGCTCCTTTGGTGAACTCGTCACAATGCCACTCAGCTTCCTGTGGAGGTGACAGAGAATACAACAGACAGTGTTAGTTTCACCAGGCGTAATCCAGCAGGAAGCAGCATAAAGCGGGCCGCAGGTGCTGCCGGACATTTCCCCAAAACTCCCGGAATTCTATATTAATTTCATTTACAGCTTGTTCAGCTGTGTATTACTGACTGTCACAGGGGGTAAGCGAGATTGGTCGACACGGACTGGCTGGATGTAGGGAGGATAATGGAATGAATTTGGTTCACAGTCACGCAGAAGGGGAAAATCTTTTCTCGGTCTCTGCAGCCTGAATGTGAGTGTGATTGAATGTGAGTCTGTGCAAGGCTAACCAGACCTACTTTTCAAATTTAACTATAGAAAGGACAGATAAAGCTGTCTGAAGAGACAAAAAAAAATCTGCCCTTATCCTAAAAAAAGTTCTTGGTGGCCTTTTATTGATCCATTCATGCAGTGGCAGAAGCGCAGTTAAACATATGCAAGCCACACTTTCCAATGCTATTCATCTACGAACGCTTTAAGACAATTACATTACAGCACAATCTGCTACCTCCTAAAAGTTCAACAATCTTATCTTTCCACAAATAGAGACCTTTAAGGAGGGACTGAAATGGGGAACAAACTTTAGTAAGGCAGGTTTATCCTACTTAATGTATGCATGATAAAATATGACCAAGGGGTTGAAATATAACCACTTGGGTGAAATTTTATTCCATTTCCTCTGCAGTGGAGCCTGAAGAATCTTTTATCAGGACTTTATGAGGGAGCGCGGCTCGTATGTCTCCATGGCCTGGAGGGGGAAGAGGAAATAGTGCAAACACTGCATAAGCCACTGCAAACATTTCTGAGAACAAAAAAAAAAAAAAAACCTTGGGAGAAATTTTGGTTGTGCGAGGTAACACATAGTTCACGTTAACTAATGTAAAATGCGCTATTTCGACAAACAGAATTCTTGAATTAAAGCGCCGATAATCTTTCCGGCTGTTTGATTTAGTAGCCGATGCAAGATTATGAGAAAGATCAGACTTGTGGGGCACTAATGATACATGCACAAACATTATTACATGTACATTAATCTTAAAGGTATCTTAAGGGCTTAGCATGTTGCTCGATGCTTATCTCAGAAGAGAAACAGAGAGGGAAGGGCATTCCAGCATTGCCAGACCGGCCATATTTGATATGATATTTCAGGAACCATTTCATAGTGAGAAAAGGTATAAAGTAATACAGCTGGACATCTTTATCGAGCTGGACAAACCCGATGGGTAGGGTCAGGGTCAGGCCCGTGGCTGACCAGGTAAAATGGACGCCAGCCTCTGGCAATTATATTTTAGTTGCCCGTAACGAAAGCCTAGTCTGCGGTATGGAGTAATTTTGACCTGAATGAATGATGTTCAGGCTTTAAAGGCTGTACTTGCCAGATTCTGTGGGGCTCAGGTCGTGTTTGGGCCAAACTTTTTATGCCTGACAGCTCTATTGACGAACCCCAGACCCAATGCTTACACACCAGTAAAAACTAACAATGCAGTGGTGGCCCGGAAGGTTGTGGGTTCGAATACTGAAACACCAAGGTGCCTTTGAGCAAAGTACTGTCCCCACACAGTGCTGCCCACTGCTCACTGAGGTCATGGCTTAAAAGCATAAGACACATTTTGTTGTGTGCAACATGTGCTGTGCTGCAGTGTATCAAATCGACATTTCACTTTCTTGTTTTAATCTGTCCCAAAACAAATTCAATTTGACTTAATTAGCAGACACGCGCCACACTCTACACATATTACAGTTCTTTCACCCTCCCATCTTCTTATTTTAGCTTCTTCGTCATCCTTTCCCTGAAGGATGGGAAGATGAAAACACGACCTGCGACCAGAAGAGGACCGAGGTTTTTCAGCACTCCGTTCTCGGACCGGGGCTTTGTGTAAACAATGGCAGAGGGCGGGCACATCATCGCACACAGATGGACCGGGAGCCCAGGGGTTGGCTGCAGCGGCGAACCCACCGCTACGTCCATTTGACAACAGTCCAGCTCGCATTCCAGGCCAAATCTGGGCTATTTCGGGGGCAGTCACCCTTAAAAACAAAGTGCGTGTCAGCAAAAGACTTGGCATGCACATGCGGCAGTGGAGAGGCTCGGCGGGGTCCGCGTGGGGGAGTTCACGCATATTACACTCTAGCCCAAACAAATGGCAGGCACCTCCCTGTGGCCAATCTTGAAAGCAGCCTATACAAGTGACGTTTGACGCTGGATTAGGTGTAATTAACGAAACCATTATCTTGACAAATGGTCTGCGCTTTACAAATTGCACAAGAAATGGTCATTACTGTGTAAACAATTTAATCTCAGAGAGCCATGCTTCATCATTTGACTGCAGCATTTATTAATGGTATCATAATACCGAGGAAAGATCAATGATGCCATAGCTGGATAATGTTAATACCATTTTCCTCCAAAGCAGTTCCTAAAAACATGACAAAACTGAGCTGTTTCATAAAAACACACGTTCAGTAACAGTGGTCAATAACTCTGAGATATTCAACACACGCTCCTATTAGCATAAATGTTTGGGCTGGGCTTGCACACAAAAATTCTTTCCTCACACTGTCCGTCGTGCCGACAAACATGGAATGCTATTCTTGCTACAGAAGTACTGGTTTTAATGAGATGCCATTCAGTCCCCACGCTGTCCTTCGGGGGTTCAGATGGCAGACGGGGCTTAACTGAGGGGCCATTGTGCCTGTGTGGTGGGTGAGGCAGAACATTGTGGATCTGGCCAAGGTACTCTCTGCTGTCCTGAATGGGCACAGGAATTTACTGTACACTCAGGTTGGGAGCAGGGACGTCTATTTGGCAACGCTGTCCATATATTTTAGATAAATGAATGGCTGTTAGCTTGCAAATCATTTCCATTTATGTATTATGTCCATACGTGTATAATCAATAAACTGTAATTTACTTATTCTACTTGTTCAAAAGATATTACAGACAAATCTAACACTTTCACATGCACATGCGTACACACTGCACAAACAATACAAAAATATATAAATACATTATAATTTTTCTTCGTCTAGCACCTAACAATCTCTGAGCATGCTCTTCACTGACAAGTTTGAGCCTAATCAGGGCTCTTAGTTTGTAAACTCAATATTCTATAGAAATCGAAGGAGAATTGCTGGTGTCTTCCTCTTGTAAGTCGCTTTGGATAAAAGCATCTGCGAAATAAAGTAAAGTACTTTAAAAAAATTCTCAACGAATTAATCAGGGGGGATGGTGGGGACTTGCTGATGTATAGAGTTGGACGCTATCTGTCTCACAGTCTCTCTTCTCTCTTCTGCCAGCACAACCCCCCCCCCCAAAAAAAAAAAAAACACCAAAAAACCCTGTCCATCAAATCCAGCACGAGCCTGATCCGACCCTGAGCTAAAAGCTGCGCATTTCCTCTCATTACCAATGTAAATGGGCCACTCTTCCACCAGCTGCTGAGTACTTATTATCACAATATAATGACCACATATGACCACAGACCAGGGCGAAGTGTTCCGTGCCCTTCCGAAAATGAGCCTGTCAGCTTTACTGAGCGTGTTGGCGAAGTTGGCCCGCTCGCGCCACTTTAGTCCATGCATTTAAAAAACGAGTTTATTTAAAGCGATTGAATTAGCAGGAATTAACGCAAGTGTTCTGCTAGCAGCTAATCAGCCAAAGTAATTGTTTCACCGAAGGTCTGTAATTGCCAGAGAAATTATTATGAGTTGAATATTCATTCTATTATCAGAGTTTTGTAATTTGGGTGTCATAACTACACAAGGTGGTGAAAATATTATAGTGTAAGAATTCTTTTGGAAATCCATACGTACATTTTTATAAAAGTAAAAAAAAAAAAAAAAAAAAAAAACGAGAGCAATAAGCTTCAGAAGTGATAACACCATCCACTGCAATAATGACTCCTTTTCGGCTGCATTTTGAATAAAGCATGCGTCAAACTGTGCTTTGGGATTCATCTCCTCGGAGCCGAGTGCTGAACACTAACCTAAATCACCATGATAACTGTCCTCTCGGTGGGGAGGAGGGGGGATTCGCAGAGAGCGTGCCAGGGAGACGGGTGAAGGGAGCTCGCCCAGCACCATGGGCTCCAGACGTTTGCTGCAGTGCCCTGGGAGAGCTGCGAGTCGGACACTGTGCCTGGATAGAGGGCAAACCGCTGTAGCGAGGCTATAGAGAGGCCGGATCTGGCAAAAAGCCTTCTGAAGGCTGATACTTTCGGATTCTTCAACTGTACTTAACTACAGGTCTGAGAGGTAAATCATGAGAGCTTTAGGACAAGTCCTGTAGAAAGAGAGCTAGGACAAGGAGCATAGCCACCTGTTGCTGATGGGCTACAACAGTCATTTGTAGGAATACTTTTGTCTTTTGGGTGCACACAGGGAATCAGGTTACATGGTGAAATTAGCTCAATTTGGGATCAATTGTATGGGAAGAACTGCACAGACTACTTAGAATTTACATTTACATTTACAGCATTTATCAGACGCCCTTATCCAGAGCGACTTACAATCAGTAGTTACAGGGACAGTCCCCCCTGGAGCAATTTAGGGTTAAGTGTCTTGCTCAGGGACACAATGGTAGATTTGAACCTTCTGGTTCATAGGCGAGTGTGTATATATAGGCTACTACCACCCTATAAGGAAACATCATGCTAATGTATCTCCAAAAATGTAAATGTATCATGAAAATGTTTTTGTAAATGAGTTCCAAAATGAACTATCCATCATATGTGGTTTCTGTTTCAATACATGAGAACAGAATTGAAACCTGTGCCACAACCCTGGCAACAGGCATTCCCCCTGATGTGCTGGGTAGCTGGTCAGGAGAAGATGGATTTTAAAATAAACCATTTTCGGAAGGTCTCTGCCCCGCGGATACCGCGAGCGCGGGGAGGGAAATTTGACGCAGGTGTTCATTCATCAGCTCTGCGGCGCGGTGTAATGCTAGCACAATGAAAACTCACCAGCGCAATTAATCAGTGTCTCTGTGCGGTCCGGGCCCGAGTGGCGCCGGCCGGGTAGGGGTGAGAGCGAGAAAGCGCAGAGGCTCCGGGGAGCCAGGAGCGAGACAAGTACAGCTGAGCAAGGGTGCAATGCAACCCCCTGCTGCAGAAATGAACAGTTAAAGGAGAAACAATGGAGCTGTGGTGCCACCGGCTATACCGCTGAGTGGATAACCCTCCCTGCAGACCACGGGCAAGGGGCTACGCAACCCTGCCCCCATGTCCCTCTGAGCACAGCCAGAAGGTGAGATTAGCACTTTAGTCGACACATTCCTGCCCGAACCTCTCCTTCCGGGGCAAGAAGACGGCCTGAAGAGACCATCAGCCTGACGTGTCATCTGTGAGCTAATTTGGAGCTTTTCAGGATAGTAGCAGTGGCTTTGTGAGCATTGGAGCCAGGCATGCCAGCAGAATCCAAGCTTGTAAATGAATCTCGTTCAATTACCAACCTCATGGCTTGGTAATAGCACCCAATTACAAATACTGGACTCAAATAAGTTTCTGATGCTCAATAAAGCTCCAACTATGCTATCCTATGCTGAATTAACTGCACACTGCTTGGATGACTGGTTTATATTGGACACCTTGTGGTGCAAAAATCAGACACGGGGCAAGGGGCATTATCACCAGTTGCACTGTGACACTGTGCAATGACTATGTATGCAAATAAATTGGACCAACCTATCAAAATGTATCCATACTCTATACTCTGTGCTGTATTCAATCTCGGGATGTGTCCACACGTTCTGTTGTGAACATTGCTCCTGTTTCCTCAACAATCCTTTAATTGTAAACTGTATAAAATCAATAAGGTTAGGGCAGCAAGTTCATTTCAATAATGGGCATATAATCTGCCAAATCCTTTACTACCAATATTGCAATACGGTTCCATGCAAAGACGGTGTCCATGCCTTTCCTGTGCTATGGCACAATGTTTTAATACTTTAAAACAACACTTTCACTCAAGGTTAATATATCTACATCAAACCTACGTCACAATCACAGTTATGTCACTACAACGAGTTAAGCAAACTCTATTTTGGGTAGCTGATTGTCAAGTCTATATTTAAACAATTGAGAAGTAGAGAAACGCAAAAGAACAATGGCGGGTCAAACTCCTTCCTGGACCCCACCTGGAAATGTGGTGAAGCTGAAACGGTCTGGACATACCAGACTACAACAGGCCACTCATTAAAGCCGTGACGTGTAGTCATAATGCACACTTTGATTATGGGACAAACAGATGTTTAGAACACACCAGCTTGCAAGCAAAAAAGGACTCTTTCACTTTCAAGTGCCTTTTGTGTCCGACTCAGCCCCCATACATGCCGTCTGACAAGAAATCACAGGCTAAGCTAAGGAAACGCGTAGTGGTACGATTGAATTCTGATGGCTAGTTTCTCAACATAGTTATCCGGGAATATGCCACTACACATAATGGCAGTAGCAGGGAAAAGCTTTTTTTTTTGTAAGAATGGACTGCCTACCCTCTTTGTCTTCCCCAAATGGGAGGCACCGGGGGCGTGACATCAGAAACAACAGGTTCTGATTGGTCAGTGACAACTTCCTGTAGGCCAGTGACAACTTCCTGTAGGCCAGGGGTCTGCTCACATGTGGAAAAAGGGAACTCTGGGCTCTCTTGCTCAGAGGTTTTTCCATCGGAAGCCGGAAGGCTTCTGAGCCTTTCTCTCTCCCTCTCTTTCTCTTCTCTTCTTCTCATTTTTATTTTCTCTGTAACCTTGGTACCTTTTTACATTCAATATTCACATGTAACTACAATAATTATTTACCGGTGTTAATAAATTAGAAACTGTTCATTTTTAACCTCTATTGTGCCATGCCTCTTTCTGCCAGGTAACATAAAATTGGAGTGGTTGAATACAGTGCTTTGTGTGGAGGGAGAAAGAGTTTTTCTACACACTCTATTCTCTTCTCCCTCACCACATGGTCTTTTTTACATTTTTTATCCATTTCAGTTCGATGGCTGCGTTAGTCGTTTTAGTGTATTTTATAGTATGGTATGTTTTTCAGCAATAAACGCAGGTGAAAGCATGTGAGCTCCACGGGCATAGATGAATCCACTAAAGAAACACTCTGATGTGTTTAATTGTAGAGTTAGAAAAAAGCCTTTCGCCTACTGCAAGAAAATCACACTACAACTAAACCCAGGAGAAAACTGGGAGACTAAATCACACAACACTTTTACTACCACACAATTTGGCTTAGTCCTGAGGGCTTCACTCCACAAATTTTTAAACACACAACTGACATGGAGTCAGATGCAAAAGGAAAGTGGGCCCTGGGTCAATTTTAAATTGGCACTGAAGCCCTTAAAAAGATTATTACACCATTTTTCTTCAGACAGCGGCCCGAGGCAGAGTCCGCCAAGGCCAGGCGAAGCACCGAGATTCGCTCCAGCTGGTTCAATAAGCCCCAACAAGTGGCATAAAAGAGAAATGGCTGAAATTTTGCAGCAGGGCATGGCGGTTTTTTCCACAGCCATCTCTCTTTTCAATGGGCACAAACAAAAGGCGGCCCGCTCCTGGTCGATCTGCTCTCACCTCGAGGGGGGTCCTTTCTTTATGGAGATCCCCCCTGTTCTTTTGGCATGTGAAGAAGCCACCGTCTGGCCCCTTCACAGAAGCCTGCCGCTATTCGCCTGGGACAGAGCCCAAATAAATCCCTTAACGTGTCGGTGTTTGCATGCTCGCTTACTGGGTTACAAGATGCTTAACTCACCAGGGGCAAAAGGAACGGTAGGCAGCCATACAGACCTACCGGTGGTAAAATGCTCCTGGGGCTGCAGGCATATGGGTTACTATACTCAGACATGGATGATGAAACCTGGCCTGAAATCAATGAAAGCAAAAAAAAAAAACAACACAGCGCTGGTGCTGTTAGGTTCTGCATTCCCTGCAGATTTGCCTCCTTCAAGTAAGGTTGGCGGAGCTCCAGCGCCGAAGCTGTATGGACATAACCTCAGATGGAAGAACAGGGTAAAACTGCGGCGCTTTTAAAATTACGGTAGCCACACGCGAGCTCGATCACAGAGCCCGCATGTCCGCGGGGGAAAAGTTCACGCAACCGAGGTGAAACAAAAAGAGGCTCGAGTGGCTTCATGGTATGCAGAAAATGGGGTGTAAATATCGCGGAGGGCCATAAAAATAATAACGGAACAGGCTTTCCCCAACCACAAGAATGTCAACCGCCGCCTGGGGGAATTTCACACGTGGAGTTAAAAGCCTGCGTGAAGGCACGGGGCATTAGCACTTTTTGGTCGGCTCTCCTTCACCGTGCCTTGGTCTCCTGTCTGGGTCTGTAATTGGAGGCCGGCAACACCTGCTTTAGCCGCCTCAGACACTGCTGAGTCTGTTCTTTTCGGGAAGAAACAAACGTGGCTGGTTTTTTTTTTGCTGTTCACCTACCTGGATCAGTGAGAGGTCTTCCAAACGTAGCCTGAAGAGATGATTTCTGAAAAGACAAGAAGGTGTGATTTAGAGACGCGCAGCTGCTGTCTGTGCGCTCATCCTTCCAACTTTTACTGCTGGGATCAGACCTTGTGTGTTAAAATCGCCAAAAAAAACCCCACCTGGGCTCCCTTTCAGAACAGAAAGAGAAATGTTGAGAAAAACGATATTTTACAAGTAAAAGCTGCAAAGGAGAACGGATGTTTTTTTAATGATCTGATATTTTGCCCTGGGGCTGTTCTGGCGTCTGAAGGAGAACACGGCAAACCTGGCTGCTTGCCTTTACTTTTAATGAACAATTATTCAGCCTTGCCTTAGGCCACTGTGTCAAAGCGCAAAACCAATTGGACAGAGCAAAATATTTAAGATGTAAATGATCAGATATTAGAGATGACATTAGATCACAGATCATTTTTCTCTTTAAAGGTGATAAGCGAATGTTTTGTATGTTCTTGAAGCTCACATTCAGTCTAAAGGTTAATATATCTACATCAAACCTACGTTACAATCACAGTTATGTCACTACAATGAGTTAAGCAAACTCTATTTTGGGTTGCTAATTGTCAAGTCTATATTTAAACAGTTGAGAAGTAGAGAAACGCATGTTTATGTCTGTGCAGTAGCAAAAGAACAATGGCGGGTCAAACTCCTTCCAGGACCCCACCTTGAAATGTGGTGAAGTTGAACCGGTCTGGACATACCAGACTACAACAGGCCACTCATTAAAGCTGTGACTTGTGTAGTCATGATGCACACTTTGATTATGGGACAAACAGATGTATTGGATAAAGTGTAGATTTCAAATAAAAGCATGTATCAGCTTTAATAGATCCAGCCACATCTTCATCTGTTCAACCATAAATGTACGCACTAATTAAACCCATCCATACAAGGTCATCTTCAGTAATTTATCCTCTCATGAAAATGGTCATTGTTAAATATTAAACTTTGCTAATAACATTACATTGATGAATTATCACTTAATCATCAGTATAGCAATGAACATAAACATACGCTTCCACTAAACAATTACTTCACTGTTTCAAAGGTACAAGCTGCACCTTACTTTCTCCTTGAAAACAGACATAGTCATCAAATAAATGCATTCACCTCAGGGTCATGGGTTAACGCATGATTGCCTTCCATTCAACTGATGAAACCCTTTTTTTCACGAATACTTTTGCAGTAGCGTGATGTTGGGCAGCAAGTGGGCAACGTGTTAGAAAAGTGCCGACATCAGCAGGCATTACAGAGGGGCTGCGACTGTCGGTAAAGCTCTGACTCTGTGACCTTGATAAACATCAGCATTAGATGCACCAGAGGGCCTCCACATGGTCCATTAGGGCTGGCTGGCATTAGACAGAAGGGTGGGGGCGGGGGGTGGGGGGGCGGTGGAGGGAAACCCATCCACTCCAGGGCCTTCCAGCAACTCACTGCACTGTACTGTGCACACCACTGATTGTCCATCCAGAGGACAATATTCTCAAAAGTCCCTCGTGATATTTGAGCCCGCAATGCTCCAAAGGCCAACCGCTGACATAGAAGAGCATCTGTTACACTGCGCAATTCTGGAAATTATTTCTGTACATTATTATGTAAATTATTTAGCACCTCTTGCTGTTAGATGCAGCGGGGATTTCTGGATGCATTTACACCACAGGCCTCCATGCTCGGGCTCAGTGTTTCGGCTAGCATCCCAATTTTCCAGGCCAACAGTTATTATCTCCTTGTCAAAAGTGACCCAGATGTGATTCTTGTGCCTATATGAATTATTCATGGAGCCGTGTATTAAAAATAACCAGGAAACTATTTCAAATAAAAGACTGCTTTGACTGCCATTGAACTGGACTGGTATTTAAAATGTTTATTGTTCATATAGACAGGCTTTAGTGATGCTTATATCTAATATTTTTAACGTGACTCTTGAAATGAGTTTCAGCTCCAGCATGAGCATTAGCAACAGATCTTACTGCCAGTGCCCTCCATATTGATTAGGCATTAAGCATTAAGTTAGCTCTAAGCTCCAACTTGGACAGAAAGTGGTGCCATGGACGGGTCATTCCACATACACACAAACAGTTACGTATCAGATTTAGCACCAATGGTCCAAAAGGGGGCTGAAAATAACACATCTCTTTCACACAGTCAGAAATGCAGTCATCTGCAGTTGTGTTTCCATCAGCCTCCAAATTACATTAAGTGAAATTTTGAATAGAAGAGGAAAACACACATATTTTACAAGAATACAATGAGGTGCTCTTTCGGGACCTTGTCATTACAAAACATATGGATCTTTGACTCAACCAGCTCATCAAAAGTTGAGCAAATCATCCCAGAGTTCTTCTGTGAAATCGCAGACGATCACTTTCCTCATACAAGACTGCTCGCATGAATAAGTGTCTTGAATTTTCATAATAACTAAATAACAAGTTGCTATTGCCTCACACACGTTGGTGTTCATTTCCTGAGGCCTTTTGAGCGTTCATTGACAACTAAGGCCATTACAGAAAGAAGAAGGGCCATCAGTGTGCAACCTTCAGCAAAACAGAAGTGCACTCAAGTAAAAAATGTTAAGCAATGCAAATGAAATTAGAATGAAATTAGATGCATAGTCAGCGTGAGAACAAAACCGTGACCTATCCATTACATAAACCACACAGTACAGCATGCAGCACCTTTACAAATACCACGGTATTATCAATCATGCAAAACAAAATCTGGTCTGCTTAGAATTGATGAATTGATGATAATATTTTTATTTTGTATGTATGTATATATATACACACACACACACACATACACACACCCGCACACACACACACACACACACACACACACAACATGTTCCGAAAGGAGCTTCCCCAAAAGGCTCTGTTGAGCAAGGATGAAGTGAGGGTCAAAACTTTGTGAACCGGTGCGTGAGCCGATACTTTAAGAACAACGTTTCTCAACGTACAAATGCAAGGAATCTAGGGATTTCATCATCTACTGAATATGGGAAGTTGCTGATCAAAAGAAAGATTCAGAGAATCTGGAAAAATCTCTCAACGTAAGCGGCAAGGCCGAGTGGTATTCCACTAAAAACCAACATCATTCTGTAAGTACGTTGTTAACATATAAATTATTATCTGTGAACAGTGTTCCTTCAACATCTCATCAACATGTCCAAAAATAAATTGTTCTCCACAATAATTATAGAAATGTGTTGTGTTGCATGGTGATAAGTGTTTTTTTTTTTTATCGATGGGATTTAATCATTGGTGGAATCCAGATAATTTGTTTCATCAAACACACTTGCCAGCTTTTACACAGTATACAGAGAAACACTCCATTACCTGGCCCCCACAATCAGTTCGTTCTGCCCAGGGTCAAAGGTCAGCTGTGAATAATCCACTGTGCCCTCGGAGTTGAACCTGTAGATCCATGGTTCGATTTCTGCAAATTGTAGAAGAGAAAGCAAAGAGTGGTCAGTCACCCAAACACTCCCACACTACCAACACACACACACACACACACACACACACACACAGATACTTGAGAATTTAGGTGTATGATTTGAATGTCATGGTTTTTGTAGCACAAGACTGTGTTGGTCACAACCCCAACTGTCACCATGGCGCCAGTCCCATTAACCCCAAGTCACGGTATGAAGACCCAGACATGTCAAGACATGGTGTCCAGTTGCCTACCTACAAGTGTGTCATGTTATAAATGGTGATCGGTTTAGCTATGCCTATTCACCCTGACCTCGCCATTTCTCAAGGCAGGGCCCTTACTGAGATAAGAGGATAAAAGGTATTTCCCCACAAATGTTTAATAAAATCTTAATTATATTATATATTCATCAGTTTACTACATTATTAAATTAGGTGTCCATGTAAACATTAAAACCAAAAACAAGGTATGCTTGACCTGCCTTGTTTACAGCCTTATGGAGATGAGTTTCTTTTCATGACAGATTAGAATCTTTATTGCAATTCCAAGGGCCATCTGTGCATATGCATCCCAATTCAAATCCCTCCAAATGGGCTTTATGAAAAGACTTGTTTCAGGTTCGAAATTATTTCACTCCGTTAAAGCCTGCCAGCCTTCGGGCGTTATCTAGTGTGCCACAAACAAAAAAGCTTTGCCATTGTCTTTCGAAATGAGAAAATCCATAGGGACTGCTGTTAAATGCACACCGTGCTATATATTTTCCTGTTCATTAGCGACATCATTGGAGGCTGGATGTGGATGAGTCGGAAAACAGAAAGCACGCTCTGACGGGATTTCATTAGCGCCATTAGCTACGTTGCATAATGTGGACAACGGAAATAATTCCGCAGGCGGCTTTCGCGCCGGATAACAGAGGCACCCTTTAATTCCTCACACGGACAAAGTTCAATGCTCGCCCTAATACCCATGCCCGGGATGTTCTTCTCTAATAAAAGCGTCCGGAGCGTACACATGTAGCAGCGACTCCCATGAGGAGCACAGATTCAGTTACAGAACCTTCCCCCCATAAATCTTTCCTCGCCCAAGGGGAGAGGCCTCACTTCAATGAGAATGCAGGTTTAAAGCGGGAGACAGAGGTGCTCCGGGGATTTATTGTCTTTTCTCAAGCGAAGGACTCATAACAATTCATAAGAGCGCCAATGAGCATCCCAAGGCTTCGCCATACGAAAGCCCTGATTCGGTGAAATGTAACTGTGGGGTTGTGCAGCACTCGTGTCAACTAATGGCCACCTCTCAACAGGCTGTTATAGGTCTTCGGGGAGCACATTAACGGATAATTAACCCCACTTAACTATGTCGGTGTTAAAAAATGAGACAAAGAGGGGCATGGCAGGATTGCGTGGCTTTGTCATTTAGTCTCTGTCATTTTACCATAATACCATAATCATATTCCTCTTTCTATCCATTTGCAATCTGTTCCACCCAGAATCTGTCTCCTCAGGGGTCTGTTTTTGTCTCATATAAGGCGCAAAATAAATTGTCTACTAAAAATATCTGAAGGCAAAATGGAAGAAAGAAGACCAAAGATATGACCATGTGCCACCTGAACAAGTTCACACACTTTGTGTTGCTTCCTGCACATTTGCCCTTTTAAGTTAATAAACCAGGCATTACGGAGCCCTCCGACCAAAATTATATTGGAACGACAGCCCAAGGCAGCTGCTAAATCATGACAAACAAACCACTTCAGCACCACAAAATGAGTGCGCAATAAAACTCCAATCCATCCTGTCGTTTACAAGGAGATTGTTTAAAGAGAACGAAAAGATTTTACCCTGACCAAACAGCCAACTTCTGATGAACAATGACAAAGTAGACGTCATCTAGTCTTTGTAAAAAAATTACATTTTAATAAACAGCCATTCAATTCAATGTTTATTTATTTTTGCGAAGAACCTAGAAGGTTGCTGGTTCGAATCACCAAACCGCAAAAGGAGCCAGTGAGGTGCCACTGAGCAAAGTACCGTCCCCACACACTGCTCCCCGGGTCATGGCTGCCCACTGCTCACCAAGGGTGATGGTTAAATACAGAGGACACATTTCGTCCTGTCACCGTGTGCTGTGCTGCAGTGTTTCACAATGACAATCTGAATGTCATCACTTGAATGAATGGATGTCATCACTTCATTTACATTTACATTTACATTTACGGCATTTGGCAGACGCCCTTATCCAGAGCGACTTACAACGTGCTTTCAAGTTACCATCGATGAAGAGATCAATTCCGGTTCACTAGGACCCCAACTATGAATACATCTATTTAATTCACTCTGTTGTAGATTCTGTACACAAAGTTCGACAACAAGAAAATTACAATTTAATCTAAGTATTCTTTAAAGAGGAAGGTCTTGAGCTGTCGTTTGAAGGTGCTCAGTGACTGAGCTGTTCTGACCTCGAGGGGAAGTTCATTCCACCACCGAGGGGGCTTCACTCCACCGTCACTTTTATTGGGTATACGAGTCAGCCACAGCATTAAAACTACCGGCCTAAATTTCTTCCAATGAAACAACACTGATACATCATCCATCTTTATCCATTTTTATTAACCCATGTGTAGCATTTTAATGAATAAGTTGTGGTCTCCATATCTTTAACACACTGCCTATTTGCCCCATTTGCCCTTCCATACAATCTTTAAAAAGATGCAAAAAACAGAGGCATATGGTGGGCCAACAGATCAAAATGCAAAGACACAAACACAAATCGTTGTGTTAATGTGCATATAAAAACTGGCAGGTTAACAAATTCTGTAGTCAGTAGCCATTCTGTAGCCAAGAGGATTAACTCAGTCACACACAAATTCTGTGTTAATTTACTTACACCCGTAGTTCACTCACTACCATGAGCAAAACTGACAAGTTCTCTTTAAGGACAAAATCAGTCACAAACAAATCTCCAGCCATCAATAATGTTGTCAGAAAAATCTATGGGCAAGCCTGTGTAGCACCGCAAGGAGTAATCAGTCACCTTTCGTGCAGTCCTGCATTACACAGCTGTGATCACAGGTTCAAATCCCAGCTGCGCATTGCTCAGCTCTCTTGCTGTGCACCTTGTGGAACGTGATTAGCTGTTTCCCCAGGCTGTTTCCTACAGTGACTGCTGCTATCAGCAGGGTATATAGCCAAACAGTGGGAACCAGAAAATTCCCCGAGGTGCTACATTGCCAGCTGTTATTAAGCCCTTGAACTGGCCATTTATGCCACAATCACATTCCAAACCCGGGAACTCTAGTTTTGGGATCTAGATGAGTAGTGCATGGAGACAGAAATGAAGTTTCTATGCTGAAAGAAAATGTAGAGGTAAAGATTTGCTGGCCCCATCTTCCCTAACCACAAAGCCTCTTCTTATCTGCACACAAAGCTGAGGCAGCCCCTGCTTCTTGTTGATAAACCATAGGCAGCCCCGCCCCACGTCTGCAGTGGCTTCAGTTAAAAAAAAAAGAAACCCACTGCCATGACGGGGATGTCCTCACACGGCACACCCTGCTCCAGTGCAGCAAACAAAGATCCCACGCAAATCCTCCTACAGAATGGGCCAGCCACAACTGAACACAGTTGGCCATGCAAATGGACAAGAGTCCTCATGAAAACAGGATGGAGAGTCGTGAGAGTGCAGCCTGCCCTGGAGGAGAGTATATTTAACATGTTTATGGTCCTCCACACTGGGCACAGCCCAGCAGTGGTGCTCTCCCAGGCTTTTGAAGCCACACATAATCGCCACTTGTGGTCCATGGAGAAGTGGAAAAGGGCTTAGAAGCGTTTGGTCCATGTGGGGCAGAGAGCACACAAAAGCCCATGAGTCACGTCGCCTTTGTTTTATTGTAACTAGTAACACGTGGCCTCATCTGGCTAAAGACAGCCATGCATATGTCACATCAGGATTCAATGCAACGCATAAAGAACTGTTAAATCAGCATTGTAAAAAATGTAGAAATAATAACATCAACAACATTTATTTCTTATATAGCCCAAAATCACATACAGTATGTCTCAATGGGCTTTGACAGGCCATAATAAGAAATAATAACACGCCAAGAACAATGACTTGATGGATAGCTAATTCCTTGTACTAGTTTGTTTCCGTTTATTTATCTAAATCCATACAACATACCTTTTCAAATGCTGTGACACCAGTGAACATGCCCCATGCGTTTTTGTCAAATATAGGAAATGTGGAGTTGCGTTTTTATTTATAAATTATAATAGTTATAGTTTTATGCAATTATAGTTTTAGCCATCTGCAGTGGACTGTCGCCCCGTCCTGGGCTCCACAGGCCAGGACCCAGATCTGGATTAAGTTGTTATGGAGAGTGAGGGGGTATCAGCATGCATTGGATTTGGTTTGCCCTTTGGCTTTAATGACAGTGTCAATCAAGTTGCATGGACTCCACAAGGACAAAACCTGGTGATACATTTTGCCCCTACAAGCTTCAAAAAAGTGACACCTCGTTACTAAAATTTGACATTTTATTAGACGGTCACTGTCACAATTTTGAACCCCACTGTAATGAGGACACACCCTCACCACGAGAAATATAAAAACATACATTAGAGAGGGTATTAACTGCTTTGGCCCTGACTGCAACGCACGGCTTTCTTAAGTGCAGTGATCTGCAGTGATCAAGACGCGGACGTTTTCTACTTTATAATAGTCTGTGAGTATGTTTCCAATTGAACTTTACCGCCAGAAGAAATTAAAACCAAGTGAGGTGCAGTTTATATGCTAATATGACGGCGCAAGTTGCTATTCCAACAGCCAATGTGATCTGGGTTCCAGATGAAAGTGCCATAAAAAGCAGGAGAGCATAAAGCAACTTTAACAAGTCCTCGAGGAGCCGTTCACCTAAAAGCGGGGTGGGGGGGGGTGAATATCCATAAGTCCCAGGGCCGGTTTTGTTAGTGAAACGGTGTGGCTTATTAGGTATTGTGACATGGCAGCTGCTGGATATTCCAGTGTGTCCTCTCTCAGGAGTGTCCAGCTGGACACTCAGCCTCGGATGGACCAGAGCAGAGATGTGAGACGCTGCATGTTCGCCCCTCGGCGCAGTCGTCTGATCCAGAGGCTTTTTGCCAGACTGCCATTAAAGGCGCGCGCTCAGCGTGCATGTCTGATGAATGGCCTGCTCATTAACAGTGTCAGTGTGTCTATGAGTGGGCAGGCCGGATCTTAATGGAGCGCCTTTGTGAGTGCGAGCGATGGAGTGTGTGGGCATTGAGGAACACCTACGGTCGAACGCAGACGGCTCAGTGGCGTCTTGTTGGCCTGGTCAGGACAGAGTCTGTGTGTGTGTGTGTGTGTGTGGCGTCCTCGCGCTCAATAAATCTCAGAGTGGGGCAAATGCGACCAGCCATGTGCAAAGTCTGAACCTTCCCGGCGAGACTCGACCTTATGCTTCCACTCAATTACGCAGCGGAGTGGCGCTCCACCCCATCCCAGCCCTGTGGCTTTAACATTCAACTTGGCTATTAAACGACTTCTTGTTATTTAGCGATGAAATCTGCATTGATTGCAGTCTGTGCTTCCGGGGCAGCATTTTTAATAGGAGACAGACGCTCAAGGGAAGGTGAGGGGGAAACAAAATCTGGCTATGGTCCGGGTGCTGCGTGTGTTTTCTAAGAGAAAGACTTGCTATTAGTTTCAAGACCTTGAATGTAGAACACACACACACACACATGCCTTGCTGTTTGAACCATATTTGAATGATAATAATGATGCTTAGCATGAAATACCTAAAGATGAATGATTGTAAATGATTCAGGTTTAATGCAGAAGTAATTGTTTTTTTTTTTTCAAAATGTTGTATATATACATACATACATACATACATACATACATACATTATATAATATGTAGTGCTTTGGACGTGTTCTGGAATGTTGGTATTAGAAAACTGATGTGGAACTCCATTCTCATTTAAGTAGCAGCATACTCAGAAAATAAATTAAATTCTAAAAGTTATTTTTAATGACGGCAAATAAAATGCACACAGGACATTTCCGTCTCCATCTCTGGAACTTTAGCATGACTATTCAAAATCTGAAAACATCGGCTCTGACTGATATCATGATAAGTACCATTGACTGACAAGCCCGGTGCAAAAACTTGACAGGCATAGAAACTGTCACTGAGTGGGCTGGGACTTAGACCCATTTAGCATTGGGTTCCACTGTTGTACCCCATTGACACTTAACCTGTTTTTGAACCTCATGCTCCAGAAATGCAACGCGATCTGCTTTCTCTAAATCTCTCTCACACGCACACAAACCTGCACGAGAGATAAACGGGTGTTCATCTTTGAGGCAGGGGGAGTCCGGTGCCCAGGCAGACTCCCTGGCAGCTGTGCCCACTGGCAGCAGGATCAACAGGCCCTGCAGGAGGTGCAGGCGGCAGAACAGGGGGCGTCCCGCGCCTGGAGGAGCCATAGGGGGCCGGCTGGCACTGCTGACTTCTCCACAGGGCTGAGGTCAGAGCACTGGGCATCTGCAAACTAAACCTACAGGAGAGGAAGAGACGAACCGATGAGAAATTGCAACTGTTAGAAAATACATTTGATTCAAAAGGGGATCAACGGAGGACAAATTGTTAATGTTCATAAGAGAGGACTATAGGGTGGTAGTAGCCTAGTGGGTAACACACTCGCCTATGAACCAGAAGACCCAGGTTCTTACTACCTTACACTTAATACCATTGTGTCCCTGAGCAAGACACTTAACCCTGTGTCTCCAGGGGGGGGGACTGTCCCTGTAACTACTGATTGTAAGTCGCTCTGGATAAGGGCATCTGGTAAATGCTGTAAATGTAAATGTAAATGTAGGACTAACAGTAAAAAGGCGGAGACAGCGGTGAGAGTGCAGACAGCTGCTACAATCCTCACATTCGCCCCGTGACCATTAACCCCTGACCTCTGACCGTGAGCACATAGATCGGCCGGCCTCTACCCCGGCTGCACATTCCACCAGCAGCATGCTGGGAAACAGCAGCCCTTTACGAGCTCCAGCTCTAGCGCAAGCAGTAAAATGTGGAATTTATACATTTCGGTGTGTCATATTCACACAATCCGTCCTCAGCAGCCACGTCCTCACGTTTTTTTTTTTTTTTTTTTTTTTTGTGCTCAGAGGTTTTCCCCGCGCAGCACGGAGAGTTTCTAATGTAAAGCACCTGCTATCTTCTGGACCCTTTTGGTTCTGTGGAAATGTTGATCTTTCGCAGATGACAGGCCATTTTTCAGATCTCAGGAACAGTCACTGGGCCGGTGCCGTGTTCCGAGCGGAATTCATCAGCCAGCAAGCCAAGGCCAGCACGGCTCATTGGGTCCTGCATAATGCGATGCAGGTTCACGCTGCCCCGGCCAGACTGATGTTATCTGCTTCGGCTGGAGACTCCTATCTGTTCTGCGTATGGATACTGCAGCGGCAGCAGAAACAGAGCGCACTGCGGCTATTTATCATTTCAATAGTTATCAGCTGGGCATCAATGGCAGTTTCATGAATTATTGCCGTATTTATGAAATATTGTCATCGAGGCTCTGGTCAAAGTAATAACAGATTTTTTTCCCCCACATCTTAGAATATCCGAAGTTACCCGATGATACACAATGGCTCAGAAAGCACAGAAATAACATCTAACCAACTCTATATTTTAAGATTTGGCGGCATCCTTCTATTTCTTGAATTCATAACTCTGACTGATTTTCCGGGTTTGAACTGATGACACAACATTGAAATTGCGTGTCTAAAGTTGTGTAGGCCCGCCTCCCAATAGCACTTTGACCCCTGAAAGTGTCCTGTGGCATCTGACACCAAGCAGCAGATCCTATAAGTCACGTGAAATGCAAGTAGAGGTCTTCACAAACCAGAGTCACAAATACTTGATGGGACTGAGGTCACCCTTTCATGGCAGTGATATTCCACGATGGCAGTGGCCTCCGTTGCCTGCACCACACTTCAGGAAACGTTGGAGGAACGTGACAAGGGTTTTTTGCCCTGCCTCCAAATTCTCCAGATCTCGGTCCAATTGATTTTTCGGAGTGATATGCACAAGTTCGATCTATAGAGTGGCCTGACCTCTCAACTTACAGGACAAAAACTTACATTTCTGTGCCAGATATCACAGAACTCATCATAGGGTCCACGGTTCAGAGACATTTTGATGGCCTGAATGAAAGTGAAAGTAAAGTGATTGTCATTGTGATACACAGCACAGCGCACAGTGCACACAACGGAATGTGCGCTCTGCTTTTAACCATCACCCTTGGTGAGCAGTGGGCAGCCATGACAGGTGTCCAGAGGGCAGTGTGTGGGGACGATGCTTTGCTCAGTGGCACCTCAGTTGTATCTTGGTGGACTGGGATTCAACCTTCTGATTACGGGGCCGCGTCCTTAACCGCTTCCATAACTTCCATAATATTAGGCAGGTTGTTTTTATGTGTCGGGGCTGGTGTATCTGCACATCTGCATTACAGACACAAAGTATGTACATATGATGTTTAATAATCACACACAATGCACACATACAGGATTCAAATGTAATCAATATGGTGTCTTTACAACTGGAATCCAGATCAAATGGACATGCGTTTGCAGATGGATTACTGGAGACACCACAGGCTTAGACACACACACACACACACACACACTCACAAACAATCTGTAGAAAGGAGTAATCTGCCAGACAGACCCCTGGGGCCCTCCCAAGAAGTACACTATATCCATTTCCTGTGTATATGTACACACACACACACACACACACACACACACACACACACACATGCAGTGAGGCTGGAGGCATTTAGCTGGTGGTCTAACCGAGCGATGGAAACTATCACTAAAGCAGTGTGCATGTGTGTGTGTGTGTGTGTGTGTGTGTGTGTGTGTGTGTGTGCAGGTTGTTGCCGCTGACATTTCAGCGATTTCAGAATCGCTTCAAAACAGACAGGAAAAAGAAAAAAGTAGAAAATGCCAAGTTTCCTGATAGCTCCGATTTGACAGAAATTGCCATATTTGGCACTCGGTAAATAATAGCCACAGGGTACCGATAGAATTGTACCTTTAATTAATGTCCTGTACATGACAGCAACATTTAGAAAGCAGGAATCTGTCCCGTCACCGAACCCTCCAAAAAAATGAGAACCGCGGCCATTAAGCACCGCCATCCTGTCATCTGTCAGCCCAGAAAATAGATTCTGCGCATTTCTCAAACAAAGTCCTTCTTCTCCTTCATGAAACCATTCCTCAATTCCATCAAAGGGAGGAGGAAAGGGGACGTAGACACGCACGGGACGCAACGGATAAAGAAACAGCCCCTGGCTGGCAGCCGACACGGGGAGAAAGCGAGGAAGAAAGCGATGACAGACGGCCCAGCCACGACGGACCCAGTTGTTCATCAATAACAGAGAGTGTATCTGTGTGGGGATCAATTCCACTCCGCGCCCTGCTTTCTCCGAAGCAGGAAATGAAGGCCGCGGCGGACCCCGCAGGTGAGCGCGGGCTTGTGGCCTTTGATTAACGTTTTAAGCGGCGCGTTCTGTCACGATCGGGCTCTGCAGAGAAAGCCATCTGTCCAAACACACACTCGAGGCAGCGACTTGGATCACACCGCCAGCCGCAAGGCCAGAAAAAAGAAGAGTAGGGGGGGGGGGGGGGGGGGGGTCCGGCTGTCTGTCACATTATAACCAGATCCTACGCTGCAAGAGGAAATCCACTAAGCACCAGCCGCCCACGCCTACAGTGTCGCCCACACCCGGCCATCAAATGTGATTAAAGTGCCACTAATACAAACTGGCTCGGCCCCTGACGACTCCCACAATGCCACATCATCTCCTGGTCCCGTCTGCTTTTGCGGGTGCGCTAAGCGCTCGTGGCGCTGGCAGGAGAAATGTGCAGGATGCCTCGTTCGTTTCGCCACCGAGCACCACCGTACAGGCGGATGCATAATTAAACAGACGTCTCCGTCCCGCTCCGCCTTGCAGTCAAACGCAACCGCCCGACCACCCAATCCGCTGCTCGCCACCGATGAAAACAGCACCCCGAGCCTCTAAAGGTGCATTTTAGCACAATTTAAGTGCTATTTCACCATAATAAAACACCCACGTCAACATCAGTGTTCAGCTAGGGTGCCTTTGACAGATCGGGTTGAAAGGCATCTTCAGGAATACTGATGCTTCTGCCATGAAGAACACAAATGTAAATGTTTCAACTGAATTCCTGATTTATTTAAAAAATATGACTCTCTCCTGGCAAGTTCCTGATGGAACATAGATCATAGACATGGAATGTTAATATACGTACAGACAGGTGACCATCCAACTGTCAGAGCTGAGATGGAGCACAAGCGCAGGCCAACATGAAAACCAAAAACTTGACTTCAGAGTACAGCTGTAAAGCTGTAGAGCTCACGCTCCACGAATGACTTGTGATCAGGTTGTTAAGAGTTTGTGCTACACATATGGATGGACTCAGTGTTAATCGACTGAAGAAATGGACACCATGGCAGCAAAATGTCCTTCAATTTGTCAGAATTTCCAACAATGTTACTCTGATTAAACTATTGACTGCAAAAATATTCCATACCATACCATACCATACCATGCCATATCATACCATTCCATTCCATTCCATGCCATGCCATGCCATGCCATGCCATGCCATACCATACCATACCATACCATACCATATCATATCATATCATATCATATCATATCATATCATATCATACCATTCCATGCCATGCCATGCCATGCCATGCCATGCCATACCATACCATGCCATGCCATGCCATGCCATGCCATGCCATACCATATCATACCATATCATATCATATCATATCATATCATATCATATCATATCATATCATTCCATGCCATGCCATGCCATGCCATGCCATGCCATGCCATACCATACCATACCATGCCATGCCATGCCATGCCATCCCATACCATACCATACCATACCATACCATACCATACCATACTATACCACACCATACCATACCATACCATACCATATTTATTTATAAATCACTTTAACATAACAATGGAACTGACCAAAGTGTTGTACATTAAAAAAAAAGGGAAAAAAAAGTGCATTAAAAATGAAAGGAAAATAGAATAAAATAAGAGAGAACATGCATTAATTTGAATTAAACAAGGGGTCGAATAAAACAGAAAAGATTTCAGACAGCATAGTAAAACAGTTACGAAAGGACTGCCTGAGAAACCACATAAAATGCTGCATAAGAATATATATGCTGCAATAAGATGATTTAGTACTTTGGTAAATATTTCTGCAACACTGTATATAAATGTATTTAGAGTTTTTAGTTATAGGTTTTTGCACAATGCACCTTTAAACACTCAGAAAGGCATGCCAGGGATGGAAGAAAGACAGGTTTAGGATTCCAGGTCCGTCGAGCTTTGACAGGTGGATGGGGGATGTGACAGGTAGTGTTACTGACAACTATTCCATGAGCCATATCTGCCTTATGATGAAGGATGACAAGGGCAAATGGTTCTGGAACCGTCCAGTCATTCACTGATCCCTCAGTTTTCTAAATCCACTTGTCCATGGCTGAGGTCCAGAGCAAGAATAGCCAGCACACACACACACACACTCTCACACACACACACACAGGACACCAATGCATCTCAAGTGGTACCAGCACCCATCCTGTTGACTTTGAGACTCCAGATGCCATGTCAAAATTAGACAAAGGTGGCCATCTTTAGATAATTGGCAGAAGAAAAACCCAGATGCAATGCTCAGAGATGTTAACCAGAACGTACCATGCGCGGCATCACAGGTGCGGCATGCAAATTTCATCCCGTAAATATTTATTGTCTCTCAAAGAGGTAAAAAAAAACAACATATTTTCCACTAAAGGACTCCTCATCCTCTCGGTGATATTTCGTAGCCAGGAAGCTTACGCAGGGTTTCAGGTCTACTGCCTCCCAATCTGTTAAACCAACAGCGCTGCGGAGGAGAAACAAACATTACATCAGACAGGCGACAGGCAAAACACTGGCGCAGCTCGCAGATGAAAAAGGGAACTCTGGAGCGGAGATGAGGATCGGCGAGGATGGGGCGGAACTGATGATGCGCGTGGCTGGAGCCAGACTGAGGCCGAGCATTAGACGGCTGCAATTGCACGCTGCTTATGAAAACGCCGGGACAGTTCGCGCCGGGCGGAAGGCTTTGAAAGGGGGACTTTTGCGGCCGGCTTGCCACAGCCTTGGTCCGATTTAAATTTGGGACAGCACACCCAGCAATTTCGCCCGGTCACGCCCTGCCTTTCCCCCCCCGCCTCCCCATCCAGGCTTTATTTTTAACCCTGCGCCTCCGCTGTCTGGGTGATGGATGCAGGGCTAACTACCCCTTGCTCTGAAGACTGACACAAACCAGGACACTTTCCCAGCATTGTGGAGAGTGATTCAGGGCCATAGTTCCGTGACTCCACCTGGTCACGTGACCACCCAAGGTTACAGGAGGCGTGTCAACTGAAATATGCATGTTGAAGCTTTATTGCAATTTCAGCTGCATACGTGTTAGACAGTACATACTGAAACGAAACAACGTTTCTCCGGAACCTTCTACATGTTTAAACAATTAAACAAAGTTACATACTGACAAAAAGTGCACGTGTGACAGACAAACTGGGCTACATGAAGTGCAAACAGGCAGTGCAAGAGTAACATTTAACAGAAAATGTGTAGACAGCAATGAGACAGACAGCGCTAAACTAGTGAAATCATTAATAAAAGACAAATAGTGCAAATAATGCGGTGCAAAATGGTGCATTAATAGATCATATTACTCATATTGTCAGTTCAGAGAGGAGAGTGTCTGATGGCGTGTGGGATGAAGCAGTCTGGGCCCAAATGCTTTGGTACTTTTATCCACAAGATAAGAGTGCATGTGAGGGATGTGTAGAGTCCTTCACAATGC
This sequence comes from Denticeps clupeoides, assembly GCF_900700375.1. NCBI lineage: Eukaryota > Metazoa > Chordata > Actinopteri > Clupeiformes > Denticipitidae > Denticeps > Denticeps clupeoides. The sequence goes on from NC_041708.1 coordinate 34,569,077, forward strand.
TGGTGGCTTTCCTGATGCAGCGTGTCTGGTAAATGTCCATTATCGAGGGAAGAGAGACTCCGATGATCTTCTCAGCTGTCCTCACTATTCACTGTAAATGCTGTAAAATGCTGTAAATGCTGTAAATGCTGTAAATGTAGGGCCTTGCGGTTTGATGTGGTTAAGTTCCCTAGCCAGACAGTGATGCAGCTGGTCAGAATGCTCTCAATAGTCCCTCTATAGAAGGTGGTGAGGATGGGCTTTCAGTGGGCTTCTCAGCCTCCGCAGGAAGTAGAAACGATGTTGGGGTTTCCTTGCTGTTGAGCTGGTATTGAGATCCAGAAGAGGTTCTCCTCTAGATGAACACAGTGGAACTTTCAGTTACAGATTGTTGACCGTGATGGTTGTTGAATGCTGAGGTCTGTGAACAGTATTCATGCGTATGTGTCCTTATTGTCCAGGTGGGTGAGGGTCAGATGCAGGGTGGTGGCAATGGAGCTTTTCGGACAAGCACTTCATCATGATGGGTGTAAGTGCAAGGTGGGTAGTCATTGAGATACGACACCGAAGACTTCTTCGGCATGGGAATGATGGTGGTGGCCTTGAGACACGTTGGATCAATGGCGGTGCTCAGCGAGATGTTGAAGATGTCAGTGAGAACATCTGCCAGCTGGTCTGCACATTCTCTGAGCAAACTTCAGGGGTTTTGTCTGGTCCAGGGATGTGGGATTTGTTTGAACAAAGTATGTGCACTTGACATACTGTATGTGCACTTCACGTAATGTTTTGGTTCAAGGCAGTGCATGATAAGTGGTATTAAAAAAAGTGAAAAACCTAGATTTTTTTTTTTTTTGCTGTTAGAAGTTATTCAGTACATTTCAAATAACAACTTAACCACAGTATGTCCAACTCAGCTTCCTCCAACTTTCATTTGACCTATATAATCACAGACCAAAACAACCGATAAAAATTTTTGCAAGTTTTACATTTGTTTAGACACATCTAAAGCCTGGAGAGGGAATTGTGGTGCATGAGCAGAGCACCAAGGAGGAGTACGAGTCGCTAAGGAGAAGCTTTCCAATCACAGTTTTTGGTTACATTGGTCCCACTTTACATGCAAATCCAACAAACACAGCAATCTGACTTTTTCTAACGTCGTGTAAAGCAGTGATTGTTAGCATCATAGATTGCTGGGTGGTTGCAGACCGTTTACAGAAACCCTGTGTCTCTTACAGGCATTGCTTTATTCCCATAACATATTAGCTATATGTTCCTTGCACAACTAGCCTTCATATTATATTTCCGTCCTTCAGGTGATGGTTATTTAGACTATCATCAGAGAAGAGACTGGAGATACCAGGTAAGTCATGTACTGCCACCTAGGAAGGTTATTCAGTGAGATGTAGCAATACACAAGACAAAGCGGCAGTAGGTCCACTACACTGTGTTTTTCAAATTGGTTTTCACTCCAGAACCAATGGTTTGTTACCAACACAACTGCATGGGAAGCACAGGACCATTTTATCAGAGCATAGAAGTATTGCAAATTTAATAAACATGGATTTGTGGGTGATTGAAGACAAAAAAACTTCGATTGCCATCTGGGCAGTAGATGAGATCCAGTGTAAGTTGGACGGAATGAAAAAAACAACAACACGTAAAATATTAGAGCAACAGCTGAGGTTAAAGTCTTACTTATCACACTGTGTTCCTGCTGCTTCCCAGAAAAAAAAAGATCTTGGCTTATAGAAAAAGTGTTTACTGAGACATATTTTTGTGTGTACAGGGCACATCTCCCACATCTACATTCAACACAAACACTAACAGCAGGACGTTCAGGGCTGAACGTTGATGCCATCTTCTGAGTCTTTTTTATTCTAGAATAAAGACGGAGGAAACAGCCACCAAATGAACGGCATCTCACACCTCTGGCAGGTCCCCCCAGCGCAGAATTGAAGAAGGGAGGTTTTGAGCCATTAGGACTACAGCTCATCCCTGAGCAAAAGACAAACCATGGTCTGAAACCATGCCCAAAAAAAGCCCTAAAACCCAATAACAACACAGCACATATTCCTCCGAGATCCTGAACTCTCGCTGGGCGAACGCCCCGGAGATAAAAAACCGCGAAGCCCCTTGAATTCTTCATAAACTCTCATCGAGCGGTGGACCATTAACCGTCCCGATTTTGCAGACGGCGTTAAGTAGTCTTTGGTGAGAAGCACGACAACTATTTTTCGTAATGAAATGTTGCTCAAAATTTCAGTGGCTTTCCAGATGAAAGGCATGGTTTTGCATGGTTTATGAAAGTGTATTAGATTTGGATGTATGGGGCATGTCACTTTTATAAGTGATGGGGCTCATATTAAAATTTGAATACGTCCAAAAGAACGAAAACAATGATCCATCGTTTTGCATTTCTTTACAGACTGATACATCTGTAATGTATGCTGTCCTTTCTTCAGAATTAAGGGCTTCTGTTCAATACCCCGGTCATGGACATGTATAAAGAACCTGATACCACTTTCATGTAGCTCCATAGAAAGACTGGAGATGAATGGTAGACGAATTCAGACTTTCACATTTCACTAATGTGACGCAGGCGTGATTTCATTGTGCAGTATGAGTCCTCCCATTAAAGAACATAAGATAGTATTTAACCCCTCCCTTCCATGGGCATACACACACACACACACACACACACACCTGGCAATAGGGAGATAAGAACCACAATGCCTTTTTCCAGAGAACGTTTGACATTTTTAGGAGTTTAATTACACGCTTGGCCAACGCAAGCAGTGTGACGCTATTCTGCAAATTACACTATCACTGTCCCCAGCTGAACACATGGCACGGTTGAGGCTAAGCACCCTGAAAATAACCCTGGAGTCAACATGCAGACGTAATGTTCCTTTGTGAATGGGCCCGGGAGGCCACACAGCTATGCCATTAACAGAGCTATTAAGCGCCTTTTCACCTCAGAATTAAAAAGTTAGCACACTAAAATGTAAAGGTAAATGAATACTGTTACATTTCTTTACGTGGGTTAGCCATTCACATGTGTGCTGGGTCCTAATCACCCACATGTGATGTCTGTTAGGTAGGGGTGATTAGAATCCTTTATTTGTAAGTCTCTCCCGTACTCCCATCTGCCGCTGTGTGGTTTGCAGTTGCCTGTTGGTATCGCGCTGTTAATTTTCTTTCGTTAAACCATCACTTATTTCACAATGTTAGGCTTTTGAGCCTCTCCCTTCTGACCCCGACGTGGCATGACGGCAATGCCGGTGGCGATTAATTAAGCACCGAAGACTGAGCGACAGTGTAAATCTGTCTGAGCCCATGGAACATATATAACTGATATTCCAAACGATTAAAGTCAAAACCAACCAGCTCCACTTTTCATAGAAAAGGCATCAAGAACAAGGAGCCTGAAGAACAGCCACCTCCCTGCTCCTTGGCACGTGCCCTTCATGCAGTCTTAAGACATGTGAAGGGTGGGACGATGAGTAGTTATTTGGCTCCAGTGGAACCAATTAATGTTAGCTGTGCGGGGTTGTAATTTGTCCCATAAAGACGTGCCGGAGGACAGAGCCAGACAGAGAGGCAATGGACGAGAGAAGCTGTGTTAATGGCAAGATGGAGGGGGGAGGGCAGCTTGTGTGATGCTCACATTTGTGGGCACCAGACATTTGCGCTGGTTCCACACCTCAACCATGCCTGGAAATAGCTAGAGCAGGCAGGGGTCACAAACCACAAACCCTGGTCCTCATCTCTACTTGTTTCGACCTAGTTCTTGAGTTGAATCAGGTGTGGTGGGACATGGAAAGCTCTAAGCCATGCAAATCCACGGCCTGAGAGAGCAGGGTCTCTGACCGACACTTGCCTTTTGCATTAATGCAACGATTCAATGCTCTAGCATGCTCTTTGAATTAACCCCCACCCCCCCCCCCCCCCCCCCCCCCCAAACACACACACACACACACACACACACACTCACTCAACAACATCTAGAGTAAATCTTGCACCAGACCGTACTCGGCTTTGTTTCACCGCTGACATTGACAGAGCTCTGAGAGTAGCCCAGAACAATGTCCACAATGCCTCCTCCTCCTCTGGGTCATCCTTAAGGTGAGGCGGTTTGTAATTTGTAGGTTACTCAGTAAACCACATCTCTTCATATGGGGGTTTCAGCTCCCTGTTAATGTCTTTTTTTTTCCTTCTCCCTCGTCGTTCATCCCTCAGATGTTCACGAGGTTGGATTTGCCTTTTAAAACACTGCTTAATAAGCTTGTTTATGACCCAGAAGGGAAGTAAATATATATCTTTGAAATTCAACACATTAAAGGAGGCATACCAATTAAGGTATTACGGAACATAAGTAATTATCCCGCTCTGGTAAAATCTGGTCTTCTCCCGGAAGACTTGGTTCTAGAAGCTGCATAAGCTTCCTCTCATGCTCAACCAGAGGCTGGAGAGTCTTCAGATGGTTGCCCTAAATTAGGAATAGGACAGTATGTATTGTATTTTTCTCGGTATGATTCCTTCCATGATCTGGTGTTCTCAGTACAATACAATCACAATTTCGGAAGTGTCAGATGGTTAGAAAACGCCTGCTGTGCCGTTGCTTGGTCTCAGTTCCTCCTTACTGGCTTTCTTATCAGGCCTCTGCACTTCTGTGAAGTTTTGTCTGCTAAAATGATGATAGTATAATTATAAACATATCTCCATCAATCAGGTTCCAGCCATGTGCTGTGGCATTCAGCAAATGATAATATGAGAGGCAGAATAAATCATTAGAACCAACATTATTCTCAAATAGAGAAATGGTGGATCAGAGAGACAAAGTACAGACATGGTAACATACTGCAAATCTACATCCTCTGGTATGTAGACAGGCAACTCCGATTTGCTTGACATTTACTAAGTAAGAATCTTCAATGTTTGCATTATTGTAATGTTTAAGATGAGCGTTCATTTTGCAGTAAATGACATCTGTTTCTTGTCCTCTCGCCCTTCCACACTCTTCTGTAAAAGTGAATCCCAAATAAGTATTTATTTTTTTATTTGATACAAACTTTGTCCTCGTAATGAGACAGTTCAATATGAATAGTCATATTGTATAACACAGGCATTTTTTAAATTGGCATTAAGCTTGTTCGCTAAACGCAATTTTGACATTTAGGGTGGGGCTGAGAAGCACAGATCCCTTTTGAAGGTAAACTACAAATGAAAAAAACTAGCATGACATCACCTTAACATCTTCAAAGATGCTGTGAGCTCAGCGCAAAAAGCAAAGGCCGCTGATTAGTGGCGGTCCGAGGTAAGTAAGCGCAGAGCTGCTCGGCCATATCTCACGTTCACCTGCTATTACGGTGGGGGAGAGGCCGGGCCAATGAAGACGAAGAGCCTGTGAGAGTCTCCAGGCAGCACTATCTCATGATACGGTGACCCAGAGATGTCAGCGGATAAGAGCCCCCCTCAGTCACACAGCTGCCAGAGCTTCCCCGTGAAGTAAGGATGATCTACAGTCACTGTTGTGCGCTTCTGATCTTTAATTCTGGGCGGAACGCGGCCTTTTTCCATCGGTCCTGGTAACGGCATTAATTGCGCTGTGCTCTTCACTCATTCTTCCAGGACTGGGGAACGCCGGAGAGAAAATGAGAGCGCACGGGAGCAGTTAGTCAAGTCTCCGTTCCTGCTGGAGCTCATAGCGCCTGATCAAATCCCATTTCATAAGCCTTCTTCGCTTACTAACAGTCCGACTCCCCTTTGTTAGGTTTCACAATCCTGCAAAACCCAATAATCATGGCGTCTGGGAAGACAATCCCTGTAATGTACTGTACTGAAGGAGAATGTGGGGTTCAAGACACATGCGGTACAGAATGTGCACATCTGACAAGATCCTGGCTACAAAACATTCCTAGAACTGAAAAGAATGCACGCAGTGTTGCGAATTCTGGCAGTGTGCCTATAGATTTTACTAAAATAAAAAGATATTACTATCATAGTCCTGCTATTAGCAACTGTTCGTATTTAGAAGAGTCCTAAGCAGCATGAAACCTGACTCCATGTCTGATATCAGTATTATAATAAACCGAAACACCCATAGGCTCAAATACACCCATGTAACAGAATATTGTGTATTGTGAACTGGCCAGGTGTAGCTTTTATTGCAGGAATAATCCACGGTTTCATAAAATATTTTCTAATTCAGGTTTATAAAAAGGCCATCAGAAGTCCAGTCTATGTACGCTAAGGAGGCTTCCCAAATATGCTAATTATAGTCTAAGGACAGGCCTATTAGAGAGCTGCTAGTGTTAATTTATCTCTGATATATTCACTTTAAATCTTCGGTTTCCAAATATTTGGATTGGGAGGGGCTCGGCCATGATTTCCTAAGGAGGGGTGACAGCTCTATAATTATTTGGCGAGTGCCCGGCGTTCTGAATAAGAGGGGAACATAAACCAGGTGTGAGTCCCTGAAGGCTTTACTGTCTAAATAAACCACCGGGGAGCTCTGCAGGTCCGGCGCCGGGGGCAGCCCGCCAACCGCGGCCGTCCATCACGTCTCCGCGCCACCTCGGGAGCGCCGCTACGCCACTCTCATACCAAGATCAACATGGCAGTGGGTTTGAGTATTCACACCGCTGTACGCGCCTACCGACCCCCATCAGCTCTTCCTTTGTGTTCGCATCAAAGCCGTCCTATTTAGCACCCCCCCATTTTCATCAGCAGTGCTTTATGCCGCCGGCTCATGCTTTCCCACCAACGCAAACGCGCCACAGACCAGCTGTGCAGTCCACTTACCTAATTGTTAGTCATTGACCCCCCCCCGGTTAACCTCCAGTCTCATCTTTTAAAAAAAAAAATCCCTGGCTTTTTTGATGTGGACCATTTATGCCTAAGCCCAACCGGGCGGTCCGTCCGCGGCCCCTTTTTCAAAGGCCTCCTTTGACCGAGCATCTTTAACGTCTCTGTTTATTCTCGGTGAGTGGCCGTGCGTTTGGGCCTGCGGTGGTTTTTTTTTTTTTTTTCGAGGAGCCTGTTGTGTTTATAGCAGCTGTGTTATTGCGCCAAAGTTGCGATGGAGAGGGTCATCAACCTCTGTTTAAACGAAACCTCACATCCTCATTTACATGAAATAACAGCACTTGCAGTAACAAATGCCGCATTTATGGGTAGTCATCACATTTTATGTGGCTGGTGCTGAAATTGCTGCATTCAAGTAGATCACTGGGACAAAGTGGAAGAAAAGGCCCAAATATGGCCATGCTGATCACAAGGCTAATTCAAGATCCTTCAAGTCAAGTGGGACTTTATTGTTTTGCCTTCCATCACCAAGTATACAGTGGACTAAGATAACGTTGAGCCAGGACAGGAACAGTGGATGTAGAAGTGCTGAACCATTAAAGCGAAAGCATTAGAATAAAATAGAACTATAGCAGCAAAAGGAGTAATAAAGTGACTGGTGCCAGTCGAAGAGCTGTTTATGGTTCTGGTCATTAAAATTTAGCTTGTGTGGTGAGAGGCGTGCTGTTGAGTCCTTCTTTCAGCATAATACATCCAGGGCCGCAACTATTGTGCACGCTGAACATGGGAGACATTGACTTTCGCTTGACTCACACCACCAGACCGACGTTGTGATGTCCGTGGATTTCAAAGTTTATATTTCAGTCATTTTCATATGAGATCTTTCATGGGATCTGATTCGTGACCATGTGACATGAATACAAAAAGATTGAAATTTATGTTGTAGTTTTTTTTACTTTACACATGCAGCACAAAAAAAATGTAATTTAATAGTCATAATTAAAATGAGTCAAACGGTTAATCAGGATCATATAAATGGACTAGGGTCATTCATGACACATTGAGTAACAGATTCATATTTTGAGGTATGGTAAAATGCACACCTAAACTAGAGTTATATTAGGAGAGGATCCGTTAACGCACTCACACCCATTTTTGGAAGGACTGAGGTTCTGTGTAAGCCAACCTGTTCCCTAATGGTAACTGTCAGAGAGAGTGACACTCGGCAAGCAGCGGCTCCTCGTTCCGCACAGGGCCAGGAGATCACAGTGAGGCCGAATCCTAAAAGAATCATATTATGTACAGAATCCTGCAGCACAAAAATATATCAATATTTTGCCCATGGTAACAATATCACATGACGGTCAAATCTGCAATGCTTGAAAGGTTCGAGGACAGTTGACTGTGGGACGATCCTGATAGCTTTACAGCAGATTTTTAAAAAAGGTTTTCTCATTACCGCTTTTTGGTGAAAATGGTGCTCCTTTGATATATTGATATATTTCAATATAATATTTATTCTGTAGTATGTACATGTATATAAACTCCAAGCCGTATCACTGGGGGAATTCTGATGCATCCATTAGAGGTGCTGAAGGGAGACTCGGGTTTATGTACACACCCCAACACGGAAACTCTACACGGACGAAAGGGAAGCCTGGACTCTATCTTACAACCCTGGAACTACAACGTAGAATTGAGAACCTCCTGCCTTTACCCTCACTTGAAAAGTGCCACCATCAGCCGAGCAAGGCTTAACAAATCCTGCCTTCCTGCTCGGTTTAGTCCAGTGAAATCAAACAGGCCGGATCTGCTGTTAGAAGGAAATGGGCCTGTAAATGTGTACAGCAGCACTCATGTAACCACCTCATTTAAAGGCGAGGGTCCATACATAAACAGAAACAGGTGCAGGCCCCGACGTCTCCGAACCCCCCGACACAATGCGCCTCAGTGTTCTTCCGGCCCCGCCCCTGCCCACACGAGCAGCGAGTTAATGAGCTGACTGGGTCGGACACATGTGGCACCCAGGTGGGCCCGTCGCGCAAGGTCCCGCCGCCCCAGATTACAGCTAACACCTCCATTCGCGAATGATCGTAGGCCGCTGCGGCCACAGAAGCCGAACGGAGCCGCAACTCTCCAGAGAGCGCGCGGCGCAGAAACGCGGCGAACGGGCTCTGGTTTCTGAAGCTGAGGGCTGAAATAACAGGACGCCTTCCTTAATTGTTCCAAAGAAACATTTCAGGTTTTTGCAGGCCGCGAAGAAAAGGAACCATTGTGAACCAGAGAGGGTAGTGTAATTGTACCACTTTACCGCACTTTATTAATAGCCTTTATTTTACCTTTCCTGAAATACGCCGTGTGGCTTGGGTTGGACGCGCGTATAACAAAGGCCCAACTGTTCTTCACAGGGTTATTTTCAACAATGGTGAGGTTTGTGGGCTCACACTAACACGGAACTGTTAATGAATGAGCAAAAACGAACAAAGAAATGTATTCGTAATTAATGAAATCAGTACATGAGCATAAACCAAATTAATGGATGTCCAAATGAATTAATGAATGATCACCCGTACCATGTAAAACACTTTGAAGGCCTAATAGATCCAAGGCTGTGCATCACTCCAGGTGGACTCTTCTGTGCTGAAAAACATCTTCTCTGATCCAGCTGGTCCTCAGCAACGTCATTCAGGCGGCATCTTGTCACATGACTCTGTGCCACTAATCAATGCAACAATGCGGAATGCTTTTCAAAGCGATGCAATATATCTTCACACCCAGGATTCTCCTCAGTCAATTAATAGAATGCAAAAGTGACATAATGAAACATGTGACAAAGGCAATGAGTAAATATACTAATATTCAATAAATAAGAAATAAGAAACCAACCCAATTTAGGAACCTGAACTAATCGTTTTTTAAGAATTTTTTTTCTTTCCTGAGTAGGAATATATATGATAGTGAAGTGATTGGAATTGTGAAACGCAGCACACGGTGACAAAACAAAATGTGTCATCTGCTTTTAACCATCACCCTTAGTGAGCAGTGGGCAGCCATGACAGTGTGTGGGGACGGTGCTTTGCTCAGTGGCACCTAAGTGGCACCTTGGCAGTTTGAGATTCGAACCGGCAACCTTCTGATTACGGGGACGCTTCCTTAACCGCTAGGCCACCATATATATATATACATACATACATACATACATACATACATACATACACATACATACATACATACATACATACATATATATATATATATGGACACACACACAGACACACAGACACATGATTAATTAGATATTTTTCCACTGGGAGTCTTCTGTAAAACCTCTGGAAACAGGGAGAAGGACACCGGCTTCATCATATGTGTTTGTGGAACAAGAGAAAGTCTTTTGTTATTTTTAGAAGCCATTAAAAGCGCGGGTATCTATCAGTATCTATGACGTGTGGCGAGGATAATCAATGCCTAATGACTGTTAAAGCAGAAAACGGTAATTATGGAGGAGAAAGAACAGAAGCTCTCAGGGTCAGAAACCTCCCATCATCCCCAGCGGTCGGAGTAGAAACTGCCTGAAATAACCAACCTCTGGGCACAACTGTATTATTGTGTAGTTATGTGAGGTTGTTGTGCATTATGGCAGAACGGGAACTATTTTTAGTTTTTCAGCTCGGGGAAGGAAAGCACTCAGGGCAGGCAGGAAATTGGTCGGCCAAACTTAAATTCATCTGCTATTTACTCAGGATGAGGACATAAGGGTGCAGGCCTCACACTGGATCCTCCAGCTTCCCGTCTGCACGGCCCGGTCCAGCAGTGGAAAACCATTCTGCGTCGACCGTTCCCTTCATTTCCTTCATTCGCAGCCTCGGTCACCCAGAACGGTTTTGGATTCTCAGACGCTCAGCGTACAAAAACCGGGCTGATCTTGAATACGAACGACCCCGGCCCATCGCAGGCGTAAATCTCACGCTGATCTCCCCGGGGCCAAGAGGATGGAGGAGAATGGGCAATCATCCATCCCCGGTGGAACTCAATCAATGTAATATAAGTGCACCATACATAGTAACATAACGTTATCACTCAGCATTGTACTTCAGGACACGGTTTCGGCGGGGCGCTTTGAACCGAGGGCTTAGAAGGATTCGTATTGATCAGCGAGAGCTCTGTCGCCACGCAAATCAAAGATATTCACAGGGAAAAGTCTGGCTTGCGTTCAACGGCCTCCACTTCAGTGTAGCCTAATGGGTTTGATTGTCAATGTCTGAATTAGATTGATGACAGGAGCAGGAACATAAATAGCGGCGCTGAAAAAAAAAAAAGGCGCACAATGGATTTCATTACGCGGGTGGTGCGTTGTGATGATATGTTAAGAGCCTTTAGCTCTCTCGCTCCGTCTCTCTCTGTCTCTCTCTGTCTCTCGGCCATTAAACCCCCCAAAGTGTACAGCCCAGCCCAGCATGTTGTATGTTGGGGAGGCTCCCCCAGGCTCCGCTGTCAAATCAGCGTCTGACTTCCTGCAGATCTGGGCCTTGTGCTGATTTCACACGTCAGTAGAGATGTCAGCTCTCAGTATGATTTCATACACACACACACACACACACACACACACACACACAGATACACAGATATGTATATGCAGAGACAGACACCAGTTGTGTTTCCATTAACCTTAATAATTAAGTACGAAAAAAAGTCTATTTTTCTAAAACGTTTATTCTGTAAAAGAAACTGCAACAATTTACTGCAACAAAACTTAAACAGAAAATTTAAAAAAAGATCTATTCCACAAAACTGCAATGAAACACTTGCCAGTAAACATACAGTACAGGCAAAAGTTTGGATATCTTCTCATTCAATGTGTTGTATTTATTTTCATGACCATTTATATGGTAGATTCTCACTGAAGGCATCAAAAAATGAGCACATGTGGAGTTATGTACTTAACAAAAAAAGGGTGAAATAACTGAAAACACGTTTTATATTCTAGTTTCTTTGCTCTGATTACTGCTTTGAACACTCTTGGCATTCTCTCGATGAGCTTCAAGAGGTCGTCACCTGAAATGCTTCTCCAACAGTCTTGAAGGAGTTCCCAGAGGTGTTTAGCACTTGTTGGTCCAGCTCACCCCAAACCATCTGGATTGGGTTCAGGTCCGGTGACTGTGGAGGTCAGATCTCCACTTTTTTATTAAGTACATAACTCCACGTGTGTTCATTCATAGTTTTGATGCCTTCAGTGAGAATCTACCAACGTAAATGGTCATGAAGATAAAGAAAACACATGAGAAGGTGCGTCCAAACTTTTGGCCTGTACTGTATTTTCCAGCCCACAGACCCAGAGATCCCTCAGATGTGCTCACACCCACTTGCTGTTATATAAAGCTTGCATGATGCACCTTCTATTAGAAATAATGATATCTAGTGCGGTAGAAATGGACCTACAAGGATCTAGAAGGTCATAGGCTCAATTCTCACAAAGCACCATTATTTTGTTGATTGTGATTGTCAGTGAAGTGATTGTCACTTGTGATACACAGCAACACAGCAGACGGTGCACACAGTGAAATTTGTCCTCTGCATTTAACCATCACCCTGAGTGAGCAGTGGGCAGCCATGACTGGCGCCGGGGAGCAGTGGCACCTCAGTGGCACCTTGGCGGATCTGATTACTTCTGATTACGAATTTTTGCATATCATCGTTGAATATATATATTTTTAATTTAATTTCACAATTTCTATAATCTGCCCTGGAAATGAGACAACACGCAGCGAGAGATGGCCACAGCAAATTTATGAATGAAGAGGATCTGGAGAGGTTTGAATAACTGAAGACGACCTATAACCCTGTACATGCGGTTCCGGCCACAGAGCATCCCCTGCGCAAATTTCAGGATGTGCTCCAGCGACACCAGTCAACTGCATGACCCACGGGAGGCTGGGTCCAAGGGAGCCCTGATAAAACAAGACTTGTGTCATGTCACAGAGCCACTCGTTACCGGCTTTTGTGCAGAAGTGGAGTCTTCACTGCATTACACACAGTCACACACACACACCCACACACACACCTTTCTCCAAGCAGTGCACATGACCTGACCCTATAGTGGACCTTACTTTAGTAGATTTTCCAACCTGGACCGCTGTCAGTGATGGATGAAAATCATGACTGGAGAGAAGCAGAGGGAGGAGTCAAGGGAGAAAGCAATACCCACAAATGGATAAAATGTACAGAGGGGGAAAAAACGACAAATAGCAGGTCTGCTGTCCCAGAGGTCACTGGAAAAAAAGATGCAGCGGAATCAGCGGACCTTCAGAGGTCAAAGTCAAATGGAGGACATGAGAAGCAGGGCTGCAGAGACGATGCCTCGCTAATGTAGAGTTTTGTGCTGTTATTCTGAAAAGATTGAGGCAAAAACCCCAAAATGTTTCACCACATGAATTTCTTCAGGAAAAAAAAAACTAAAGAACAATCTAATCTATATCAATGCATTGAATGTTGTGAGACAGGGTACAACTGGGGATTCAACTGAAACTAAAACGAAATGAAACTGCATTACCATAATATATTATATACAACAGCATCACCCTACTCCGCAGTTTAAAATCACCTGGAAATGAGGTGTTTCGTGATTGCAGCAATTTAATGTGTGCAAAGGCTGAGCATATTTCTTCCACACGATTGGCTAACGTACAATTAGTCCTTTTCTTCTTCTAGCTTTACAAAGTCAGATATTTCCAGATTAATAGATATTTTACATTCAAGTCATTCTCTGGGAGAAAAGAGAACTGCATATTCAGTAGTCATGAGGCTGTTTTCAAGATAAACTTATATGAGATCAAAAGACCTCCTACCATCAACGCACAGAGGAGAGATAAGAGACAATGATGCTACAGAGAGGAGAAATCCAATCATCAAACTGCATCCATTCCCAGGGTATTCCTAGAGCGCTAGACGGCCCCACGGAAAGATTTAACAGCCTCCATTCATTTAAACTCCATTTCTTCTTATGAAATATCTCAGATAACACTTCAGAGGCACTCCATACTTCACCGGCACGTGGACAGCCCAGCCCATCTGAATCTGCAGACAGTCACGGGAGTGGCGCCTCTGACGATGATGACCATGGGCGTCTGGGAGAAGCCGTTGGGGTTCATAAACGATTCGCGTTACGCTTCCAAACGATCTTTTCTCCAGGTGGTGCCGCTCCACCCGTTTAATTGAAAAATGTGGCCATCGGAAGATGAGCCCCGGGATGAGAGAAAGTATATTCATACAGAGGGACACGCACTGAGTGTAGACCAAGGAGAACCTCGAGGCATCGTATCAATAAAGGCACGAAGGCTTTCACACACACACACACACACACACACACACTCAAATAGAAACCCAGCTTTAGAAAAGAATCATCGAAAAAGAATGAGAATATAGTCATTCATGAGTTATGAGTGACAGAACACAAGAATCGGAAATGCGGTATGTCCGATTACCGTACTGGACCAAATATAATGGCATTTAGCAGACGCCCTTATCCAATTATCCAAAGACAACCCCGAATACTAATTAAAGCACAGCAAACGTAAGACCAATTATGCCATTAAAATATCTCCTACAACTTCTAAAACGTGTCTTCATTTACACAGTTGAATGTCGAACATTTTGTGTTAAATTACAAGAGAGAAAACACCCTTTTCACAAAATAATATTTTTTACATGCACTAGTATACTCTTATAATTAAACGGCTTATTATTATAATAGCTGATTTGATTTAGAACAATTTATAAAATGTTCTCTCAGTGGGTGTAAGTCAGACCTTATTTAACGAGTCTACGGTAAAACTGCTCCGCGTGAACGGCGTCTGGTGAAACGCTGCGGTAAATGAGACGCAGGAATGACCAGATTTGAGGCCTCTGGGCTTCAGGGGGCTGAGCGTGCGGAACGGAGCGGTGGGATCCTGACGTGCGGGCATGTTCCTCTACTTCCGCACTGCCGTAAAGGCAAGCGGTGAGCAAAGCCGTGGCGATACTGAGCTGGCCAGTGGTTATTGAAACAGATTTCTATTGGGATGTCGAGGCGTGGGAACGGGTGACTATTGATTGGTCAGATATTATAAGACCTGACCTTAAAAATAAAAAAAAAGTGTTTTATAGTGAAGGCCTTAAGTTTGAAAGGAACATGGAAGCACGCTGCACCCAACGGACACCGAAGTCGATGGAGCCAGTAGCCATGGCAACGTCACAACGCTGATGAATGAGAGCACAGCAGCTGGAGAGACCTGGGGAAAGGGAGAGAAGTTCATTTACTGAGCGGGAACGCGCTGGCAGCCGCCGGTCCCCTCTCTCAGACGGAGCCCCCCTCTCCCGCCGAGGCAGCCACGAGCACGCCGTCGCTCCTCGCGCGTCCAGGAACGGAAATGGAGGTCCACCGGACCCAACATACGGCCATAAATCAAACACTAACACAGCAGAGGCATTTACAGCGGCGGAGCGAATGTTCGCGTGCATATCACGACGAATCGTTAAACATGACAGCCTCTCATAGCCTCCGGACAGCGACTGGTGGTTTACCGTAAACCGGAACCACCTCCTATCATTTTGCCTGAGGTGGCACTAACACATACGGTCACATTAGGCGATACTCTGTCAGCGATACCATCGTGCATAGCTGCACCTGCAATTAAAAAATGTAAAATAAAAACGTCATTTTTACGAAAAAGGAAGTTCCTCAGTCACGGGGCACCGTTTTCTAAGCATGGTGCAGTGCAGGCCTTGTTCACTACGGTAAGGTAAAGTGTCACCGGGATGAGGAAGAAGAACCATTTTGTAATTAATGTATACCCTCACATGCACAAGTGTCATTACATGGATAAGGGCGTCTGAGAAATGCTGTAAAATGTAAGTGTAAATATCGCGTTTCTTTCCTATTTTAAATACATATTCACGTAAAATTCTTTGAGCACACGCAACATCCTCAGTGTGCCGCCCAGTTCCGAGCACCTCAGCCACATTCAGTGACGCCCACAGTCCAGATGAAATAACGTCCCCCTGGACACAGCAGCGGGTTCAGACAAATCGATGGCCGGGGACAAATACGGGGCTTGTGAACAAATGCTTTCGTCCCGAAGACTATATGAAGGCAGGACACATGAATGAAACTCAAACCTCGATATTCCAAATGCCAGCGTACACACTGAACAACAACGTATTGATCAGGGTCCGCATGGCCAGATCGATTGTCCTGTCGCTACTGCTTAAGTAAGTGCAGGTGTCCCTGTTCTTTTTCCCCTCGGACTTAATTACTGACTAAATCACCTCTCGTCCCCCTCCAAAAAAAAAAAAAAAACGCATTCCAACTATTGTCCTCAAGTAAACAGAAAGCGCCACCAAATGACTCTGTCTCTATAGCGACCACGCAGCGCGTCTTCTAGGGGTCAGGAGCGTTCCGAAACTCCCTGACCGCCGAGGTTTTCTCCACTATGTTTGTCCCGCAGTGTCCCACACGCTTGTATTGCCAGGCCGTCCTACGTATCGCACGGATATTCCTGTTCTCTCAAATAAACCCGAAAATCGGGATGGAGGAGCGGCGACTCTTCGCGCCCTGGTGGGTTGTGGGTAACGGCCCAAAATAGCTGTGTTCTGTGTGAACTCTCCCCGGGCCTCTGGCTGTAACGCGAGAGACTCGTGGCATTACACACACACACACACACACACACACACACACACGATCACCCACAGGTGGCGTTTCATCGGCCAGACTTTTACAAAGGAGCGAACCCAGACGACCCCGGCCTGATGGAGGCCCTGCGGCGATATAATCGCATGTGCCGCCCAGGTTGGCGGTTAAGCCGCGATCTAAAGTGGCTGTGAGGCGAACCTGCCATCCTTAAGTGTGCCGTTAGTCGAACCGACGGAGATTATGCAGAATGACGGCCTGCTGGCTGTACGAAGTTGTGAGGCCATTCTTCTCGAAGTACGGGGCGGATTACATTTTCAAAGTGAAATCTGGGCGGCTGTGTCGCAAGTGCCACCGGTGGTCTAATTCAAAACTAAAAAAAGACCATTTTTTCTGCTCCCGCTTTTGCCCATGAGAGAATCTGAGGTTTTATTCTTTTTTTTTCCGTATTGAATTGACCCGTTCTCCCACAAACATATCTTCATTCTGGATGAGTGTTTGTCATGCCCCAGGTCACATTATGCTTAATGGTCTGACAAATTCCGTCGTGTTAAACGAGATTGGAAAAGAGCGGGGTGTTGACACCAAATTCGCCAGCGTGGACAAACGAAGCCCGTAACAGCACGATTCGTGTACTGTACGCTGTTCAATTCTGACCTGCAGAATTGAACACAGAAGTGATGAACAAACCTGCAATCCGTTATTTTACACTTTCTTGCTGTGTCTGATTCTAATTGTAATTCCAAATAATAAATGTCCGTAGTCATTATAACCGGAATATAAAAATGCAGCTTTTTAAATAGTTCTTGTTGTTTTCTTTCTTTTTAAAAAAAAAAAAAACGCAGCTATATAGAAGTTCGGAGACGGACGTGGCGCGCTAATGATGAACTCTGTGACTGCGCCACCAAGCGACCGAAGCTGCAAATATAATAATTCAAGGTCGTGTTTTCTTCTTTTTTTTTTTTTTTAAATATAATTAACGCGCAATTAACCATCGAGAAAGTTCATGTTCGCCATGTCACCGAATGCAAAAGTCTAATTTATCGATTTGGTTTCAGTCATAAAAACCACGTGGCCGCAGTGTTTACAGTCCATAATAATCTTTATATATATATATATATATATATAAAAAACAGAAACTTGCAGTGAGACGGTGACAGACGTCACTCACCGCGCGAAAAGTCCGTCACTTCATCAGTCGGCGGTAATTCCGGGGCGGCGGGGACAAGTTCCCGTAAATCCCGGTCCGCGACGCCGGCTGGAAGTCGCCTGCTTCCTCCCCCGGCGGAGCGGCGTCTCTCTCTCTCTCTCTCTCTCTCTCTCTCCGGTCGCCGCCTGGAGAACGACGACGACGACGAGGAGGAGGAGGAGGAAGAGCAGCTGGTCGCTGGTCGCCGGTGGTCGGTCTGACCGGGCAGGGCTGAGATCCTCCCCCGGGTTTTTATTATTTTTTTATTTTTTTATTTTTTTATTTTTTTACAGCGGTCCGCTCTTTATTGCGTCGTTTTTTTTTTTTATTTTATTAATGAGCCGCTGTCGCCTTTGTCGCGACGTAGATGGCGGGAAATATCTTTCATTCACAACATTCTAGCAGGTTGCCGAGCGGCTCCTTATGATAGAATTATTACAGTGGGCGGTGCCACGGAGGATCGTGTCTTTTGATCAGTTTTGCATTCGCGTCACTCTTGAACAAAGGATTTTCACGAAATGGCGTGAAAATATAATTGAGTAGATCGGTTTTTTTTTTTGTTGCAAAAAGTTAACCATTCGTCCCCAATCAAGCTCAGAAATAGAATTTTGGATGTTTATGTATTGTGAATGTTGCATTGCATACTTTTCATCATAGGTAAAATTTAAAGAATTTAAATTTAAAGTGAAGTGATTGTCACATGTGATACACAGCAGCACAGCACACGGTGTACACAGTGAAATTTTTCCTCTGCATTTAACCCATCACCCTGAGTGAGCAGTGGGCAGCCATGACCGGCGCCCGGGGAGCAGTGTGTGGGGACGGTGCTTTGCTCAGTGGCACCTCAGTGGTACCTTGGCGGATCGGGATTCGAACCGGCAACCTTCTGATTACGGGGCCGCTTCCTTAACCGCTAGGCCACCACTGCCCCAGTGGTAATGTTCTAATGATATAGGACACTGGATTTTCCTGGGACCTCAGACATTATCACCAACATATTTCACTTTACACATAATGAAGATGAACGTTAACTTGCACGTAATAAAGTAATAACTGTAAGAAAGCTGCTTTATTTGACCATTCGTTTTTTGGATGCACCCATACATGCCTTGTGCCTGGCCGAGTAATAACTGTGTAATAACTGTGCATCAGTAAGCTGCGGACGTCTTTAATGTGGTCTGGAGTCGTCTCATCGTATCCTTTTCATGTTTGGTGCACGTCTGGTTGGTACAGTCCGCCGCAATTATTCTCCGTGCCCAACCGCACCGCCGTCAGTATTAGAATTCAGGTCAGGTCCGCACTCCCACGAAGACAGAAGTAATCGGAGATTTACATATCAAGCAGTGTTACCGTTTTATTTATTTATTTCGTTGTTTTTTGGCCAACAGGTCCGGCATTGATCTGTGAAGTGTGTGGGTAACCTTCCTACCGCACCCACTGAAAAAGGCACTCGGGGAAAGCCTGCGACCTTCTGTTTAATTCAGAGAAATTACACATGCATAATGCAGGACCGCAACACACTGACGGGTGCTTGAGGAATGGCCACAGTGATGTGTGCCACATTTCCCTCCCTGCCAAAATATGACCATCGAGAACATAATAATTTGACTCTTGTCATCGGCGTTGCTACATAATTAAATGTGGGGGGGTGTTTGCAGTTCACTTCAGCTCCGGACACAATTCAAAGTGAACTGACTGATGGTGTTGTATACCACAGCGGGGTGGTAGTATCCTAGTGGGTAACACACTCGCCTATGAACCAGAAGACCCAGGTTCTAATCCCACTTACTACCATTGTGTCCCTGAGCAAGACACTTAACCCTAAGTTGCTCCAGGGGGGGTACTGTCCCTGTAACCACTGATTGTAAGTCGCTCTGGATAAGGGCGTCTGGTAAATGCTGTAAATGTAAAATGTAAAGATGAATCAGTCCCAAGTCTACGGAGGAGCCAGATTTCCTGGTGTGGAAGGGCCCCTCAACTCAATGGGTCTCCATCCCCCATCAAACCCAAACGTCCTGGGTCAGAGGTCGCATCCGGCTCGGTCTGACAACACGAGTTCGCCGGGGCCGTTGGATAAACACAAAGTGCTGCGTTTGCTGTGATCTCACTAGCGATACCGTCACGGCTGGCGTGGGCCCCCCAGATGGTTGATGGCGACATACGGGGCGGGGCCAGCGAGTCTGTTCACTGTCATCCGTCCCGCTGTTCACCCTTCATACCTGCGTGCTCTGTGAGTCCTCAGGGTTACTCGCGCTTCATTGCCCCGGCGGAGGGGAATGGTGGGCCCGCGGTGACCCAAGCGGCTGCCAGGGAGCTCTAGGGCCACGCCCCTCTCGGACCACTAGCCATGATGAAGTGGGTCTCTAAGGGAGACAGTCAGAGAGTGAATGGACGGAGAGCGGTAATGAAGCACACTTATGAGTCAGTTGGGTTATCGTTCTCGGCGAGTGGGGGCATATTTGTCACTGTCCACCATGTTTCTGACATGATGGATGGCAATAAGAATAAAGCTCATTGTTTTATTCCTTCCCAGAGTGGTGAGAAAGTCGGAAAGTGTGCCCTCCGTCAGGGAAATTCACTTACACCCAAATAGATCATCTGAAAAGAAATTCACCATTTTTAGATGAAATGTGAATCAAGGTATTTTTCTGTAAATTCCATTATGCATCGAAGCTGAAGGAAAATTTGAATTAGATATTGGCCATTGTTTTCAAAAGGCATAAAAACTAATTTAAAACAAGAAAAAAAAACAGCTCTATCGTGAGGAAGAGAAACGAACTGCCCTTCCCGTGCGTAATTATATCTGCCACCCAGGACACGGCCTCATCTCATTCTGGATTATTTAAACTCGGACTGGTCACTAAGTCACATCCACAAACATCATTAAAGATGAAGTGTTTGGTGAGTGTGGTAGCAAAGGAGCCGAGGTGAAGCGATGAGCGTTGAGCCCCATAACAAGCGCCATGAGTTGTACAAGCGGAAAAAAATAGATATACCGGCATAGAGAATTATTTTATATCTGTCATTTGGGCAGATCATTTGAATGGTGGTAGTAGCCTAGTGGGTAACACACTCGCCTGTGAACCAGAAGACCCAGGTTCAAATCCCACTTACTACCATCGTGTCCCTGAGCAAGACATTTAACCCTAAGTTGCTCCAGGGGGGGGGACTGTCCCTGTAAATACTGATTGTAAGTCGCTCTGGATAAGGACGTCTGATAAATGCTGTAAATGTAGAATGTAAAATGACCGTGCTGTGACACAACTTTTTATGTGAAAGCAGGCCTAAAGCCCCACGTTACAGATCTGGGGACATGCAGGCCATTAACGTCCTCGGATTTGGCAATAATCTACACCGTCTCGCATGTCGATGCCGTCTGCAGTCACGACCCAAAGACCGCAGGGTTTTCATTTTAGACGCTAATCCTCCTCCTTTCTCCCGTCCTGGCCTGAACAAACCTGCTAATTAGAGGATTCTGTCCAGTTGCCATCTTGACACCAGCCTCCTGGCAGATCCGTTCCTGCAGATAACACCGGGTTTTGACGACTGATCCACTTGTGCACCTGAAGGCCCCATCGTGCCGTAAGGGAAGAAGGTGTGGAAAAAAGGTGCTTTAAAAACGGGCCGACGTGCAGGAAAAGGACCAAATGAAATATTAGTCGCTGTCATTGTTTTTAATCATCATTATTCATAACCCCCCCGCCCCAACGCCGCTTCCTGTTTGGTAACGGCGCGGTCTTCAGGTAAGGACTCTCATTAAGAGTCGTCCACCTCCGCAGAGGCGCGCATCCATCACCGCTCAGGGCCCCGGCCGCTCAGGGCCCCGGCCGCGCCGCATCTTAACAAGCTGCCCGTACTTTCCGCATGAAAGGAAGTGTGTTGACAAGCGAGCGCGCGGTGCCGTAATTGGTTTTCCGCCGCGCGCCAGACAAGTTAATTAATTTTAATCACACGGAAGGCTCAGCGCGGGTCAGTCAAATGGGCCCGGCTCGGGGACGAGGGAGTACAGTTTGTCACTGTGTGGCTCGCGGGGGGGACAGGGTTTTTTTTTGCTGGAAAGCGGTGGGGGGGCCTGTTTATGTTGCCTACGCTTTCCTGCAACTATTTGGTGCGTTAGAATAAACCACGTTTATATAAACCAAGGTAAAAAGCGTAAAGTAATTTCCTCATTCAAAGACGGGTCACTCTGGCAAGTTCATTTGGGGACATTTACATTTACAGCATTTATCAGACGCCCTTATCCAGAGCGACTTACAATCAGTAGTGACAGGGACAGTCCCCCTGGAGACACTCAGGGTTAAGTGTCTTGCTCAGGGACACAATGGTAGTAAGTGGGATTCGAACCCGGGTCTTCTGGTTCATAGGCGAGTGTGTTACCCACTAGGCTACTACCACCCCACGGGACATGAGGCATGATGGGTAGTAGTCCATCATTGCCTGAAAGTACCACCGTAGCCTCCAGCGGTGGCGATGGAAGATAGGAAAAGGCCACACCGTAACGTTGTGATAGAACAGAGGAACGGCGGCGTAGAAATGTGAGAAACAGATACGGCACCGCGTGAGAACGAACATGGCGCGGTGATATACCGCTCGTCGTAATCGGCGGGGGAAGACTATTGTAATTGCTTGTATGGTCTACTTACTTTTGAAAAATTGGATCGCGGATGAAATCTCAAGAGCCATTTTCCGCACAGAGTGCATTTTCCACCGCGTGCCGCCGAATACCAAACGACCGGTGATAGACGACCCCGGACCGCGGAGAGCCTGCCTCTCTGCAAGGTCTCGCAGGGATACAGTAGAAGCAGGAAGGGCTTTCTGTCTTTCCCTAAGAGATGGATGTACATTTAAATCCAGTTCTGCGGCTGTTTGAAATCCGTCCCCTCTGTCGGTGTGCAAATTCCTGCAGCCTTTGGGTACAAGGTGTCCTCCAGGCCTGGGTTCAATTTCACTTCACACGTTCCTCGGCTCTCAAAACCAATCAATCAATTTGTTGCTGTTTATCTCAGCACCAAGGAAGGGAAGGATCCAGGCGCACGTGCTCGAACAAAAAAAAAACTTTTTTAAGGATGGGACAAGCGTATAGGAATCTACTTTAGGGAAGGGGAAGGCTCACTCACACTCATACCACGCTAAAACACACCTTTACCACACACACACACCAAGACACCAGACCCCTGAGATATCCCAACCCTCTGACCCTACACCGCACACCACACGCTCACTCGTACCAAGCACACACGGTGCCGTAGATCGTATCCGGAACACTGGTGCAGGGACAACAGAAGTGGGGAGTACTTCGGGAAGGGGCCTGCACTCAGGCAATTTCTCCTGGACACCAGAGAGCATCGTTACACAGTTCATCTCAGTCAAAAATCCAGAGATTATTGATGTTCATGTAAACGTCATCCTAACAGCGAATTGCTTTCACTTGCAAAAAAAAAATAAAAATTTCATCACAGTGTCTGAAAGCACAACAGCAATGTATGACTTGTGGAGGGAAATGCTGGCGCTGACAGAACTTTAATTTTAAGATTTTTCATAATGAGATCAGTGCTTCTGTGCAAGGTTAATCGTTCCAATAGGCAGGGTTCACTTTTAAAAGAAGCTACTTCTTTTAGGGGAGCATGGCCATTGAAAGTCAAAGATTAATATAACTAGTAATGTAACTTATTACTTCTGCTACAAATTCATGTGTAAAGAAGTATTATGATGGATTAGTAGATAAGTAGATGATCATTGTGTAGACTGCACAGCAGATGATTTGTTCCTCAGTGATGACTAGGATGGTGACTGATCCGAATACGCTGAAATTCCAGAAGACTGCATGACATGCGTGTTCCTTTGTGCCGCACTACGCTTTTTTCCCCTGTAAGTTTTACCCTAACCTTGTCTAGACCGCAGATTTAATCGTTTGGTAAAAACCTGTTCATGTTTATACGTGGTGACGTGGACAGTAAAGCATGTCGAACACGCATCGGGCGGGGCAGACGTGCACAGCAGCGCCTCTCTGCGTTGAACAAAGATCCCGTACCAGAGTCCACTCATGTCTCCCATGGGGAACTGAGGAATCCTGTCAAGTGTGTCCAACCCTCAAGATCGCAAATACGATGGGGGAGAATCAAGCATGTCCTTTCACAGAGTTTCCGTTCCTTTTTATCTGATATTTATGTCCATTTTGATTGTGGCCCCG
Source organism: Denticeps clupeoides (assembly GCF_900700375.1). Taxonomy (NCBI): domain Eukaryota; kingdom Metazoa; phylum Chordata; class Actinopteri; order Clupeiformes; family Denticipitidae; genus Denticeps; species Denticeps clupeoides. Next base: position 34,592,903 of record NC_041708.1, read on the forward strand.
AGGAACTCCGAGTGGGACGCAGCTTCGTCCAAAACCGTTTAGACAAAGACTTCTCCTGGTGCAAACGTAATGAGGTCCAATCTCCCATTTCCAATCGAGCCATTTTACACTGTTAAACTCTGTCACTGGGATTAATTAAAAGCCTTCGCTTTCCTTTCTCTTCCTTCACCCTTTGGCTCCCATTGTTTCGGTTCCTCGCTGCGAACGGAGCTGCATTATCTCCTAATTAACTCCTATCATCCGGCCCGCAATAACGGAGCCATCTTTCAGAGTGACAGCACACTGTAATCGTCTTTGTTTTCGCTTGTTTCGCGGTGAGAGCGCGGAGAGCCGAGCATCTACCGTGGTTCTGTTTCATATTGCCGTTACGGAAGCGCACATCATAGCTTCAGGCAGCCTGTTCAGTACAGGTCACAGTGCACAGTACACTCAGCCCACCGCAGGGCGCATACACACACACACCTACGCACGATTCGCAGTCGTCAATCTACCAAGTGTTCGTGAGGTGGGGAGAAACCTGGAGAAACCGGGGGGAGAGCGTGCAAACTCCGCCCACACAAGGTCCGAGCCGGGATTCCAACTCACAAGGTTGAAGGTGTGAGGCCACCGTGGTTCTCTGATCTTCGAATCTTTTTCACCCTGCAGGGAATGGAACCCACGTAATAAATCCAACGTAAACAAACCAAAAAAAAAGCTATTCCAGTTATTTATTACCCTGCGTATGGACAAACCGTAGACGATGACCTTTGTGATAGGCGCAGCTGAACCCCGTGGGGTAATAAATGGGGTCAAGAACCTTCCAGAATAATTATTTATCCATTCGTAATATCAATTATTCTATTTATTCTTGATGAACCATAAGTGACAGGAGGTTCAAGTTGTCATCCTTCATCGGTATTCCATAGGCTGTCATTCTTGGCAGTAACTCTCTTTGGATAAAAGTGTCTGATACTTTACCTGAATATAATTTGATGTGATGCAGCCATTTTTTCCACATTTTTCATTTGTTCTTTTGTTCTTGGGGGGGGGCTACATAATCCTGAAGGATATGAGAACGCTGTTCAGACGTGTCAACATAAAGCCTACACACAAGCACGTGAAATCTACTGGTGATCTGCATTTTTAAATTTGAACGTCTACATTTGGTCTAGACGTATGTGTGTGTGCGAGAGAAAGCGAGTGTAAGACAGGGACAGAGACTGAGAATCTGGTAATTGTTCCTCTCTGCATGGTTAATGTGAACACGCCCGACTTCCTGCCACCCCTCGGAGGCACACGTTATGAAAACGCTAACATTTCACATTCAGATCCTATTGTACGGGGTGGCATATCTGTCACGAGTCAATTAGAATGTACATTTTAATGAATCTAATGAGCAGGAGAACAAAGATATTGACAGGGATGCCGTCCGTGGCTAAATGCTGAGTTCTGGTTAGGTGTAAAATATGGCAGTCATGTGACGAGCGACGGAAAGGACCGGGTCGCAAAAAGTCGCCCATTGGCCAGCCCTAAGAATTTCACCTTGCCCTCACGCTGCCAAACGACCTTTGTCGTGTGGCTGGCGGCTTCATTTGCTTTCCAAAGTTCTGGATGCCGAAGGCCGATGTGAGCAAACAGCTGCTAGCGCATTTACATTCTCCCACAGACGGGACTGTTCATCACGGCGCCACTTGTCCTTTGCCACGGAGGCCCGCTTTTAAAATTCATGAGATATACGCCTCTTTTCTGCCCAGTGCTGTAATGCAATCACAGACGAGACGTTCTTATTAGAGTAAACTTACCTGCTGTGGGACCCCTTACGAACAATTACCCACTCGGTTGAGCCATTTGGTTCATGCACTCCAAACCATCGCCGAAAATGACATCTGCAGGGTGCGAGCTGTTTCGCGACACAGAGGACTGAGGGAACAGTGAAGCATTTTAATCAAGCGCTTTGCAGGCCTGTAAAAATAAAAAGGCTCGTTTTAAATGATGGTGTTGCATTGGTCGGTATGAAAGGCTGCATTTTCTATTGTGAAAGCACAATAAGCACAAGTTTTTAAGTAATGTTATCATTTCACACAAAATGATATGCCGTACCGTATCATTATACTATAGCCTGAGAGTTAAAATGAAAAAAAAAATAAGTGTGTCTGTGTATTCTGTGTATAAAGTACAAATTAATGATGTTAGTCCTAGCAATCGAAACACGTTTTTGGTAGATTAGGGGGCAGTTCGTAACAATATGTTTAAATGCTTAGAAACAAGAAAAAACTTCACAAACAAGAAAAAAGAACATGAAATGAGTCCGAATGGATCAAAATTGACGAAGCTTGAACCCTTGAACTTTGCTGACTGACTGTATGCTGCAATAGGGCATTTCTAAATGACCCCAAACTTTTGAACGACGGCGTGTATCAGCCGAATACCATTTCTTGCAATTTGCGAAGATTTTGCATATGAAAGAGGTGCGCTGATGAATGTGTCTTCTGAAATAACATCCCATTTCCCCACTGCTTCCAGCAGTCTCCTTGAAGTTGACTTCAGTTAGATCGTGCGGACTCTTCTTCAGCCTGAAGCATCACTCAGTGAAAAACAAGGTCTAATTAAGAGCTGTTAATTTGCTCTCATGAAAAGACATATCTTTAGAGCGATGAAGACACAAATGTCAAAGCAGGCGGTCCTTTGTTCACTAATCATCTGGAAGTGTCATTTCCCCATCCTGGAGGTAACAAAAAAGTAAGAAGCGGTCTTGTCATTTAAATAATACTGTTCACTGACATGTGTGCAGTGTGCTCTGGTCTGATGGTCCTGATGGTGGAGCACATGATGGAGCGGCGCTCACCGATCCATCAGATCATCTCGCATTCAACGCCACACAGTCAAAAAAGAAATAAATGAGCGCTGCCCCGACGTCTGACATCTGCAGCAGCACCTGGCTCATGTCCAGTCACCTGCCTGGTTGATGCCATCCTCCACATTCAGGAAGATGAATCAGGTGACCTTCACGACAACCTCCTCAAAGAATTTTCTGCTGCCCTCAACTGTGTCACAGCCAACAGCCACCATGCAGTTCTGGATTCAGCAGTAATGGATAGTGAATTATATTATAATATAATATAATATTTCAACTTCATAAACTTCATAAATCATATTTACAGACAGATACACACTGACAGTTCAGATGTTCAGTCTCTTGTGTTCCTCGACAGCCACGTCTCTTTGTGCTGGCTGGTTAAAAAACATCTCCTGTTGTTTCCTTTTTTATGGATTCAAATTAAAGCAAAAAGTGTGACTCCAAACCCTGAAGCATCTCCATCTGGAAATTGTTTAATTTGCAAAGAAAAAAACTACCAACCGCAGGTTGCAGTATGAAAATAATAATATCAAGTATAAAACTTTAGGCCTACTTACGTAATTACACATGTAGTTGTTATTTTACTTTGAACACATTTATGTATTCACATTTAGGGAATTTTATTACTTACAATCAGTAGTTACAGGGACAGTCCCCCCCTGGAGACACTCCGAGTTAAGTGTCTTGCTCAGGGATTTGAACCTGGGACTTTGTAGCATTCTGGTTCATAGGTGGGTGCCCTTGAACATTCTCTACATATTTGGTGGTAGTAGCCTAGTGCGTAACACACTCGCCTATGAACCAGAAGACCACAAAGTCAAATCCAGGTTCAAATCCAATTTACCACCATTGTGTCCCTGAGCAAGACACTTAACCCTAAGTGTCTCCTGGGGGGGGACTGTCCCTGTAACTACTGATTGTAAGTCGCTCTGGATAAGGGCGTCTGGTAAATGCTGTAAATCTAAATGTAAACGCATTTGCTTATCTCATTCAAATTTAGCACATGGTGCGTATATGATGCATGTATGAAATTGTCATCATGTCATCATCGAAACCAAGCTACCGAGTTGCCAGACAAGGGCCGTCCTCTGAAAAAGACCGTCTCTGTTCTCCTCAGGCGGCCAACGCGTTTTAAACGGTCTCCTCTGGTGAGGAAAACTCTTCTGTTGAGCCTCTAATCCACATGCTAAGGAACAACTGATACCCATCAGTTCCTGAGATCAGAGATTACGAGAGGCGGCGTCACCTGCTTAATGACACTGTGTGTGTGTGTGTGTGTGTGTGTGTGTGTGTGTGTGAGGGAGAAGGAAATGACAGATTTAAAGAATGCGATTAACACGTCGAGCAGGGCCGACCTGCCGCGGTGGAGAGCGGGTTGGGATCAAAATCCTGCATGTAAGAAACGCTGTGCTGTGCGCTGTGATCATCAGGAACAAAGCGGCGGAAACACTTTACCCTTTACGTTTTTTTTTATGTTAGAATGTGAGGGCGGACTGTATTAGACATGCATCGGCTGGGTTTGGCAAGTCAGAGTGAAGATAAAGAAGGTCCCATGATGGGCACTGTGGTATCAGACAGAGGAAAAAATAACGGTGTTTTCACGGTTTATGTATTTTTTTTTGTGGGTTCTCAGAAATGATGGCAAAGAAACGAGCTGCACGTAAGAGATGATGAACTGCAGCACATTCTTCTTCACGTGCCTTTATTTCTGATGATAAATGAAACAAAAAGCCTGCAGCTACCAGAGTTATTATGTAGTGTGAATAATGTACCAAACGGATTCTGGCTACGTTACGTTACGTTATTGTCCTTTGAAATGTCTTGAGGCATTTTCTGGCATGTACACGCCTGAAATGCCATCACCTGACTAAAAGGTGTCACCTTATCCCCCCTCGCCTGACACTGGAATGTGCTTCAGAGCGGATCAGAGACAGCACTTTGGGCGTTAAAAATCATAAACTCCCAGACCTTTTCGGAAATGCCAAAGTGCGTGTGTTTAAATGACCTTTGACAGCTAAATCCACTTTCAGTCAAGGTCACCGAGTTTGTCTGAGTCCGAGGTCGCAGGAGGCTGCGCAGCGGGTATGAACGAACTAGCTCAACAATAGGCTGCTTTTCACACTTTTTCACAAGTGTGAGCAGAGTTCGCAGGCTGCCAGGAAAAGGAGAATATTTCAAACAGCTCGAATTTAAAGTTGACTGAAACACAGGAAGACCGAATGGATCATTTAACACAATCATGTGGTGGAATTGAAAGACTTGTTGCTTTTTTTATGCCAATTATTTCGACTTGGAACTATGTCCAGACTAATGGAGACCTATCCTAAATCCATCTTCCTTACGATGTGGTCGTACGATTATTATTTTGACTAATATGATTTTACTGTGCGAACACTGGATTGCAGATAGCAAAGTTATTAATGCAGAAAAGTAAATCAATCAGCAGGGCTTCAGTCTGCCGTCACTATGGGATAATAACAGTAGTTACTCACACACATCTCCAGAAAATCTAAAGGAAAAGGAAGAATAAAAAGGCCGTAAATGCTGCTGTTTTAATGATCTGTGTTACAGCGCCTTGCCAAAATGCATCACAGAGCTTTCTGAAATCAGGAGCGCGGCGCCAAATCAACTTCATAGAGCCGACTTTAAAATGACCAAATTCAAATGTGAACCAAGTCTCGCCAAAAGAGGGAAGAAATGGCACTGCTTCAAGTTGTTCTATGAAGAATATGATTGCATGCTTGGCAGTGTTTAAGATAAGGAACATTCCGGGGGCCTCCCACTTCCAGCCCATCTGGAGGTTAACATCCTGCAGCTCACCCACACAGCGAGGTGGGCAGGCAAGCAGAGTGCGATGAGTAAATGGGAAGTGAAAGGGAGAGTAGTCAAGTAGTACTTTCAGCCGGAAAATGCAAATGTTCATCAGAACTCTGCTGCTGACCATATGGGCGCAGTGGCGTAAAGTAAACACCGTCTCGACATCTTTTGTTTTCCTGGAGGTTGGTACAGTACTGAGACAAAGATGTGGGTGTAAAGTGGTCCATTACCGCCCCCTGGTGGCAAGTACTGAAGAGAACCACAGTTACTGTGTGTGTGGATTGTCCTGAGTCCCTTGCCTGATGGCAGGAATGTAAAAGTGACAGTGCAGGGTGGTTGGGGTCTTTTAGGATGCTCTTAATTTTTCCCCGTTATTGCTGGGAGTGGTGTGCCTGTGATCCGCTGAGCTGTTTTCACCGCCCTCAGAGCTTTCTTGTCCTGAGCAGTGCAACTGCCATACCAGGACGCATGAGGATGGACTCCACAGCACACCTGTAAAAGCTGGTGAGGACAGAGGTGGATATTCCAGCCTCCTTTAGACGTCTGAGGAAGCGTAGTCGTTGGTAGGCGTCTTTGGTGACCACAGCTGTGTGTTCTGAGGACTTGAGGTTGGCACTGAGGGTGACCGCAAGGAGCCTGAAGCTGCTGACCCTCTCCACAGCTGAGCTGCATATATATATAGGATTATACAGCGTTTGGGTGTGTTATTGGGATTTTATATAGTACAATAATGCTTACTACACAACTTTGGTATTTTAAACAAATGCATTCCAAATATTAATATTATTTATTATTGACTCCCATCCATAATACAATTAAGCACACAAAAAGTGAGGATATTGACAATAAAAACAACACTGTATGTGAACACACAGCAGTTGTGAATATTACACACAAGTGTAAACTCCTAGTCTACCACTAGAGGGAGGTAGAGCACAACAGTATGAGAACGATGGCTCTAGGAACTTTCTTTTTGTTGAAATTTAATGATTTTTGAAAATCATAAATAATGTTACCCTCACATGTTGCCATGATTAAAATATTTAAAATGTATGATATCACAGGGCTTAAATTGAATCATCCCTCCATAGGGTAAGTGGGTGGCCTAGTGGGTGAGGAAACTGACCTGTAATCGGCCACTGAGAAAAAGCACCGTCCCCACGCACTGCTCCCGTGGCGCCTTTAATGGCCGTCAACTGCTCACTAAGAGGACACATTTCGTTGCGTGCACCGTGTGCTGTGCCGCAGTGTTTCACAATGACATTCGCTTCACCTTAACCGTTATGGAATGCTTGGCTAGGAAGATGTGCCCTTACTAGTATATTGTGTTAAAATTTTATTTACACCTTTGTATTTAATGTTACTTGTAAGCACCATGGGTCTGAGAGTAACGCAATTTCAATTCTCTGTATGTCCTGTACATGTGGCAGAATTGACAATAAAGCTGACTTTGACTTGATGTGTCTTTAGCCTGGACTTAAATATTAACACCGTATCTGAGTTGCAAACATTAGCAGGGGAGCTCAGTAGCAGAAAGCTCGTCCACCTGCTGAGAGTTTGTTCATTCTCAGTACTAGTAAGAGTCTTGTGGGCGTGATTCTCGTGTAGGGCAGTACTCTGTTAACAAGTCACTTAGGCGATCAGGCTTTGTTGAGCTTTGTACGTTAATACAAATTTTACCAGTAGCCAATGCAGTGAGGCGTGGTGTGTTAGAACTTTTACGACCCAGTCCTTGCAGAGGCATTTTGAACTGGTTGGGGTTTACTGAGATGATGCCGATGATGCTTCCAATAAAGAAGAGCCTTTCTGTTGTCTATTCTTGACATTACAAATGCATGTACCAGTGCAAATAATAAAATATTAATCATAAAAACAAGTTTAACAGGAATCGGCAGTTTCCCACATTGTGATCACGTTTCTGATCAGCAGAGTCATACACGCTAACAGTCTTACAAACAAAGTAATTTAATTAAAAGTTACCCACATTACGTTATTCCAGGATGAACATTTTCACATCACTCAGCAACACAAACCGTGGCGCACTAGTGCAGCATTATCAATAAAAGAGTTCCCTGCACAAATCTGAAGGTTCAAAACAGACCTCCGAGACCAAAAGGTTTGATTCACAATAGGCACAAAAGCGCAACACTTAAAGAGACACGAGAATCAGTCACTTTCAACATAATGATTCACAAATGCGACGGACAAGAAATGTTTTGGTTCACGTTTTGACCAAAGCATTTTGCGTGTGTTTCGTATGTGTGACATGGGTAGAGTTTAAAGGCAAATCTGCGTAAGAGTGAAAATGTCTACAGAGTTTATTCAGAAGGGGCCCATAAATTCACCGAGGTTAAATATGAAAGCTTATGCAGTATATATACATATATATAAAAATCTCTGGACAGGTGTTAGACACCAACATTTGTCAAAGCAACGAGGGAAGAAAAAAAAAAAAAAAAAAAAAAAAAAAAAAAAAAAACTGAGTATTGATCCCATTACCATACCCTAGAAAAAAAACATACACGCTGAAGCAAGCATCTCATGCGTTTTCCAAAAAATGCTGCGAAATGAATATGACAATGATAAAAATGCTGTTCCTGATGGACGACGCTGCATAAGTTATAAATCGTGGACAACATGGTAATAGCGGCGGCCATTTTCCACCAAGGTAAATTCTGATGTGTTCCCCCATCAGAAATAGCTCAGACACAGGAAATGCTGGACAGAAGACCTAAGTGCTCTTACACGTACTTCTGGGCCCTATTTGTGCTTCCAGTAACTGCACATTTACAATACAATATACAAGCGCTCTCTTTACATCTAATTTATTTACATTTTGATACGTGTTAGCATACATCGCTGGGCCATCGCTGACTTTTAGGCTGGTGTGAACGGAAAAATTTAAAATAAAAAAAAAAAAAAACTGAACAAACAAAAGATAAAAAAAAAAACAGCAGCGCTGTTCTGAGTAACGATAAGGCTTGGGTGAACTTGGCACAATTTAAACCAGGCGTGTTTAACACAATCCCAGAGTGCAGCAGGCCCAAACATCTCAGCCCAACAATGGCGTTGGCCAGTCCGGGACTGGGGTTGGACGCACCGGAGGCGGTGCTCAGAACGGCATCCACGGTCTCACTTTAACGGACAGCAGCACGGCGTACGTGAGCGTCCAGAATTCTCCCCAGTATACCAGATATACCAGTGCTACACAAACCAGCGACTAGAGATGATTGACATACTGAATGTGACATATTGCACTGAACACAGCATGGGTCTGAGCCTTTTTCGTAAGGGTCACTAGCTCAGCAAGTGTCTCTGCGCAGCTCTTATGTACGCATGTATTAGAGCTGATCTCTATTAACATATATATATATATATATAAAAAACGAATAAAGGGGGAAAAGAAAAAGCTGGGAGGCACTGAGCAGGTCTAGCAGAATCTCTGTTCAGGCCCTGGCTGGCTGTGGAAGCTGCTCTCCGGCAGCTGATTGGCTGGCGAGGTGACGGACGGCGTGTAAGGGGGCGGAGCCTCGCTGAGGCTGCTGGAATCAGTGCTGTCTGCGACGGCGATGGTCGGGGCCCCGTCCACGGCGTCAGGCTGGGCGTACTCACTGTACGGCGGCGGCTTCAGGTCGCTCGCTGTAAAGAGGAAGTGTCAGGTGAGTCAGGTGAGAGAACTTGACTACTAATTCACCAACACACAGGAAGTGCGCTCAGCGAGGGAAACGTGACACAGCAGCCGGGTTCTGCCCAGTCATATCAGAAGATAAAACTCTACCCTCCCCCACAGAACAGGAAACGGGTTTCTAAACATAAATCGGAATTATGAATCAGAAATGAGTTTCGAAACAAGAGCCGCAACTGCATACCAAGAGGATAACAGTGAGGAATCAAAATAGCGGACTTCCATCTGACCTTCAAGCACTTACGACAGAATTCATATCACAACAACCACATCCTGTTGTTAGGATTCCACCTTAGACTCAACAGGAAGGTGGGGCTTCCCCTGGGGGTATGACGTCAGAGTGACTGGAAAGTCGGCAGCTGCCATTAAAGCTCTGAGAGGCTGTAGGTGGACGCTGCCTGTCGCTTCTCATTAACCAGAGTCATAGCCCCGGGTCTCCTGGAGCTGTTTGTATGCAGGTTATTAAGATGCTCAGGCAGACACAGTCCTCCCCCTCACCAAAACTAGTTTAATCATTAGCATCACAATGTCTTATAACATCAAATTGAAAGCGATAAAAAGGCCTAAGTAAAGTGCCTAATACACACACACACACACATATATAAAAATAAAATAAATAAAGGTAACAGACTGCAATAAGTGACTAACACTTAACATTTAAAAGGTCCCTTACCCCCAGAAACCGCCTCATACGGAGGAGGCATGTCCAGGTGTGTGAGGGAGGGGGCCGGCGGGAGGGTGGCAGAGGGCTCGCCCACGGAGCCGTCATCCTGGACGCCATACCAGCTGGGCCAGATCGATGTCTGTGGATCAAGAACACCCACCGTCATCTCGCACATGAAGGCAACGGGTGAGGAGCAACCGGCCAACAGGAACTATTAAGGCACATATAAAATAAAACCCCGGTTTACGGCTGATGTGCGACTTAAATTGTTCCCAAGATGCATAATAACTGAGCCGTATGCCAGTGCACATAAAATAAAGGAACATATCTGTAGTTGCATAACTGGTTATGGGTAAGAACCCCAGACTGGTCATTTCCTGCCACCGGGGCTGCATGCGATAAAACACGGTCCCACTGTACAGCAAACACGTAGAGATAAAGATTTAACAAGCATGTGAAAGAATGCATGCGATGGAGCCGGAGCGACAGAATGACATTCACGCTAAAGCTACGAACGACCCATCCGAGTGGAATGCTGCTCACGTGACTGAACGCCACAACGATAAGTCGAGTAAGAAAATGTCACCAGTTGAAAAATTCCTCTGTTTGCACAGACCCCCGGAGAGACCGCAGCCGCCAGGTCACTCACGTTCTGCCTCTCGCACATCTGGTGCAGGTACGCTCTGCCCCCCACAATGACGATCTGGGTGTTGCGAGGGTTGCTCAGGTAGGCGGCCAGCTGCCTCTGCCGGGACCGGTACCAGCAAACGTAGAAGAAAATCTTAATGATGATGAATATGATGACCACTCTGCAAAGCAAGCGAAGCAAGAAAAAAAAAAAAAAAAGGGGTCTCAGGTGGTGGAACCCTCACCAGCAGCAGATCTGATCGGGAGGCTACTTACATGTACCAGTACAGCTCCATGACTGCTCGGCGCTGGCTTACGTTATGAAACTTGGGTTCATGGCTCGGGCTACATCTGGAGAGTAAAAGCAGCGCGGGTCATTAGGGTTTTTTCTTTTTTTTTTTTTTGGACGCAAGTAAACTGCTCCCCACTTCCCGCTCGGACTAATAAAAACGTTCGTTTTCTGATAAAGAGTAAAAAACTAAAATAATAATAATAATAAAAAAAAAAGTGGGGGTCCAGTAGATGCGGACTACCTTCACCAGCTATCGCTGTTAGCTGTACAGACGAGCAGCTGGACAAAACACCCGACCTTTCAACAGCGCCGCTTTTATTCACGCAATTTAACAAGGAGTAGGAGGGGGGAATGGAAAAATAAATGTAACACGGCCCTTCAGACGACGCCTGGTCGCCATCCAAAAAAGACAACCCAACTCATCGGCTAATTAGCTTAGCTCGCTAGTTAGCCGGCTAGCATTACCGAAGCGCCCTGCCCGGTTTCCAGCGAAGTTTTCGCAACTTTGAGGGCTTCTTTTCACTCCGCCGGGGCTGAAACGCGGCACACGCCGCTGCCGGCGGTGCTTTCAGACAGAACGACGAGTCGCCGAGCAGCCGCTTGCAGACTCACCCGGCGGCGGCCACGGACCCTTTGGTCCGTATTGTTTTCGCGAAGCACGGCTAACCCGCTAACGTCCGACCGCTCGCCAGCGAACACAAGCTCGGTCTATTAAAGCGAAGGACCGAAGCGAAGCTCTTCTTCCGAGGGAGCCGGGACAAGTCGGCCGCGGCGGGCGTCCGCTCGTTCGCCGTGAAGACTGGAGGGAAGCCTCGGGTCGGGGACCGAGACCCACGACACTGCCCACAGCGGCGAAAAAAAACAGAAACCCACTTTCTTCCACTTTCTCTTCGCTCGCTTCCTCGTTCTGCTCCAGTCAGAACAAATTTTATTTTATTTTTTTTTTACAGGACTTCAAACGGCTCAGTTTATATCGGAACTTGGAAAAAAAATACATTCAGAAAAATAAGTCGAGAAACTTAACAACATAGAGCTTTCAGAAAAGCGGAACTCAAAACAAACACTGAATGACAGGAAAACTGTGTTATATCAGTTATGCCGGTGTTATTTTACATATTTATACAAGTAATATTTAATCAGGCTGTTTATTATAAATAAATACATTTATGTAAATAACCAGTGATTTAGACCATGTTGGTTCACGATTCGTGGATTAATGTCTCTCTCTTGTGGCGAACGGAGAAAACAGCAATTTGCGTTTGTTACAAAAAAAAAAGAATATTTATTTTGTGTACTGAGCCAAACCGTAACAAGCCCGTCTTCTTCCTCTTTAAGCGTTGCCTTATCCTAGAAGCCATTTGTTACAATTTAATTATATAAAATACAAATATACCTACTGGCCAAAACCCGATCCGTCAAAGCAGCGTCCCCACACACTGCTCCCCGGGCGCCTGTCATGGCTGCCCACTGCTCACTCAGGGTGATGGGTTAAATGCAGACGACAAATTTCACTGTGTGCACCGTGTGCTGTGCTGCTGTGCATCACATGTGACAATTACTTCACTTTAATACAGCACATTGGGAAATATTTCTTGCACAAAATGTACACTGTAGAAACCATTTATTTTTTCTTTATCACAACACACTTCACCCATTTGACACTTCAGATATTCCCAACTAATCTTTGCATATTATTACATTTCATCACCAAATGAATTTTTACTACAGTAAGTCAAATGTGACTTTTGTTCATGAGAAGTTAGTGAGGAATTCTGTGCTGACTGGTCTTTAAAGACCACTCATTGCTGCCTTCATTTTGATAACTAATTTGTGAGAGATGCCAAGAACCCCAAAACAATATAAAACATCTGTACAGGCATATTCTATGTCAATGTCCATAGAGGCATGACGCACTTGTAAATTCCAAGCGAAGAACCTACAGTGCTGGATAAAATCGCGATGTCATTTCTTTTGCACTGGTCATCAGCTGATAAAACATTACAGACTTCATATACTGATCAGTAACACAGTCAACAGAATATCCATCCATATAGTCCAGTCATATCGGCACATATTCAGTCCAAACCACTGAAAACATTACAGCTCTGCCATACGCTGTATATGTTTTAAACGTTTTCTACAGTCATAGTGAGTTAGGAATAAAATGTGTGTGACAGCCTTTTTGCAGAAACAGCCTTATCTGTTGTCTTCAACAATTATAGTCCTCTTTGGATAAGTGTCTATGTCGACGAAAATATACCGGAACTCATATTTTCCAGTCTCCGGGTTCTGCAAAACAGAAAACAGAAAATTCATCATGTTACAGATTTAACAAGCTCTGCTAACCGCATTCAACAAATGATCAGAAATGCGAATTAATGCCTGAATAAATTCTATGCTTTTTAGACAGAATTATTAAGGTTTATCTATGGACTAAAAAGGCAACGTCAAGCCTGCATTATCGGTCCTTCTGTGATTCTGAAAAGTGTTTTTTCAGCTTGTGAAGCTGTGTGAACTGCAGTTTGCAGACAGAGCGCTGAAAGATGCATGCTGGAATAACTAACTAATCACCTCTTTGGATTCAGCATGAACCGTCCCTTGTAGCCCTGGTTCTGATCCCGCGATGTAAAACTTGAGCCTCATGTGCTTCACCCCATCTTTCAAGTATTCCACATGACTAGCCAGGAAATGACAGTCACTGGGTTATTTCTTAATGAACAGTTATGGGTAATAAAAAAAAAAAAAAGATCAAATATATTATGTCCTTACCCAACATGCTGCCTTCTACCTCGACGAGTAGTCTCACCGTAACCTTTGATGGGCTCTCCAAAAGCACCAATAACCTGTAGTGTCACAAAGATCAATCAAACCTGCTTCCCTGCAACTACTGATGGTAGGTCACTCTGGATAAGGGCATCCGGTGGCCTAGTGGTTAAGGAAGCGGCCCAGTAATCAGAAGGTTGCTGGTTCGAATCCCGGTCCACCAAGGTGCCCCACACACTGCTCCCCAGGCGCCTGTCATGGCTGCCCACAGCTCACCGATGGTGATGGTTAAAAGCAGAGGACACTTTTCGTTGTGTCACCGTGTGCTGTGCTGCAGTTTTTCACAATTACTTCACTTTCACTTCTGCTAAATGGCAGAAATATCGAATAAATGCACAGATGAACGTTTAATTATGGTCACATGGTACAATAAGGCCTTGGGACAGTCACCAACCTCTGGATGTGACTTGCATTTGTCAAAAGCTTTGCCATAGATTTTGCTCGGGCTGGACGATGAAAAAAGCTCTTGGAACACAACATAAAGGAGCCCACCTAAAAAAAAAAAAAAAAAAGGGGCACAAGAATAGTTTAGGTCTCACTCTGCTTCAAAGAAGTTTTGATTTTACATGTGCACAGGCTGGTCAGTAAAACAAATTACCTGTTACTCCAAGTCCAATCAGCACAACTATCAAATAGGTGAAGTCTCTGCCCGCCTGCTTAACTGTTCAAATGAGAGACCGTGAGAGAGGAGGAGGAAGTGGAGGGGATCATCGCAGAAAATTCGCAGATTTGTGCCACTTTACCTTTCTGCGTGGCGGAGACCCCAGGCAGGGACCGGTCGCTCCGCGAGATGGACACCTGCCCACTTTCCTTCTCGCTCTGATCTCTTGCGTTCCTCCGTCGGCCGTCCAGAACGATCCCTCTGCACGGCACATTTGGGATCTGGTAAACGCAAGGCGAGCGCTCAGCCAGCCGCAGTAGAATTGGAGTAGAAATCCAGCTTTGCGCCTTGCACGCTTGCAAAAGAAGGCGTGACCTCGCCAGCCGGAGTCTGGGGTGCGCGGACTTAAGCACCGCGGTGAGAAACACCATGCTGTCAACTATGCGACACTCGAAAGTAGCTTCAGGTCGCGGCGACGCATCAAAGTTGCGCTTAACTTTCAGAGAAAACTCCGGACTGAGCCATAAAACGTCAGTGGAGGTAAAGGTGAGGCGCTCGCACCGTCCGCTAGCGTCTCCACTCTCCGCAGGCACCTCATGGCCCCCTACTTCTGCGTCACCATGACGTCATTCACTAGGAACTGTGGGATGTGTAGTTTTTCCCCGTTAATATCAGCAAACACACACAAAGACTACAGAGATAATACTAATGTACATAAAGTACAGTTGGAATGCTAGAATTCTACCTATATCGAGTTAAAGTGGTTGCAATTAGATATTAATATGGTAAAGATATTTTCTAAAGTGATATTTCAGCTTCCTTTGCCCCCTTGTTACATGGGCTGCGACTTGATAGATCAATTCTTTTGTGACAGTTATTGCAAACATACAGTTATTGCATTTCTTAGGAGATGTTTGAATAACAGCAAATTGCTTGCTAATTTTAAGAGTACTTTCATGTTGCATAACACCCCAGCTGTTTAAAAACACAAAAGTATGATTTTATCCAATTACTCGATTAATCGATGAAAACAATTGACAGAATACTCAATTCCAAAAATGTTTCATAGTTGCAGCACTAATTGGAAGTGAAGCTTTACAATTTTTTAAATCTTCAGTGTCAAGTGGAATTAGGTTATATAGACATAGAATTTACACGTAGACCTATATAGAAATACAGTGTACAGAGACTGTATTTTCTACATTTGTTGACCACATTTAAATAATAATAGAAATTCTAATGAAATAGAAGTTTAAGGTATGTTTTTGGATTGTAATGCCAGTTAAGCCATCTACCAATCCTGCATTCCCCACATTTATTTTGGGGCAGTGGCGGCCTCGTGGGTAGCCGAAGAGTTCCGGGTTCGAATCCTGAACTGTCAAGGTGCCACTGAGGTCCGCTCACACTGCTCCCCGGGCACCTTTCAAGAATTAGACACATTTCGTTGTGTGCACCGTGCGCTGTGTCTCACAATGACAAATGACACAATGAATTGTGCAGTGGTTGGCCTAGCCGGTAAGGAAACGGACTTCCCTTTCAATATTTGCTTATGTTGATAGTGGACATATTACATTGCTTAAAATAATTTGTTAATACACTAAGGGTGCAACGCTGCATCATATTCTATACAAACATTGATCTTTTTTAACTGGATAACAATAACTGTGCGCATGCACTGATTGTTCCCTTTATTTACCACATACACACCAGGTAAACAGATTGAACTCCTCTACCTGCATATGTACTTTAGAAAAGTACAATTTCAGACTGCAGCGCATCTGTTGGACAGTGTGCATGGGGTTTTTACACACAATTTCTCTGTTATGTAGAGAGATGTGAAATATCCAGCTGTCCTGCAGTAGAAAATACAGCTGGATGTCTCAAGGTGAAAGTATAGTTTCTCACTATGATAACCTCTTCAGATGTTTTGTGAATTCCATATAAAACTTGAGTTATGTGAATCATTTCAGGCACACAAAATGTTTGTAGTATAAATCTTGAAAGAAAGAAAAAAAAAAAAAAAAGACACATTGTATGTTTGTCTCAGTTTATTGAAAACATTCTTTCCAGCATATTAAGATCAAATCGACATATTTCTTCTTTTCGCAGCAAATTAATCAGAGTCATACACATAATTTCATCGGGTGGAAAATGTTCATTTGTACTCTACAGCACCTCAGTGATGTGGTTGATAAGCTACTCGTCATTATCATTATGGGGCAGTCCGCATTCGGTGAGCAGACACCGGCGAAGCCGCTGCTGTTTCACGTGCGGCCGGTTAATCGCCTGGTGAGGATCCGTGGATCCTTCTGCAGGACACCACAAACAGAACCGGGTCCTTTTCTTTGGACATTTGTAGGACACCGCCAGTCATCTATTAAATCAGTTTACAGGGTGGCTTTTCAAATGCTGCTACTTGTGCTGGAGTTATTTCCAGAAGAAAATCTGATGTTGGTGGTAAAAATTATATTGTCTCTGTTCAAAAGTCTCTGCAGTTGTACAATGAACTGGACATTAAAAAAAAAATCAAACCCAAAAGAAGCCAACCAGTTTCTACTCAATGAACACGTGTACATTAAAGGTTTTGTCATCTTCTTTTCACACAACTACAGTCCAGAGTCTGAAAACTTGTTCAATAGTGTCCCAATATAACTCTTTCCAGGAGTACATGGGAGGTGCCTTACATCTTCAACCAAAGAACATACCCAAATGCGCTCACACACACACACACACACACCACACACACACACACACACACACAAAAAAAAACCCTGAACCACAATACCAGCGCAAGTCACTCAACAGTTCTCGCAAGATGCACAAGGGCGCTAAGTGTTAGGCCCATAAGCTGTCAAACTTGGCAAGATGCAGGGAAAAGGATGTATCTGCCTGTAGAAAAATAAAAAGACTATTAGGTCCACTCATAGCATTTTGTTTAGCCCTTAATCAGCCCTGTTCCTGATCCGGTTTTGTTGCATAGACTTTTGCCTGAGGTAATTACCCAATCAAATGAATTCGTTTTCAGACATTTGTAGAACAGGCTGTCGCAATTGATGTTAAACAGCGTACCTGCGAGACTTTCCCAGCATGGGTACAAACACAATGCTGCATCGTGTCTCACTGCTTTTCTCAGCATCGCCTTACAATCGCTGCCAATGTCGGCGGGCAACTGTGTCATAACTTTAAAATGGCGGGACAAGTTGTGGGTGCTGGGTGTGATGTGCAATTATGACGTTTATTTATTTGAATAAAAACATAACGTCTGCAACTTTTTGGTACAAAAGTCATTTACAGAGCAGGCCGAGGAACCCTGACTATGGCTTAAACATGTAGACCGTTCCCTCTGTTTATGGGTGTGTTCTCTCTTTTTATATGCATTGCTGCAGTTCACAGGGGAATGGGCATGATTTCGCATTTACTTAAAACATTTTCCACAAAAAAACGTCTATTTGACCTAAAGTCAAACAGAATAAGCAATGCTAGTAACTGGCAGCAGCTAAACAACAATGAAAATGAACAGCTTTCATTCAACGTCAGACTAGTCAGAAGGCATATTGAAAATGCATGTATTCTTATGATCTACACATATGTACGCACACAAAAAGGTCGCTTATAAATGTGCACATGGCTCTTTCCCCGCAGGTAAAATGAAGATGAACACCACATTTAGAATGGAACATATTAGAGAGCAAAAACAAAACAGAGACAATGTGTACATTCACACTTTAAAGTAAAGATACACATAGCAAAATCAAAGAAGCGGCCATGCTATGTACAAAACATCAGGAAATACCTAGTATTAAAATGTTTTCATGTTTATATCAGACACAGTGTAATTTGGATAGGACATAAGGACATTTGCCACTTTATAAATGAAACTGCTTCTGTAATAATTCATATATTCAATTTTATACAGATTGAGTTAACAGACGAGGGAAAAACATTTCCGTTGAGGCCAAATGTCCCACCTATGCCAAATGCAACGCTTTATTTGTCCACTTAAACCAGGAGACATTTATTCATTTGCGCTAAAAAATTATGTTCAGTTCAATGGTGGTACTGTAAAATGTTTTTACATCTAAAAAAATAACCCTCTGAGCAGGGCACTGAAGCACACGTTCGCAGAGATGGAAAACTGGCACATTTGGCTGCTGTGGCAACTCCATTTGCTTTGCTGTTTTACTTGAAATGGAGTCCTCAGTGTTTACCCCTGATATTACAACAAGACGTGCATATTGAGACCTTTTGGATGTCAGCAATTTGCTTTCAGCAACCTTTCATAAATTGTAGAGTTTCTCAAAGAAAACAACAAAAAAGCCTAGATCACTATACAATAGATATAGCAAAAAATATAATCATTTATAAGATTAGCATCTAACTTTCTTACAAATTTTATTTCACTTAAAAATGTACTGCTTCTCTCCAAATGTACTATGCTACTAAAATGTAGCAATGTCTACCTATCTGCGACAGAACATATAATGTGTTTATCTTTAACATGAACTAATATTCTGCATGCAACTTACTAAAGTGGCATTCTAATAAGGGACGCTCCATATAAAACCATCTGAACTAAAAATTGCCATCCATGTTCATTATACCTAAACAAAATGAAGGCAAATCCATCTTCCTACTGTCCACCAGATGGTCCGCTCCCTATACCAATAATATCACAAATCTATTTAATGACATGAGGAGGAGGGCCGTGTTGAGCTCATGTGATTACACACAGACTCACGTTTAATCCTTTTATGCCTGCGTACATAAATATGGAAGCCAATGTATTAGTGAGAAATCTAAAATCCATGCACAAGTCATAGCATATCATTTCAAATATTAAATGAAAAAGGAATATAATTTGTAAAATCTTCTATTCAAATAAGAATTTTGCAACCTTGCAAAGATTAGTTATATAATAATTCTTCAAGAAAACTACAAGCAAAAGAATAAACATCATGCTTAATGTCATAGGGTGAACCATCAAAACACATCTATAACTTTTAATCCTGCAACTGAAACCTGAATAAAAGTGCATTTATATGATAAGAGGTTAAATTTTGCACTCAATTTTTGAATGTATTTTAAAAACTGGAATCATTCAATAAAAATGATATAGTGTATTTACCTGGTATGAATTTC